>NW_022589721.1:1265211-1467719 GCF_004348235.1 Phoca vitulina | reverse complement strand
AGCGAGAAAGAGAGAGAGCACATGAGAGGGGGAAGGGTCAGAGGGAGAAGCAGACTCCCCGCTGAGCGGGAAGCCCAATGCGGGACTCAATCCCGGGACTCCAGGATCATGACCTGAGCCGAAGGCAGTCGCTTAACCAGCTAAGCCACCCAGGCGCCCCGCTCTTGTCTTTTAAAATAATTCTTCGGCAGTAAACCTTTAATGTTCTTCCTCTAGGGTTAATCAGGGTGTTCTTTTCATTTTTTTTTTTTTTTTTTAACCTCATCACCTGAAAAGTAACTTTAAGGGTGTTTATTGCCATTACTGGTTTTCCACTTACTGTTGATTGAAGCAAGCTCTGTCCTGATTATCCTAAGTACTCAGTGTAGGTTGTTGTTGTTATCCATCACTTATTTTTAGTCCGGTATGGCAAAAATCCATATGGTCTTAACGGTCATTGCACAATTTATTGGACTTCCTGCCATTTCCAGTATGTAGCTTCCTGTCACTGTTGCTGGTGGTTCGAACCTTCTTCAGACCTCACATCTATAATGGCAAAGTCATCTTTGAGAATCCTCTTCTAATGTTCTTTTGCCCAGTTATTCCTAAAGGTATTCTATGTGGTAAGTAACATTTCGGTCAGAGGTAGAGTGCAGAGGTGACTTCGACAGCATTGTGTCTATTGTTAAAGCTGTGAGCTGAGTTTTAAGTCCTCAAATCATATGTTAAAAAACAAAAAAAAAGTGCTCTTAGGCTTCTTTACAGTAGTGGTTGTAATTTCAAAATGTCTGAAGTTCTCATTCTTTAATGAGTAAACGTCCTTTTAGAAAAGTGGTTGATATATTAAGGTTGGGTTTCCTGCTTACATGTATCTGAAACAGTACTCTCAACCTTTCAGCTCTCCCTGTTCTACTTCCAGGGAGGTCTTCACTTCAGAAATCCAAGACTCATATTCATCCAGCTTGGTGTCAAGTGGGCTGTTGCTGCCAGAATTATCTTGTGATTATTTGAGAGATGTATCAGTTTCTTCTGAAGTACAATCAACTATAGAAGCCTTTGTAGCAGGTGTGTAACAAGGCAAGTGCCCAGCTGCTGCAGCAACTACTCTTGGAGCTACCCTGTCAGTGAACATGAGGACTCAGCGGCCTCATGGAAGGCTCCAGGGAGCAGGGTGCAGTTCTTTGGAGCCTTTTGTTTCTTTGGCAGCTCTTCATTTAAAAAAAAAAAAAAATGTGTTATCAGAAAGCACCAATATGAAGGTGTAAATAAGGAATGTTAAACACTTTTTTCTTCCCAGCTACAATATCTAAGAGGAAATCACTTACAAAAGTAGTATTGTGATTACAGCAATTGTATTAGTGTGAAGTAAGCTGAGCTTGCTTTCACCATACATTGGTAAGGTGTTTGGTTGTGAACATGACGTAAAGGCTTGTAAGTAGAGAATACTTCCTACTATCTGTTGGTAAAAAACTTCAGAGCTTTTATGAAAAGTGAATTTGCTCCTTTTGGAAATCTAAGATTTACACAGTAGATTTTTCTGAATAATGTAAACAATTAAATGTCTAGCAACACCAAAGTATACTACATAGTGGGTCATAACGTGTTAGAGCCAGTAAATCAGTCCCATTTCTGATTTATAAGCCATAAAAAATGGTGCGGTGTCTGTTGGAAATTAACACCCAGGATTGGAACATTGGGGTAAAGTTTGGCATTGCCTGGGTTGGAGTGGCTTAATGGAGAGAGGTGTCTGGAAAATCCCTGTGGTATTTAAAATTGAGGTGGATTAACTTGGTAGATCTGGTATACAATATAAACTCTGCTCACCCACAGCACATACACACTTATATTTTCATTCTGGTTCCATAGGACATGCTGTATATGTCCTAGATTTTTGGTTTAACATCACCAAGTAACTAAATGCTTCTTGGAAAACTAGCAAAATATTTCTTTAGTGCCCTGAGGCAGAAATGTAGAACATAAACCTTTTTGAGATAGTGGAGCTTTAAAATATTTTTTGCTAACATGTGTTAGGCAAAGGCTCCTGGAGGTATGATTATGAACTACTTTTTAGGACTCTTTCAGTGAGACTGGGGTACAATATTGGGGGTAGGAGAGAAATAATCAGCCTACCCATAACCACCTACTTCAGCCTTTTCAGTTGTTGGAAATCTTGGGCTTCCAAGTGACATTTCATTTGAAGGAAGGATTTGTTGGCTCAGAAAGTGCTAGAAAATTTCTCTCTTGAAGATCTTTGTTTTGCAGATTCTTTAGAGGTAATTAGTTTTTCCTGGGCATAACTTTTAGTTTTTAGCAGTAACTGACAGTTGAGCTTTGCATTTATATGTGGCTTACTTTTGTATCCTGTTTTGGGGCACCTTTTAAGAATGTGAACGATGGACCATCTTTTTCAACGCTTTGAAGGAGTTCGTTGCTGTCACATCCTAAGCTTAAGAACTCCCCATTCTTGGGGCACCTGGGTGGCTCAGTCGTTAAGCATCTGCCTTTGGCTCTGGTCATGATCCCAGGGTCCTGGGATCAAGCCCCGCATTGGGCTCCCTGCTCGGTGGGAAGCCTGCTTCTCCCTCTCCCACTCCCCCTGCTTGTGTTCCCTCTCTCGCTATCTCTCTCTCTGTCAAAAAATAAATAAAATCTTTAAAAAAAAAAAAAACCTCCCCTTTCTTAAGAGTTGTGAACTCCTGGGGCGCCTGGGTGGCTCAGTCAGTTAAGCGGCTGCCTTCGGCTCAGGTCATGATCCCAGGGTCCTGGGATCGAGCCCCGCGTCAGGCTCCCTGCTCAGTGGAGAGTCTGCTTCTCCCTCTCTCTCTGCCTACTTGTGCTCTCTCTCTCTCTGTCAAATAAATAAATAAAATCTTTAAAAAAAAAAAAAAAAGTTGTGAACTCCTTTGTCCACCTGTTGTGAGCACCTGTTCTGAGCTAGGAATTATGGGAGCATCAAAACCTTTAGGGACCATCCAGAAAGATAAACTGAGATCTCACTTATGTCCGCTATCTTTTTTTCGTGTTGGTTTAACAATTGCAATGCTCAGTATAATTAAGGAAATCAAATAATGTTACATGTACTACATCTATTTTAGTGGTTTGGGTGTGTTAGTCTCTTCATGCTTTTTGTTAGATACTGCCACTAGAGCAAATTAATTTTATTTTTCCATCAGAGTCCTTATGTGAGTCAAGTAGGGATTGGTGAACCAAACTATGGTTACTTTTGAAGTGAGAGTTGAATTTTAATGATAAAACCATTTCACAAGCATTCTGCGCTTAGAGCATGATGTACTTTCCAATATTTTTATTCATGTTTTTCATTATTTGTCAACTGTTTTAGTTTGGTCCTGGGTTATCCTTTAAAATTATTTCACCCCTACAAAAGTCTGATCTATAGTGACAGAGCTCAATGGTTAGCTGAAGTGGATTTGGGGATTTACTGCAAAAGGGACATGAGGGAACTTAAGCTCATAGAAGGGGTTATGCAGGTGTATACATTTGTCAAAATGGGTGCACATTGTTTCATGTAAACTGTTGATAAAATGGATTAAAAAAGGAAAAATAATTTCAAAGATTTTATTTGTCAGAGCACACAATGCAGGAGCCCCATGCCGGGACTCAGTCCCAGGACCCTGGGATCATGACCTGAGCCAAAGGCAGACGCTTAACCAACTGAGCCATCCAGGTGTCCCAGGAAAAAATTTCAGATTTGGGGTTTACCTGAGAATTAGACAAAAGATAACGAAAGGAACAGCGAAGTTAAAATCTAGAAAATAGTTACAAAGGCTAAAAGGCTATGAGTAGGCTTAATAGGATGTTTTCATACCATATGTAAATTTAGTTTATTAGAACTATGGGAATTTATAAATCTGAGAAATGGTTACTTGATGGTGGAAATTCGATAAAGCTCTATCAGACTGAGAGTTACTGTTGGGTTTCTAAAAGGAATTCTCTTTTTTCTAAGGGTGAGGGTGCTCGGGAGACAGATTTTTTTTCCTTTTAAAAAATTTGATCGTCACCATCTCTAGGGCTGACTAATTGTTCTGTGCCTCAGTGTCTTCACCTCTAAAATGGGGGTAATACCGTTATTATGGTTTTAAGGGTTGAGAAAATTAATATGTATAAAATATTTAAAATAGTGCCTGGTACGTTGCTCAAAAAACTTAAGAATGTGGGCATTCAGCAGGTAAGTAAGACTGGATGGGTTGGTCTGATGTTTTTAAGTATTGAGGATCCTGATGCTAGAGGAAAATTTCCCTTTCTGTAAGGACTGCAGCTATAGGAAATTGAGGTACATATCGTTGTGACTTTAGACTTTTTGGCAGCAGTTGCCTTGGAGGTCTATGATTGCTAACCTAAGGTTCCCAGTTAAATACATAGACTTAGCAGTCTCATGAACTGAAATACTAGGCTGAAGATCTTAAGTATTTTTCATTTTTAATAGAATAAATGAAAGGGGTTTGACCACAAAGATTTGTGATGCAAAACTTAACTGAAAGTTTCAACTGTACTCTTTCTTACACCTACCTTTGAATTGATTTTTTTTTTTAATAACCTTTATCTTTTCTCTTTCCCTTAGTGCATAGTTGAATATCCGCCTAAATTGTTAAAGGTTGTTTAAAATAAATATGTATCCTCAGGCCTAGAATGTCTGCTTTCTGGGCACAGGTTTACATCAGTCCTTATATAACAACCTTTAGAGAATGTCCAGGCTACAATTTCACTTTACTGCCTAAGTATTAAGTCTCACTTAGATATGCCTAAGTTAACTCCTTTCATAAAATATCCTCAACTTTCCTGTTTGTGCTGTTGCTTGAAAGAGATTTGGAGAGCTAAACTGAATGTAGTTGACTTCTTGGAAATGAAGTTGTGTTTTAAACGTTAAGAAAAATCTTGGTTGTATATCATGGAATTTGATTAATATTATGACTTAATGGAATTTGTTTTGGTGCATTCAAAAAGCTGACCCTTTGAGAACCATTGAAATGGAGTATACCTTTAAGATGAGGGCCATCACTGAAGGTGAACACTAGCACATAGAGTAGCATTGGAGGGAGGGAAAGGGAGAATCAAGAACACAGGAAAGGCTGTGCAAGTTTTAAAATAGATGGCCAAGAGCTGGTCTGTGCGCATTATTAATGTGGCAACCAGAAATCAGGACCAGACAATGAGTATCCTGTCTGGAGGACTTGTTTTGCTAATGGACTTTTTATTTATGTTAAAAGAAATCCTTGCCTAAAGTAACCTTTAAGGACCAGTGAATTCAGCAAAGAAGATGAATAGTATATGCTACCCAGAGGAGAATGGGTGTTCTGGGGGAGGGGAAAGATTTCTTCTATGGGGGAGAGATTGGATTTAGCCTGCCTTTTTAGAGTTCTTAGTAAATGGTTTAGGATGTACCAAGTGCCTAGCTTGTACCTAGTTTTAAATTACGCTGGCATTTTTGTGTTTCTGGCAATTGGCAACTTAATTTTAGCTCTATTCTGAAGCAACACTTAAAACAACTATTTTTTTTTAAGATTTTATTTATTTTACAGACACAGCAAGAGGGGGAACACAAGCGGGGGAGTGGGAGAGGGAGAAGCAGGCGCGATGCGGGGCTCGATCCCAGGACTCTGGGATCATGACTTGAACCGAAGGCAGATGTTTAAAGACTGAGCCACCCAGGCGTCCCTTAAACAAGTATTTTTTATTCATATGCTATACTTTTTTTTTTTTTTTTTTACAGCAACCTTTTGAGGAAGTAGTTAATATAATTAACTGAAGTTTAGAGAAATTGAGCTAGGATCACATAGCTATTAAATGATAGAGCCACAACCACGTGAGTCTTCTGACTTCTAGTCCAGTAAGGATTTCAGCTTACTTCATGATAAACTTGAACGTTGCTAACCTGCTGTAGCCGGTACCATTTTCAGATTGAGGTGAGACCTAGGCAGTCTGTATCAAAGCTACAGATGGTCCATTAAAGTCACTCTCCACCCCCACCCATTTCTGTTACTTCACTTTTCGCTTACTGTAGAATTCAGAAGACTTACATCTGCAGTTACCTGCTAGCACGCCATGGGATATGCCTGGTACTGTATTGAAGCTTAGACCAGTATTTTAATTTCTTGGCTGCAGATAGGTATTTCACTAGCTTTCTTTACTTAGAATGAATTTTTACTGAAAATTGTGTTATGAAAAAAAGCAAGATGAGTAATACAGACTGGGTCTACAACTCTGTAAATAAGGTGACCATATCGACTGGTAATAACTGCACATGTTATTTTAAATAGGATTATTTTAAATTGTCATATTGAGCTCAATTTTTAAACGTATAAAATACATTCACTTTAAAATGGACACTAAAAGATATTGAATGATCCAGTGTATCTGCAAGTGTTAAGTGAGCACAGATTCCTCACTAAATTAGGCACTTAGCGCACTTTCATTGACAACTCCTACACTAAGGTTAACTAGTGAAATAATACAGACTTTGAAAAAACTTCTATTTTGACAGTTTGTTGCATATTCTAAGGACCCAGACATAAGGCTTGGTGGCCCGTCTCTTGTTTTTCCTGGTTTATGACTTTCGGCTTTGTGGAATACGGCTGAGATGAAAGGATTTCTTGACGATGCAAACTACTCCGTTGGCCTGTTGGATGAAGGAACAAACCTTGGAAATGTTATTGATAACTATGTTTATGAACATACCCTGGTAAGTGTGCCATATCACATTTCTCAGATACAGCGTTTATAAATTTCTGAATTCTAAAACATTGCTCTATTTCCAAGATGTTGGTCTGATAAAAGTACTTTCTTCAGATGTTACCTTTTCCAGGTTGTCTTAATTTGATGCCCCCACTTCCCTTGAGTAGTGATGAAGTTTTCTTTCTAGCCCACATTAAAACAAATGCTTCCTAACAGCTCTTTCTCTGCTGTGCCTTTTAGCACTCAGCTCTTGTATGTTGTTTTCTTGATATGTTGCTGTCCTCCTAGTCACTACATGGCTTCTTACTCATTTTTCTCAACTATATGCTTGAGTAGATTATAATTTATATTTCAGTTAATCTTGGTTGTATATTGGCTGAGAATTTGATAAGTTACACAGAATGCTTACTCTCTACTGCACCAGGTGTCAGCTTCTACAGACTCATATTCACTGCTACATAAGATTATTTTTGTTTTGTACTTCGTGATAGAGTTAACTTTATTGCCTTACTGATAAAATTTGCTTCTTGGAGCTAATTTCCCATATTCCTCAAATTTGTTGAAAAATTTTCATGTTATTGGTGTTCAATAATAGGATAACAAAAAACTTCCTTGACCTTTACTGATGTGCTCAAATCTCCCCACACCTCAGCAAAATCCCTTTCTCTTTCTTCTGCCATCAAAATTTGGGGGCGGGGGGGAGTGACACTTGTCATACTGTTCAGTCTGTTGTATAACCAAGCCATTCTATAATTAATTCTCTCCTGTCACTAGGGAACCTCCTAGTGGAAGTATGCTGACCTTTCTCTTCTCTAATTTTTGCAACATTCTTTGTGGGTCAGATAATGATCTTTGAAATATTCCTTTCATTCATTCATTGTCCTACAATTCTTGAATTATCCCACATTCAGTAACATTTAGTGAGGGTTAGTCTGAAACCCTATTCTCTCCTAGCAGTGTCATCTAATTATATGGCTCAAGAGTGATTACAACCAAACATCTTCTGGGTTGTTTTGTTTTTAAATCCCAGTTCTCTTGCTGGTAGCCATAGTTGCCTTGGTTTTTTTGTTTTTTGTGTTTCTTCTTCTTTTTTTTTTTTTGTATTAAAAATAAATTTTCTGTCTCTAGAACATTAGGGATGGCATATCTTGAAAGGATGGAGTAACTTGAGTATAACTGTCCCCTATCTGCCATGCAAAAACCATAATTTCCAATCATGTCTATTTCCTGGTCAGTGTGTTCCAATAATGTACATTTTTAAGTGTGTATTAACTGAAAGCAGTAATACTGTCTTCGTGGCTTTTCAAACAATATTTAGATGTGTATTATAAATAAGATTATTTTTATTTTTTTAAAGGTATTTGACAGCAAGAGAGTGAACACAAGTGGGGTGGGGCGGGCAGTGTGAGGGAGAAGCAGGCTTCCCACTGAACAGGGAGCCCGATGCGGGGCTCCATCGCAGGACCCTCCTGAGCCGAAGGCAGACGCTTAAGGACTGAGCCACCCAGGAGCCCCTATAAATAAGATTATTGTCTGCCGTCCAACCTTACTGCTTTGCCTGACATGTTATAGTCCTTTTACCCCTAGAGTAGCTATGTTAAAATCATTTTATAGATCTCCCCAGATCCCTAATTAAAATCTGTTTCTAGTTTTGAGGGAAGAATATTCTTACTCAGGTTTATCTGACATTTAGTGTTCTAGTGTATTTTTTAAATATAATTTTGTCATCTCTTTGTCATCTCTACCAACTTTGTCTCCTTAAACATTGGTTCCTAGTGTTGCTTTACCATCCTGTCGTTAGGTGCAATTTATAATGGAGATATGTAGCTTATTTTGTTTAACATTCCTGATTCTACTCACTGTAATCGGAAATTAGATCCTGAACTATCAAAGTGAATGTATTTTAAACAGCATAGGAAAACATGGAAGGAAACAGGTGGTCTCCTCCTCCTCTACTCCCCCAAATGGAGGCAATTATGAAGTAGAAAGTCCCTATAATTGATAATTTTTTAAAAAGCAAAATAGAGAATATTTTATATGCCAGCTTAGCGCAGCAAAAAGTCAAGTTTAAAAAGAAAAAGGTGTTTGGATTCTCCTGTTTGCTGAATCTAGCTTAATTACTCTTAAACCTTAAATGTAGTAGTGTATGTAAATGTATATATCGGCTTATTTGTGGAGGAAAAAGGGAGTTCTTTACTACTTATGGTACTCTATTTTCAATAGTTCTTTGATTTTTTTTTTTTCCCCATGATCATAACAGACGGGGAAAAATGCATTTTTTGTGGGAGATCTTGGAAAGATTGTGAAGAAACACAGTCAGTGGCAGAACATAGTGGCTCAGATAAAGCCATTCTACACAGTAAAGTGCAACTCCGCTCCAGCTGTACTTGAGATTTTGGCAGCTCTTGGAACTGGATTTGCTTGCTCTAGTAAAGTAAGTATTTTTCATTATTTTGTCACTGAACTGCAACGTTTTAGAACTCGACTTTAACTTTTGGTTACAGTAAGAAAAATTGCAAAAAGTCTCAGTTTTGGATGTTTTTAAACTCTTATGTAAATTTGCAGCCTAATGGAAATTTACAGACTTTTCAGGTATACCAGTGAAAGGAAAGTTTCAGTGAGATGAGACTTTAAAAAGCCTTTTTTTTTTTTTTTTTTAATCAGGAACTTTTTATTTGTTCCTCATTCTTAGGTTAGAGCTAGCTAGACCATTAACTTCCAATGAGAGCAAAATAATTCTAAACCATGAGATTTCTCTGATGGTAGTTACACCTTTTTGAAGGATTTTAACACAGGTAGTGTAAAGTATAAAGTAGTAATTAAATGAAAAGTAATAGAAATGTTGCTTTTTAGATGACACTATTTAAAATGTGTTTTTATAGACTGAAATGGCTTTAGTGCAAGAATTGGGCGTATCTCCAGAAAACATCATTTATATAAGTCCTTGTAAGCAAGTGTCTCAAATAAAGTATGCAGCAAAGATTGGAGTGAACATCATGACTTGTGACAATGAAGTTGAATTGAAGAAAATCGCACGTAATCACCCAAATGCCAAGTAAGTGTAAAACTAAGTACATGGGAATATTACCTTATGGCTTAGGGTTTGGGTTTGTCTTTGGCCTGGGAAAAGTACATTTATGTAGAGCAGTGGTGTGTATTACAATTATTTTTTTTTAACTTACTTAAAATTCCTATATGGAAAATGCTAATAGCATTTTGTTGGCTGCCCACTTCTGATCCTTCTTGTAGAGTTGGGATGAGATAAGGACAGTTTGGAATATGAATTTATAAGCTTTAATTCAAGGAAGAAGATGTGGTTGTTGGAATAATAAAATGAGGGCCACAGCTGTATTTTCATAATTACATCAACCCTACTAGTTATTTATCATGTTGGGGACAAGATGTGTGTTGGTCAGCTTCTTTTCCTAGTTGGCTGAGGATTTAATCTGCCTTTGGCTGTAGCTCCTAAATGCTTGTCCTTAGTGACAGTGTCTGTCTTAGGAGCCTAGTCTGTAGATTGGAGGGGTTTCTTTTTTTAAGACCCACTCTTTTTGAATAGGAAGTTTAATATATATTTTTTTACTTGTACCTGCATGTATCACAAGATATTTTTAATTAAAAAGTTTACTTTTTAAAAGCAAAAAAGGCAAATTTCATGAACTGGTATGTCAAGAGCACTTTAGGATCTACTAAAATTATATTGTATTAGTACAAAATTGCTTCTTTTTAATGGGTTATTACATGTGTTCCTGAAAATGTGTATCATATCCATATTTTCCTTGTACATTTATAATTTTCTTACTGACTTTGATGGTATTCTTAGGTGTCCCAACAGGATTGAGTACCCTGAAAACCTTTGTTTGGATAAAGGCCTTTTGGGGGAAATTTTAGTGAACCACTTGTCTCTAGGAAAATCTTTCTGTTCTGTGATCTTCTGAAGATAAGCCCTGATTTGGGGTTACTGTGTTAACTATAAAGTGGATGGTACATTCTTAATAGAGCTGATTCAACCCATAGGAAGAATAATTTGCTTTTATGAGACTTAACCCCTCCTGATCAGCAGTCATTCATCAGGACTTCCTTGGGAAAACGGTCTTACAAAACAGCATTTGCCATTTGCATATTTTTGGGTGTTAGTGGTTTGTAATTACTTGAGTATCTCCTGAGACCGTCTCAATCATTTGTCTTGGTTGTCATGATTTGGAAGAAAATAGTAAGTAGATTTGAATCAGTATCTAAAAGGCTACTGTTTAGACACATAAAATAACTCCAAGCTTGCCAATTTTTTTTTAATAAGATGGAAGACATTAATAGGAATTTTCAGAATAAGTGGTAGAAGGTTAACTAGCTGAAACAATTTAGGAAACTTGAAACATGTAAAAGCCCTGATATTTTTCACTGAAAGACAATGATGGCATTGCTATTCAATTTAGTCTCTCTAGGTGGTTTTATGGACTGATGGACTTCATTTGAAAGTAATGTCGTCTTTCATTACAGAGCCCAACTGACTCTTGCTGCTACAACAGAGTCTTAACTTCCTGCATTTTCCAAATTCCCATCCTTGTAAGCTTCATGCTTTAGGCCCTAATGGCTAGTTTTTTCTCTATACAGGATTGTTTTTCATTAGGTTCACTTGATTCAACCGTCGCTGGATTTGGGAGCAATGGCAACATAATCAACATACTTCCTACAATCTTCAGGCTTCACATGTGCTGATGATGATGTAAACCAACTCTGCCCCAATCATCTTCCCCTTCTCTTAGGGTCTTACTACATATTGCAACAGAAGATAATATTGGAGGCGAAGAGGGTAACATGAAGTTTGGCACTACCCTGAAGAACTGTAGGCATCTCTTGGAATGTGCTAAGGAACTTGATGTCCAAATTATTGGGGTTAAGTGAGTATTTTGTTTTAAGCTTCCATCTTATGGTGATGAATCTTTGTCTTTCCGATGATAGATTACTTAACACTTCATTTGCATGAAGTCTAATAGATTGAATTTTCAGTTTAATATTTATTTTTTTAGTCTAGGAAAAACAAATATGTTTTATCCTTCATATAATTTTGTACATATACCTCTCCCTTCCCTAATTAAGAGATAAAATAGTAAATAAAAATTCAGTTAGGTTAGTAATGTAAAACCCCTCCTTTTAAATTGGAGAGGATGTCACTAGAATTCTAATGAATACCAAAATAACATTCATCTGAGTTGTCATTTTGCTTTATTTTTTCACCCCATCTTTAAATTTTTTTCCTTCTCTTTTTAATCCCTTGGGCACACCAGTACGACATTGTGTTACTTTCTTGATTTTTATGTGTGCAGAAATGGATACCCAGATTTAATGATTTGATCATAATCTCAGAACTATGATCTGAGTCAGATTTGGAGCACAAAGCTCCACAGTTTTTGAGATGCCAGTCCATTGCTAATCTTATTACAGTACAAGATCTTGCTTTTTAAATATTCATAAAGATGGATAAAGAATCACCACTGTTAAGTTTAATTCTGTCTTAGGTGAAAAATATTGACATATATTTGAGAGTTCTCATATTTCTATTTTTAAAGTTAATATACAGTAAAATTGACTTTTGGGTTTATACTTTATACCACTGCCACGATCAGGATACAGAAGCGTATTTCATTTAAATTTAAGTATTCTGTTCTGAATTTCTGATAAGTATCTCTTAAGTAATACTAACAAGCGTTAGTAATACTCAGCTGAATTAATGTTCGTTTGTATTTCACAGTAGACATTTTTATATTTTGTCAGATAAAACTATACATTCAAATTAAAGATTTCATGACCCAATTTTATTGCTAGTGCTTGTTACTTTACTATACATAAAAGCATGCCCTTACCTGATAGTTATAAAGCCTGATAACTCATTGTTAAAAATTCTTTATAAAATTACAGTATTACTCAAACATTGTCTTTTCTGAAAGGCTGGTTATTATAACTTGAATAATTAGAGGCTTGTGCTTCCAATTCTTTAAATATTTGATAAGGTTACTGTGAATACTGTGTCAATATGGTGAACGAGAACTGAAAAGAATTACAGGAAGGGCCTCTGAAATGTACTGTTGCTTTAAATTTATTACTCTTTCTTCCAGATTTCACGTTTCAAGTGCTTGCAAAGAATCTCAAGTATATGTACATGCTCTATCTGATGCTCGATGTGTGTTTGACATGGCTGTAAGTTTTTTTCCTTAAATTATTTTGATATTTTAAGCCAGGATCTTATTTATTTTTCTTTTTCTCTACATCTCTTTCTTTTCAAAGATTTTATTTATTTATTTGAGAGCGAGAGAACTTGCGCGCGTGCAAGTGCGCATACCCTAGAGCAGGGGGTGGAGCAGAGGGAGAGGGATAAGCAGACTCCCAAGCAGCAAGAGTTCCATACGGTCAATATTTTTTAAGTGCGTAAAGGGATGAAATAGTAATTTACTTGCATATGTCTGTAAGACAGTACAGACATCGTCAGGAAGACGGTATATACACAACACTGAATAAATCTATTTCTGTTGGTAGAGACCAAAACCATTGCCATACTAAGGATTAGAACAGATACTATTTACGTCCTTGGGAAGGGGTTTTTGAAATGTCCTTGTAGTCCTAACAATTTGGATAAGCATTTAAAGTATTTTTTTCCATCTCTAGGGAGAATTTGGCTTCACAATGAACATGTTAGATATTGGCGGAGGCTTCACAGGAACTGAATTTCAGTTGGAAGAGGTAAACTTTGTTCAGTGGATGGATATACTGGAATAATCTCATTTCTTTGCTACTTAAGTGGTAGATACAGACAAGGGTTTAACAATGGCAGGAAATAAACCCTGTAACAAACATCTGTTTAAAATTTGATTCTAAGAAGATGAAGAGGCAATGAGAAGACCTAGCTAACTTTGAAAAGCTTAATAAAATTCTATGAACTCTATAGCATAAAACGTTTGTATTCAGTTGTGTTTCTGCTCTAATGGAGTACTTGATAGTACAAGTGAATTTATAATTTGGACAGTTTAAGCTGTTTTATCCAATATACATTACTACTCATCTTCCTGCTCTGCCTTCCATCCCTCATTCTGTAGTATCTAGAAACTGATTTGATGTTTTGCTCCTTCATTGCTATTGTTAAGGAGTATAGAAACATGACTTTAAACAGTCACCAGTAGCTATTTGCTATTGGGATTATGAAATTTTTAAAAATAATGCCATTCTGATAATACAAACTTTGATGTCTCAAAAGTCTGCTTAATTGCTTGAAGATAATTGCTAAGTAAGCTTTCTGGTCTGTAATTGGAACTACTTTGGTTTTAAATTTTCTAAGAAACCTATCAATCTCTTAATGTGACTTATCTAGTTCAATATTGAAATCATAATGTGGGGTTTAAAATTCATAGGTTAATCATGTTATCAGTCCTTTGTTGGATGTCTACTTTCCTGAAGGATCTGGCATTAAGATAATCTCAGAACCTGGAAGCTACTATGTGTCTTCTGCATTTACACTTGCAGTTAATATCATTGCAAAGAAAGTTGTTGAAAATGATAAATTTTCCTCTGGAGGTGAGTTACAAAGTTTATAATTTTGTTTCTGTTTGATAAATTCATCTTCAAACTGATTGCAATTATCTGATACTAGTCGAGTGTAAAATACTGTAGGACATGGAAATTTACGGATTATGAGGTTGTGGGTGATCTTCAGTCAGCTGTAAGCAGCTGGGGAGCATTTTAAAATGCCCTCTGAAGTTGCCATAAGACCTCTGAAATCTAACTCTTGGTTCTGATATTTAGATATGCATATTTTATTTATTATTTTTTTGGAGACACCACAAGCCCATGTGAGGTTGGGGTGGGGCAGAGGGGGAGAGAGAGTTTTTTTTTTTTTTTTTTTTTTAAAGATTTTATTTATTTATTTAACTGACAGAGACAGCGAGAGAGGAAACACAAGCAGGGGGAGTGGGAGAGGGAGAAGCAGGCTTACCGCGGAGCAGGGAGCCCGACGCGGGGCTCGATCCCAGGACCCTGGGATCATGACCTGAGCCGAAGGCAGTCGCTTAACCAACTGAGCCACCCAGGCGCCCCAAGGGGAGAGAGAGTTTTAAGCAGACTCCCTGCCCAGTGCAGAGCCTGAGACGGGGCTCAGTCTCATGACCCTAAGATCATGATCTGAGCCAAAATCAGGAGTCAGTTGCTTAACCGACTGAGTCACCCAGGTGCCCCTAGTTACTCGTGTTTTAGATAAACCTCCCCCAGATGATTGATTCTCCTATCTTGTTAAGAACCAGTGTTTTATTGTAATGTCTCTTGTCCTGTTCCTCTTTGTCAGATGAGTCACTGGGAGGATGTACTTTATACTTTTTTACATAACAAGGGCCAACAGAGTCTTAATCTGTCTCTAGTCAAACCAACAAAAAGGCACTAGACAGTCTGTCTTGCTGACAAATACCACTTTAAAAAACGTAGAAAGTACTGTTCTACATTAAGAAGACTAACTCCTGTAGTTTTTTTTTTTTCTCCGTAAGTTAGGAAGAATAAGGTTTTTTTTCTTTTGAGTTTTTAAAATATCTCAAAGTTGAAGAGCTGCAAGAATAATATAAGGAACTTCCCATTCTGATCACTTGGTTAAGATGGTGTCAGGTGGGTTTCTTCATTATAAAGTGGAAAGATAATTTGTAAATAACGTTTTTCTTTTCATACTTTCACCCCATTAGTTTTAACATCAGTGAATTTCTGACTCCATTATTCAGTCTACGAATAGCTTTCTCTATTTATAATAGTTTAGACTCCTAGATACTTACTCAATAGATTATATAGTCGATTATTTTTATTTACTGTCCAAAATTGGGGTCCTTTTGACATGTCCCCATCGTTCCCTGAGTGCTTCTTTATTTCATGGTACATCAAGATGTTCCAGGTTCTTTACCTGCCTCAGTCCTAGAATTGGCTATGTCTCCAAGGAGAGTGGTATTTTAAAAACCAAGAAAGGAGTGAGTATTGGTTGTGCTCACTACTGATGCATCATTTCATCTAGGCTTTCTCACTGAACAGAACCAGGAAATGGGTGTGTGCATATATATACATAGCACACATAACTATATACCATCAAAAGCTGCGCATGCAGTATACCACATGGTGCATTCTGTTTTTCTCCTTACGTATTATAACTCTTTCCCAACAGTGAGAAACCTAGCTCCCATTATCCTACACCTACACACATTTGCTTAAGTCTGGAATACGCAGAAGGTGTTTCCTGAATAGCTAACTCATACCACTGCAGATAACCAAACCACTTAACCTGTAGTTCAGTATCTGTTGAGGGTTGGTTTTTGACATAAGATTTTACTCCCTGTATAAAAATTTAAGTGTATAATTTGACAAATTAATGAAAGCATATACTGACATCCCTATAAAAACATAAGTTTCATATCAGAATTTTTTCTTCCCAGGTTTGTTCCTTTGCCAGACAGTCATTGTTGTGATGGTTTTTGCACCATTGAGTAGTTTGGGCTGCCTTCAAGCTTCATATAAATGGAATCATCTAGCATATATTTTAGGACAGCTCAGTATAAGGGCGCCTGGGTGGCTCAGTCGTTGAGCATCTGCCTTGGGTTCAGGTCAGGATCCCAGGGTTCTGGGATCGAGCCCTGCATTGGGCTCCCTCCTCCGTGGGAAGCCTGCTTCTCCCTCTCCCATTCCCTCTGCTGTGTTCCCTCTCTCTCTCTGTCTCTCTCTGTCAAATAAATTTAAAAAATCTTAAAAAAAGAAAAGGGCAGCTCAGTGTAATGTCTGATTGAACTACTTTGTTTCATGTTTATTGCTAATATTCCACTGTGAATAGACATTTATCCATTATCTTTGCTGATGAATATTTGGTTGTTTCCACTTCTGGGCTATTACGAATAAAACGTAACATTCTTATTTAAGTCTTGTGGACATTTTTCATTTCATTGGGGAAATGACTCAGAATAGAATTGCTGGGTCACAGAGTAGATGTTTTTAAAGATTTCAAAGTGGTATTTTACTCTACCACTGGTGGTGTATATGTGCAAGTTCTGATCCCTCACTTTTATTGATTTTTTTTGTATTGTCATTTTTTAATTTTATCCATTCAGTAGGTGTGTGGTGGTGGAAGCTCATTGTAGTTTTAATTTGCATTTATCTGGTGACTTCTGTAGAGCACTTCTTTCATGTGTTCATTGGTCGTCTTTGTGAAGTATGTTTTCAGTTTTTTAGGCTAACAGTTTCAAGGTATGACAGTATATATCAGGTTTTTTCAAGTTAATTTAAATATTTTGGGAAATGTGAAAACTGAGTCTAGTCTATAAATATTCAGTCTGCTCTGCCTTGCATAGTTTTAACTGTATTAGACAATTTAGTGTAAATTCATCCTCATTTTTTCTGCTTTATTTCAGTAGAAAAAACCGGAAGTGATGAACCAGCCTTCATGTATTATATGAATGATGGTGTTTATGGTTCTTTTGCAAGTAAACTGTCGGAGGACTTAGATACCATTCCAGAGGTTCACAAGGCAAGTTGTATTACAAATAATAGAACTGCTTATTTGGCAGTTTATTAACTGACTTTTTTTTTTTTTTTTTTTTTTTTTTTTAAGGTGCATCCCAATTTTTGGAGGAATACTTTAGAATGGGGAATATTGCCCTTTTTTGAGGATTTGCCTTCCTTAGATGGAGTTAAGGAGCACCATTGCCCTTCTAGGCCTGCCTTTTATAGGCATATTTAATCTCATCTAATGAAAAATGCTCTCATCCACCCTCAGATTCAATACCTGTATGAACATGAGTAAAAACTTAATTTAAAAAGTTTCTTTTTCCCTGACAGAAATACAAGGAAGATGAGCCTCTGTTTACAAGCAGCCTTTGGGGTCCATCCTGTGATGAGCTTGATCAAATTGTGGAAAGCTGTCTTCTTCCTGAGCTGAATGTGGGAGATTGGCTTATCTTTGATAACATGGGAGCAGATTCTCTCCATGAACCATCTGCTTTTAATGATTTTCAGAGGCCAGCTATTTACTACATGATGTCATTTAGTGATTGGTAAGGTACTGTTTTCATTTTAAAGCTGATTGGATATTTGAGATGACATTAAATGTTGGCTAATTTTAATTCTGTAACAAATGCCTAACTTACAAGTAGTAGCAAAATGCTCCTCTGTTAAGGGTTATTGGAAGACTCGTTACTTTATAATCTGATTTCATTGTCCACTTGTTATGTGTTAGTGTGGTCTTTGTGCTTAAACTTAGAATTACGGTTTTGTGTTTGGTTTTTTGAAAGGTATGAGATGCAAGATGCTGGAATTACTTCAGACACAATGATGAAGAACTTCTTCTTTGTGCCTTCTTGCATTCAGCTGAGCCAAGAAGATAGCTTTTCCTCTGAAGCTTAAACAGGCATCAATGCTTCTTTAGATCTGAAGTTGCAGGTTAAGCTTGTCTGGTCTACATTCCAGTGTGAAACAAATTCAAACAATCTTACTCTGTTAATTCTATTGGAAACAAAATCTATTAGTAATAGCTCTTTGGGACCAGACAAAATCAGCTTTCATCTATAATTCATTGGGGGGTAATTGGGAGATTTAGATAATGTATCCAGATTTAAACTTACCAGTTTGTCCTACCCCTTAAGCGTTTAAAATAAAATATGCAACAAAATGGATGACTTAGTGGAGATGGAAGCCCATTAATTGGGTTCCCCATTAAATCGTTTACATACAAGTACACAGTTTTTATACTAAGGATTCATGTTAAAAAGTCTTGTAAAGTTAAATGTCTTTCACCCAGATATATCAAATGTCAGTGGAAGACCAGTGTGACTTCATTAGATACGTTTAGTGTATTTAGAATGTGTAAATTTGTGCTTTGAACTGTAGTTTAATAAATGTAAAATTGCATCATAGTATTTGTTGTATTTGACCTAATGTAACCCTTGTATGATTGCAATAAAATTTTGTGTAGATTTTACTGTTTTTTCAGGCTAAAACTTTGGGAAAGGGGGCTAGCTAGCAAAGGTAGTTTTGAAATAGATGTGTATATGGACTGTTTTGAAGGTTTTTTTTTTTTTCCCCTTTATAGCCCATTTAAGTTTAGTTTGGCTCAGTACATTTTTTTCAGTTATTTAAATAGTAATTTAAGTAAAATGTTTGGTAAATCATTGTGAAGTTCAGATTCATTATGGAGAGTTGATGTGCAGTAAGCATGATGTTTAACAATTTTAACACCAAAAATGTTAATTCTGCATAAACCAATTGTAATAATTAATAGGTGTTTCTGTATAGATAGAATGCGTAGAATACCTTAGTAAATCTTTGAATTACAAATCTTTCGGCTGAAATGGAAGATTCTATTAAATACTTTGAATAAATCTGGGGTGGGGGAGGGAAATAAAATCGCAGAAAACTCTGCAGCGCACTAAAACTTAAAGAAGGGCTACATCTATATCCAGAAACCTGATGCTCTTTTGCACGGAATACTATTTAAATTCAGAGTTGTAAGGGGTAGGGTGAAGCACACCTGTTCTCAATTTCTTAATTGCAATGATTTCAGACTTTAGTAGGAGTTTGTTTTTAGTTACGCTTAGTTTCTTGTTATTTCCCATTTGTTCAGCTTAGTAATTTTAATTCTTTTCATACTAAAATTTTGTGACTGGGGGAAGGGAGTTAGCGTTACTAACCTGACAGTTGTTGCCAGGAGTTTGCGCGTTGTTCACTGCTAGTATATTAGTAATCCTAGATCTCAGAATCACAATAGTAATAAAATAAACAACAGGGGTCATTTTTTTCCTAACTTACTCTATGTTCAGATGTGGAATTTCTGTCTTCCAAGAGGAAATGTGACTTGACTTTGGTGCCAATGGACAGAAAATTCTACCTGTGCTACATAGGAGAAGTTTGGAATGCACTTAATAGCTGGTTTTTACACCTTGATTTCAAGGTGGAAAGAAATTGATCATGAATCTCTAATAAATTTCAATCTAAACCAGTAGGTGCTTAATATTTTTTGATTTGATGCCCATTTGAATTTCATGGGTTCTAATAATTAAATTTAAGACCCCAGTCCATTGTCATCTATAATTACCCTTGGACTTTACCAAGGTATAATACGGGGTTTTATGCAAAATTCCAAGCTACATGCAACTTTTTTTAACCGTAATAAAGAGGAGGAATTATTCCCAGTCTTCTTTACATGTTGTGCTTTGTGGTCCAGAAATGGCAGACCTTTTAGAAGATGGTACAACTATGAGTCCTTGGCTTGACATACAGCTCTGAGCTTCATGGCATATCAACTTTGCCATATTCATAGGAGAGTTGTTCTATGTATAACGGCTCAGAGTTGCAAATTTCACATGTGAATGAGATGGTAACTTTAAGAAATGTCTGTATTGTATTTGAAGACTGTTCGCCATAAATCTGAAGTTTGAACTTATGTATTTCAATTTGGTATGCTAAAAAGTACTGAAATAATGTAACAGTCCTTTTTTTTTTTAACAATATTGTAATCTCAGTTCAGAATTTAACTGAAAATATAAAACCCAAATGATTTCTATATAGTAAATTGAACTGTAAAGGTAATTTGTGTGTGATTCTGAATACACAAGATAAAATGTTTTTATTCCTCCTTACGTTTTACTTTGGCTTCTATCATGAAAGAGTTAATTCTGCATATCGACTTTGTATATATTTTAACTTAAAAGCATTCTTTCAGAATCTTTATAAAGTAGCAAATCTGATAAAATGCTGGGCATTACATATGAAAGATTTTGATAAAGTTCAATACATGTGAGCACGAAGATGTTTCCTAGACCCATTAATTTGCCAGCCTCTTAAATTTTAAACTTAGACTAAATAAAATTGATTTTTATAAGTTAAGGTAGGTATTCCAAGTAATTGTGGGCACTGTAACATTCAATGCAAATATTGTAGTTAAGAAGCCACTCACTATTAAATCTTTTTTGTCCCTTGTTGGGGACTTTGTATTTTCTCACGGTAGATATTAGCAACTTGACCAACAGTATAGTAAGAATACTTGCTTACTTGGCTTCAGAGTATAAGATCAGAAAAGAATTAGTAGCCTTCCACATTCAAGTTGTGAATAAATCTTCCAAATACTTCAATTCCTGTCTTGTCCATCCTGAAGGCAGAATAAAAGAATGGTGTATTTGCAGATTCCGGCTTTCATAATGGGAATAAACCTAGCCTAGGAATAAGAAACGAAAACCGGTTCTGATCTTTCCTGGCACTGCTGGAGGCTAATCTATACCTACTTAAAAAATAATAAGCTACCAACTTTAAGGTGGTTGTATTTTCATAACAAGCTATGATTTCTGGACCCTTTTACTCTGCTGGGACTGCAATCAAATTTGAGTAAGGATGGTGTGGATTTGATTTTTTTTTTTTTTTCTCCTAGCTCTTTGTTACTAAATCAGGACAGTAGAAAGTATTGAAATAGGAAGGCATTTTAAGTTTTAAAGAAATTCTGGTAATGTATGATCATCCATTTGGGCAAGTTAAAGTTAATCTGAAAAGTAGTGCCTGCTCTTAAATGTTACTGGGGAATTCTTTTTCCTTTGCTTACTACAAATTGTACATACTATGTGGATCTTAATCATAGTTCAGATCTTCACCTAGAATGGAGTATAGATAGGGGAACACAAAACAGCTCCAGGCACTCTGTCCAGTGTTACACAGTTGAAGGATCTACTTTTATCTGTTGGAAACTTGAGACTGGGCAAACTTTTTAAAAATGACAGTGAATAGAAATTTAACTAACATGTTCATTTTGTGTGTTGTTATAACTCCTGAATTCCTTGACCTAACTTCAGCTTCAAAAGCAATTCCATTGTTGAGTGGTCTTTCAAATCCTGGTTCTACCATAATACTGCTTATGCCTGTCAAAACCCTTTGCAGTTGATGGCCTAGTTTAAGAAGTTTGCCACTGGATCAATTACAGAAAGTTTGAAAAGTTAAGAATCTGCAATTTACAGATGAAGTGATCATGCATTGCCCCCCACCCCCCCTCCATGTTGTGCAAGAGTGCAAAAGAAAGTCTTGCAGTAAACTAATAGGCTATTACTCCTTAAATTTAGGCCCAGGTAAATTAAAGCTTTTCCTAAATAACAGTGCCAGACTATCTGGTGTGTGCCTGTGCCTAAGACTTTGCCACCACTCAGTTTTTAGCAGCAGAATGTAAAAGCGGGGATACTTGACTAAAGGTTGGGAATTTTCCCTGGATTTCATTGATTTCCTCCCATGTATTCTGTGTCTTAAGTTGCTTTCTGGGGGGTTTTCTTCACTCCGTATTCCAAGTCTGTTTTTCACTGCTGCAAATTTCCAAGCTAAGGGTGCAGTATCTTTTATCTCAATGTCCCTCAGCATTAATTCTTCATGACTTAAACCTACCCTCTTAAGATACTTTCCTTACTCTTCTCGACAGAAATGAAGCAAGAGTATTTTCCATGTTTGATTTTTCTCCTTTTCTAGTTCTACAAGGATGCAACAACTTGCTGGGGTGGGAGGAGCACTTTATTGGTTCCCAAAAAAAGCATCATTTAAAAATGTATGAATATTACCTTCATCTTGCCTGGATAAGAACTGGGTTTAGAGTTAGACCGAAGGGGGGAGGGCATTGGAGTGTAAAACTGGACGAGAAAAGTTCACATTGAGGAGGAAAATATTCCCAAGTAGGATGATGCTCTGTCCCCTCCCTTTTACGTACAGTCAGTGTTGCTGTAATTTGACCTGCTTCCCTAAAAAGGGTTACACTCTGAAATTGCACCACAGGCTGTTGGAAAATGTTGGGTTCAGAGCACAACACTGTCAGTGCAACATTATTATATGGATAGTAACTAACTAAAACCTAAGTACAGGGGCGCCTGGGTGGCTCAGTCGTTAGGCGTCTGCCTTCGGCTCAGGTCATGATCCCAGGGTCCTGGGATCGAGCCCCGCATCGGGCTCCCTGCTCTGCGGGAAGCCTGCTTCTCCCTCTTCCATTCCCCCTGCTTGTCTTCCCTCTCTCGCTGTGTCTCTGTCTGTCAAATAAATAAATAAAATCTTTAAAAAAAACCTCAGTACAGGGGCGACTGGGTGGCTCAGATGGTTAAGTGCCTTCGGCTCGGGTCCTGATCCCGGGGTCCTGGGAGCGAGCCCCACATCGGGCTCCTGGCTCGGCGGGAAGCCTGCTTCTCCCTCTCCCTCTCTTCCTCTCCCCCTGCTCTCATGCTGTGTCTCAAATGAATAAAGTATTTAAAAAAAAAAAAAAACCCCAGTACAGTTTTACACTTAGTTAAATACACAAGTAGAACAAACCGTAGCACTTGGAGAAAGACCCAAGGTTTGTGGAAGTGGGAGGGTTGCAGACTTGTGAAGTGACGGAAGAAGGGTTATCTGAAATTGGAAAGTTGTAACACCAGTTGTGGATGGGTGTGGCTCCTAACACTTGGTGAACTGAGGTGGCTGGTAGATATTTGAGGAATGTGCATTTTTGTATAATGCTAAACTTGATTCAACTGGGTGTCGCATTCTGCTTTCACTAATGTTTCTAGAAGACAAAAATACCATGAAGTTCATGTTAGGTTAGCAGTGGTCCCTAATAAAACCAATCACCTTGGAACAAAGCGGTTTCAAAACGTAGTAGAGCTTACATCACTCCGTCAGGAGGGAGTAGAGTTGAAAAGTACCAATAATAAAGGATTTCATATCAAGCCTTCACCATCAGCGACCCCACTCTCCAATGACAGCAATTTGGTGGCAGTTGAGCAAATTAAACAGGACACAGAAATTGGAAATAAAGCCTAGCCTTAAGCCATGCACTCAAGGACTAACATCTCCACAGGCTCATGGCACTGCTGTGTGACGCACAAGTGAGAAGCTGTAAGTGTCCTAGAGATTTTTCTCCTCTAATTTCCTTGTTTTGCGTTTGAAGAAATAAACACCCAGATAGGTTAAAGAATTTGCCCAAGATTCTACGGCTAGAGCAGGTCAGAGCTGGGATTCCAGCACAACGCTTGATACACCTGTGTCATTGTCTTAGCTTGGGTTTCCTGGACACAGCCACATGCAGAATGTTGGTTGGAAGTGCTCAGCCCTGCAGAAAACCTTGGAGGAGGACCCCAGTGCCCAGTCCTTAAAAAGCCTGTACTATGTCAGTTTGGTTTGGTTGATTGATTTTTAGGGCTATACTATATTTAATGTCTAAGGTCAGAACCACAGTTTCTGCCAAGATGTGTATTCATTGCTAGGTCTGCGGTAACAGTACCACAAACGGGGGCTTCAACAACAGTTTATGGTCTCAGTTCTAGAGGCTAGAATTCCAAGAGGAAGGCATTCTAAGGGTTACTTGTGAGGGCCGTGAGGGAAGGGTCTTTTCCTTCTCTCCTTGCCTTGTAGATGGCCATTTTCACGTACACATGGCGTTCTCCCTGTATATACGTCTGTGCCCAAATTTCCCCTTTTATAAGGACACTAGTTATATTGGATTAGGCCCCACCCTAATGACCTTATGTTAGCTTTAATTACACCTGCAATGACCCTATTTCCAAATAAGGTCATATTCTGGGGTACTGAGCATTAGGACTTCAGTATGAACTTTGGTGGGACAAAGCCCATACCAACAGGTATGCTGCCATTCAGAATGGGGCAGTATCTGGACCCTGGACCCCTGGCCTTGACTGCGTTGGTGGTCCCTGCCTGTCCACTCCTTCCCTCTCAGTGGCTGCTCCTTTCTTCTGCCCCCTCCCTTTCTTTGCTTATTAAATGTTCCAGCTTTCCTTCTTTCTTTTATCTTCCTTTTTTCCTATAGAGAGATCTTGGTTTTTTCCTATTATGAAATTATTTTGTTATAAAAATTGCAATAATACAGAAAAGCATAAAGAAGACCGTTTTTAAAACTCACCTGAAAACTCTCCATAACTGCTTTTAATATTCGGTAGCACTGCTTCTAGACACCTCTGTTTTCATTCCAACGTTCCAACCCCCTTTCTCCTCCCTGGAAAAGCATGACGTCATTAACACGAGTGCCCAGGATTTTACTTCTGCCACTTCCAATAATTTCTTTCTCACCTAAAGCAGGGAACTGCCTTCGAGTATTACAGGTGGGCTGTGACTCTGGAGAAGAAAATCCAGGGAGACAGTGCAGTCAGTCCACCCCTCAGGTGAGTCCTCAGGGACACTGGCCCAGTGATTCAGGAGCCTGGACATGGTAGATTCAAATTGTACCAAAGGGGTGTGGCTAATTTGCAACTCTCCAGATGGTTCTCTAGGGGAGAGTGAAGCCCGGGGTTCAGACGTCCATGGCGTAGCCCAGAGGGCAACTGAGGGCATGAGAGCATGTCCAAGAACTAGTTTCTTAAGAGTGGCCCCTTTTTGTTCTCAGCATGTTAAACCTCCCTCTCCCCATAACTCTGCTCCCAGACCAGCAGCTCAGAAGGCCCTCACCCATTTCCTTGTACCTCACTCACCATTCCCAGCTTTAGCCTGCTGACCACCCACACTGCATGACCCAGAGTATACAACTACCCAGACACCCACGTGAGGGCAAAGGGCACACTACAAATCATGCCTGGTTCTAGAGACTTGTCAGTTTGGGGGCACCTGGGTGGCTGTTGGTTGAGCGACCGACTCTTGATTTCGGCTCAGGTCATGATCTCACCCCAGGTCCGGCTCTGCACTGGGTGTGGAGCCTGCTTGGGATTCTCTGTCTCCCTCTCCCTCTGCCCCTCCCTGCCCCTCTAAAAAAAAAGAGAGAGACTTGTCAGTTTGACTTCCTCTCTCTCTCTCTCTCTCTCTCTCTCGTTTTAAAAGATTTTCTTTATTCATGAGAGACAGAGGGAGAAGCAGGCTCCCCACAGAGCAGGGAGCCCGATTTGAGACTCGGACCTTGGGATCATGACCCAAACTAAAGGCAGATGCATAACGACTGAGCCACCCAGGCGCCCTTGACTTCCTGTCTCTTAACTGGACTATTTCAATAGTTTCTAGCTGGTCTCTTTGCTACCAGGAACCCCTCTCAGGCCACCATCCTTACGGCTGCAAAGTGAGCTTCTGAAACTGTTCTGATTGAATGATTAATGTACTTTACAATCTCCCTTCGCAGTTCTGTTTGGGATCTGTGCTTTCTAAAAGGCAGGCCTCGGTTGGCCTTAGGCACCATCTTGCTACCCCTCCCGTGAGATCTCTCAGCACCTCTCACATAGCTCGATTCTTTCATGGCAACGCCTGAGGGAGGGTTAAACTTTATCATTTATTCATTCATTTGATTGTTCACTCATTCTCCAAGTATCTTTTGATATTTAGAGGCCAGGCACTATTTTAACAGTAGGACAATAAACAAAATAGCCCTAAATCCTTGCCCACATGGCACTTCCATTCCAGGGAGCCAACTAGACTTTCACCTGACTTCTAGATAATGTCTGAGAGACAAACCAGCTCCCACTTGATCTTTAGACCTGGCATAGTAAGTGGTCTGAGCCTGTTACACGCCCCATATCGCTCATCCAGGATGCTGGGCTGGGCAGAAGTAAACAACTGTGTCATGTCCACACAACCCCAATCACATAGCAAGCAACTGCAGGTGATTCCGTGTCACACAGCAACCCCCCCCCCCCCCAGCTCTCTCTGCTGGCAAATTCCTCTTCCATCCTGTGACCCTGAAACATGGAGCCCTGCTTTTCCCACTCTGGCTTTGGCTGATGCCTGACTCAGAGCTCATGAAGCCTCAGTAGAGCCTAGTGATTAAGAACATGGACTCGGAGCATCCTAACTCCATCCTAACTCCACACATCCAAGCTGTGTGACCTTGGATGAATCACTTAACCTCTCTGAGCCTCAGTCACCTCTTCCATAAAAAGTGCATATTAGTCATTTATTGCTGTATAGAAAATTGCCTCAAGCCTCTGAGCTTTATTTCCTCACCTACAGAAATTGGATTGTAAGAATGCAATGAATTTTACATTTAGTGCTTAGAAAAGTGTCCAGCATATAGGAAACGTTCAATACGTGATAGCCTTTATCATCTCCCAGGTTCCTGCTCACTGGATTTTAGCTTGCTGCACCCTGGGGCTCTGAACCCTCTCACTCCTGATGACTCCTGGGTAAGATGTTTAGGAAGCTAATGGAGACCCTGTGTGAAGTAACTGATGACTCCACTTTTTCCCAAAATTTGGAAAAATATGTTTCCTGTAAGATAGAAACTAGATAAGGAAAATGGCAATAAATTGGGGGGGGGGGGCTTTAAAAATTAGATAAAACGTAGGTGAGGTTAGTACAAAAGTGATCATTATAATGTCCTGTTAAAGATTGACCCCCATTTTAGCGCTGAAGCTCCTAGCGGCCAGGTTAAAGGGAAACACGTCTTTAAAATATTCACAAAATTTGGGGTGCCTGGGTGGCTCAGTTGGTTAAGTGACTGCCTTCGGTTCAGGTCATGATCCTGGAGTGCCGGGATCGAGTCCCTCATCGGGCTCCCTGCTCAGCGGGGAGTCTGCTTCTCCCTCTGACCCTCCCCTTTCTCATGTGCGCTCTCTCTCTCTCAAATAAATAAATAAAATCTTTAAAAAAATAAAAAATTTCACAAAATTCAAAGCATCTATAGGTTATGAGTGAGACTTTCTTGGCTTCATTTTTACAGCGCGGAGTACCGCGCTAGGGGTAATTAAGCTCAAAAATTCTCTCTGACCAGGGCGCAGGCGGCCCCGCTCTTGGTGCGGAAAAACTCAGGTATCTCACGCTGCGCGCGGCTGCTTCAAAAGAGCTCCGGGGGTGGGCGGCAGTGACAGGTATTCCCCACTAGGTGGCGCCCGTGGATTACCTTTATGCTTAGAGCCTCGGAAGTTACGGCAAACGGTCTCCGGGTGCCCTAGCTGATTTCCCTTAGTATTAAATTCTTAGGTTCTATCATGTTTCTGAACCTCACAAGCGCCCCCGCCTCCCTGTCCTTTGCATTGCTACACTGGGTTTTGAAGTGGGGAGGAGCTAGGAGGAAGAGGGGATCCCTGCCTCACTTGCCCCGCGCTCTTCCGTACACCCACTCCTCGGAGTAACAGCCTTTGCCACTGCAAGTCCCACACAAAGTACAGGTTTCCAGGGGCCGCGACAACTTCTGGAGCCCTGAGCGCAATGTGAACCACTGTTCCCGGGTGTGATACAAGGTAAGGAAAGGCTAGAACTGGATATTCAGGGGATGTGTGGTGGTTACACTTTGTGGGTGACTTTTTCCAGGTGGGGTTTGAACTTCTTCAAGCTGGAATGTCAGGCTTACCAAGGACATGCCTATGGCCACACAAAGCCAAGTTTCCTTAGCTGGATGCACCTGAGGAACTCCCACACCAGGCAAGCCTTCAAAGCCTGTGGATCTGAGAGGGGTGAGGATGGGGCTTTGAAGGGTCAGGTGGTTGAGGCACTCACACAGCCGGGAGCCATTAGGCCTGGTTGGTGTGGAGAAAGGGGATTTGTGCTGCTTGGTTCAGGCTCACAGAAGGGACCTTTTATCTGGGGGGGAAAGGTCCCTGTGTGGTTGCAGTTTTGCTAGATGCTTGGGTTTGTTTTTGTGATTTAAACGCGAAGATCTTGAAGGCAGTCACTGAATTGGTTGCTCAGGATGCCTTGTTTCAGTAGCTCCTGAGGACAGGGCTGCATCTTTTTTCTATCCCCAGAGCCCGGCACAGAACAGATGCTCTTTGTTGGAACTCACAAACATCCCCTCTTTCCTCTGCTTCTGGTTCTCTTCCTGGGCTTGTCCTGAGATGGGTGAGCCGAGGGGAGCCGACATTCGTTCACTTGCCCGTTGATGAAGCACCTACTGCAGGCCCTGGGCCAGGGGCTGGCAACACTGTTGTAGGCAGCCCAGGCACGACAGTCTCCTGAGGGGGACAGGCGTGGGGCGGACCAGCAGATACAGCTAAGACTATGAGAGTCTTTCTGGCCTGGGTGGCTCAGTCCGGTAAGCGTCTGCCTTCGGCTCAGGTCATGGTCCCAGGGTCCTGGGATCGAGCCCCGCATCGGGCTCCCTGCTCCTCAGGGAGTTGGCTTCTCCCTCTGCTCCTCCTCCCACTCATTCTCTCAATCTCTCTCTCTCTCTCTCTCAAATAAATTCTTAAACACACACACACACACACACACACACACACACACACAAACACGAGAGTCACAGCTGTGGAGGAGTAGCACAGGGTGCTAAAGGGCCCAGGATGAAGGAAGAAGGCCAGTGTCCCCTGGAACATAGAGGCTCATAATGCAAGCACCATGCAGGACAGAGCCAGACCAGGCAGGGCTCTGCAGGCCTTTTCATGGATTTCCATTTTTTATCCTAGGAGAAGTGGGGGAGATGTAGCTATAGCTTGTGTAACTGGGGGGATGACGGGTTTGATCACTGACATGGGTCACAACAGAAGAGGAACCAGATTTTGAGGGGAGGTTTGTGAGTGTGGTCCTGGACATGTTGCATTTGAGGTAAATTTGGGGTGGGAATCAAGTGGGGATGTCAGTAGGAGGTTGGATATTCAGTGTGGAGCTCAGAGAGAGACCCAGCACAAAGGCTACACATATGAATGTCTTGGCTCCCATACCCTTCTTGAGAAGTTATGGTAGTGTCCTTTTTGTCATGGTAGTGCTCTGGGAGGGTGGGGGCGTTTCTGGGGAGTTTGGCTCCTCTCTTTCAAAATCCCCAGGTGGGGTCCACGGGGTCAAGCTGGATCCTGGAAGAAGATGCAACCACCAAGTGCTAAAGTCTATTGGTTTGAAGGTGGCAGCTGGGAGTAGGGAAGGAGGTGTGACCACATCCGAAAGTCCAACCCAACCAAACCCCACCCCTTCACACCCACACCCCACATTCAATCACATCTAATCAGTTAGCACTTCAACTACCCGGAGTTACTGTGCACACCGCATGTGCAAGAGACAGGCAAATGGAAAAGCACAAGCTCGTAGCACAGACTCATGTCATCATACCCTCGGGTGTTACCAGAGGTTAGTGCAAGTCCACAGTCTCTACAAATTCAACATTCAAAATGCTCTGGAAACCCAAAGTTTTGAGTTTAGTTTGGTGAAAACTCCTTCGGCCTCAAAAGTTGACTACACTGACCTGCAGCTGTTTACAGTGTTTGTCCTACTTGGTGTGAAGAGCCACACGCTTTGCTGCAGGAATCTGGTGTGTTTCATTGCAGGGTGTTGTCCAGGCTCTGGGCGTGTGGGGCGTACCTTATATGTGTACTGGGAATAATTCTGAATCCCAAACACATCTGCCTTCAGATTCTAGCTAAGGGAGCTAGTGGACCCTTTATCATCAATCTCTTTTTTTTTTTTTTTAAGATTTTATTTATTTATTTGACAGAGAGAGATACAGTGAGAGCAGGAACACAAGCAGGGGGAGTGGAAGAGGGAGAAGCAGGCCTCCCGCCGAGCAGGGAGCCCGATGCGGGACCCGATCCCAGGACCCTGGGATCATGACCCGAGCCGAAGGCAGACGCCCAACGACTGAGCCACCCAGGCGCCCCTATCATCAATCTCTTACATACATTTATGGAGTCAGTGGATCATAAAAGAAAATTAAGCACGAGAACAGTGATGATCCTGACAATGTGTAAAGCATGATCCCATGTAGACAGAAACAGAGGGTTTCTGAGCATCTAGAATACTGCCAGTGTTCTAGACACAGAGAGCAGTGAATAAAATAAGGCCTCTGTGTTCACGAAGCTGACAATATTGTATTTTTTATTTTTAAAAAAAATTTTAAAAAGATTTTATTTATTTGACAGAGAGAGCGAGAGAGCACAAGCAGGGGGAGCAGGAGAGGGAGAGGGAGAAGCAGAGTCCCCGCTGAGCAGGGAGCCTGATGCAGGATGCAGGGCTCAGGCTCATCCCAGGACCCTGGGATCATGACCTGAGCAGAAGGCAGACGCTTAACCATCTGAGCCACCCAGGCGCCCCTGGATTTTTTATTCTATAAAGAATGCACACACACAGATTTGCCGATATGAAGCACTGAAAGGGTAGACACGAAAACTCTAACAGTGTTCGCTTCTGGATACAGGCACTATTGAGTGATTTCTTTTCCTCCGCATTTCCACATTTTCCTGCAATGTCCAGGACTCAGTTTTGAATTCTTTTTTTTTTCTTTGAAAAAGAATGATGGTCTTTAAGTTACCAGTAGTTTCTACTGCCCAGACCCGAGCAGCCCTCTGCCTCCCGCGGCTACTCGTCGCCGTAGGTGCAGGTGGGGTCCGCGTGCAGTTACGAGGCCGCACCAGCAGAGGGCGCAGCGCCCGCGGGGCTCGGGGCGGGGCCGCGGCGGCGCTTTTCTCCCCAGCAACACCGGCCCGCGCGCCGCTCGAGAAGCGCGGCCTCGCGGCTTCCCCGGCGGGGCCTCCCCCGCCCCGCCCCCCGCCCGCTGCGGCCTCGCCCGCGCCTCGCCCTGTGGGCCGGGGCCGACTGGGGCGCGGCGGGCGGGGTCCGGCCCCTGCAGACGCGCCCCGCGCCGCGCGGGAGGGGGGGTGGGGGGTGGGCCAAGCGCACGGCCCCGCCCGCCCGGGCCGCCTCCCCTCCCCCTACCCCCTCCCGCCCCCGCCCCGCCCTTCCCCGGCCCCTGCCTCTCGGCGGGGTCGGCCGGGCAGCGGCTGACTCGCACTTTGGAGCCGAATGGGGAGACGTGACCGGCGAGACGCGGGCCGCGCCGGGAACAGGCGCGGGGGCGGGAGGGGGAGGCCGGGTTTCTGGGCACCTGGCGGCCGGGCGGGGTGGGGAGGGCAGCGGCCGCCCACTCCCCCGGCGGCGGGTTCCCAGGGGAGGGGGGGAAGGGAAATGGGCTCCTCCCAGGCGCTCCGGCTCCCCCCTCCGGCGTCCCCTCCCCGGGCTGTGGGCTCGAGCGTGTGCGCGCGCACCGAGACGGTGCCGCCCGTTTGCCCCGCCGCGGCCCGGGCCGCCCTGCAGCCTGGAGGGCCTGGCCTGGGAGTGCGGCCGGTTAGGGCTCCCGTCCGCAGTAGGTGGTCCCGCGTGCCTCTGCGACGCGACGGGGGAGGGAACTTAGGGAGTCCGATCCAGACACAGTTGTTTCCCAGAGATACTTCTGTCCAGCCTCAAGTTTCCTAATCTGTAAAACGTAGCTTCCACACCGGGAATCTCGTGACGCTACAAGGAGAGGTGCCGGGAGAATCCCAAGGGAGAACTGTCCATGCCTAAATCCAAGAAAGGGCCATCTCGTGGCGCCCCGCCCTCTGCTGTATTTCTCCAGACCTTGGGCAGTCTCTAGCTTCCCCTAATTTTGGCCAGGAAAGACCTTCCAATAAACACTGGTTACCTTCATAGAGTTTCCTCGAACATGATGGGGATTCAAAGGAAGAAGAGTGCACAGCATTTCAAGGACACTTTCCCCTTGGATTTAATGCCCAAACCCTAGGATTAAGTGTGGCTTCTCTAGGACTCTGGTCACAAGGCTGAAGATAAAAAACACAAAATCCTAGGATATTACAGTCAAAAGGCTTTTAACTGCTGGTCTTTCAGATTCCAGCCCCCTCCCTGCCTCTTGACGTGGCTGCTTCACCAAGTTATTGAATGTCTCTCAGCCTCAGTTTCCTCAGCTGTCAAATGGGAACAACGCTGCTTGGTGGTGACAGGGTCAGGTGCTCAGGACGAATCTCCAACTTTCACAGACTCTCATGAGTCCTTTAGGCAACATCGTTGTTTGTCAGGAAATTCTTCCTACAGTTCTAAATCGTCCCCAGGCTCAAGGCTATATTTCTGCTTCTCAGTCAGTCCCAGGGAAGGTTGGCTGGTTACCCTTTTGTTAATCCACATCATTTCCCTGGCAGCGGGGAGGCCACTGCCAGGTTCGTCAGCCTGACCTTCCTAACACAGGGCCTCAGATATGGCTTCAAGGTCTTCCCCAAAGCCGTGGATTAGGGAGGTGGGGGTGGACAGACCAGGGAGTTGTGAAGCCCAGATTTGGAGATTTTCCCTAAATTTGTGAAAGGAGTTACTAGCAAAACAGGAGGAAGGGAATGTTTACTGAAAACTGTCCCCACGCTGAGGTGACTTATGTGAAAACCGTCACAGGGGCAGGAATCCTCACCTCCATTTTGCCGGTAAGAAAGAGGACCGTAGGCCAGGTCCCCAGTCTGTCCTTAGCTGGGCCCTCCGCCACTTCTGAGGGCCCGCGGTGCAGGAGCCGGCGCCACCTCCACTGAGGCCCCCACCGGGCATGTGGAGTCCATGGGAAATGCCTGCAGTTCCCACTGGCTCCTGTTCTCCTGCCGGTGGGGCTCAGGGTGGCCATCACTGGCTTGGAAGGCCAGATGGCTCTTGGGAAGCAAACAGAAGCCTCACCCTCCCTTCCTGTTGGAAACTTTGGCCTCCGCTACAGAGTAGATGCCTGGGAAACACATTTCAGCTCCAGCCTCAGGGAGTCCAACTGCTCCTGGAGATCTGCCAAAGCCGTTCTCAGGGTTTGTTGGAGTTGGGAAGTCTGAAGGCCAGGAGGCCCCACTCTGAGTGTGGGCCTGACCTGGACGCGCCCAGTGGTGACTTCTGCATCCGTGCTTCTCATCCCTGCCTGCCCAGTGAAAGAATGGCTAATGCCTGGGCTCCACCCCAGACCCGGGAAGTCAAATTTCAGGGAGGGGGCCCGTGCATCAACATTTTTGTTTTCTAAAGCACCCCCAGGTAATTCTACCGTGCTGCTGGGGTTGAGAAACCCTGAGGGAGATCAGTACAAATACCTAATGATCAAAGGACAGAGAAGGAAAGTATTTGAAATCGGAACAAAAGAGGATTTGCATTAGACACCAACTAATAAAAGCCATCCAAGGCAGGGAGGCTCCAGCAGCTGTGACCGAGCAGGACTACGGGAATTCTTGGAAGGAATCCATCTGTCTGGGAACCGGCATGACGCAGTGCCCTGGGGCAGAGGGCGGAACCCTGTGGCTCCAGGTCCCTCTGGGCCACTGTGCCTGCTTCTGAGATCTACATCTGTCTGCTAGGCCAAGCTGCTGATGCTCTTGTGAGCCTCAGCTCTTCCGGTCCAGCTGGATTGCTTGCCATTCCCAGAACTCACCCCACTCTTTCCCGCCTCTAGGTTTTGGTTCCAGGCATTTGTTTCTGTCTGGAATGTCCTTTCTCCATCTGTTCAAGTCATTCCTCTTCAAGGTCCCTACCTTAATGCCAGCTCCACTAGGAAGCCTTGTTACCCCTGGGTCCCCCCAATTCTGCTCAAGGTGTGCCCACAGTTGCTTCCCTGGCCAGCTTGTATCTGCAGGGTGAGGACCAATAGACTCTTCTGTGCCTCTTCCTCCCCCACCTGTCATTGGGGATGGGGAGCACCTTGCATAGAAGTCTTTCTTGAATGCTACAGAATTTGTCCCAGTTCCAGGACAGGGTGGACAGTCACCCAGAGAAATTCTCTCTGCTCATGCGGTTTCCTGAAGCTCTCTGGTCCCTCTGTTCTATTTCCTGAGAGCACAGGGCCTTGTGGTTAGCCAGCAGGGACAGGAAAGCGCCGGGCCCAGGCCCTGACCCAGCACGTGGTGGCTACAGCACCAGGGTAGGTGCCCCTGGAGAGGGGCGGGGTACAAGGAGGGACACCGGGAATGCACACGTCCAGGCCCTGGAAGCTGGTGCGGTCTCTTCCCAGACACACCGAAAGTCTCAAAGGGAGGGGGAAGAGCGCCGCGACCTCGGGCGCCACCGAGGCCAGTGCTGGTGTCTCTCCCGATAGCTGGGCGTGTGGGCGTGTGCGACACGCGGCGGGGGAGCCTCCCGCGGCCCTCACCCCCCCACCCCGGCGGGGGCCCCGCGAGGCACAGCAAGACCGCGGAAGGGGGGCGGGTAGGCCCCAGGCGCGGCGCGCCGGCTGCCGGGGGGGCGGGGACTGGTCCCCTCTCCGGTCGCCTACCGCCGACCCCGCGCTTCAGGTGACCCCGGCAGCTGCCAGCCGGCCCCAGCGCCCCCTCCGCGGCCGCCGCCTTGGGGTTTTCCGGCTCCGCGCGCCCGGGCCTCTCCCCTCCCCCAACCCCCCCCCCGCCCCCCCCCCGCCGGCGCGCCGCCCCTCCCCCCGGGCCGCGCGGCGGGCTTTCTGATGAGTCAGCGGGAGCCCGGGAGCCTCCGGCCGCCCCGGGCATCTGCTCCGGTGACGCACTGTGACTCACGGGCGCCCGGGCCGCCGCAGCCGCCGAGCGCGCCGCACAGCCCCCCCGCCGCGGCCGGGCGGCCCCCGGGCCCTGCCCCGCGCCCCGCGCCTCCCTTCCCCCAGCGCTCCCGCCCCCTCTCCCCTTGGCCCCGCTCCAAGCTGACATCAGACGCTGGACGCCCGGCCACCCTCTGAGTCAACAGTTTCCGAAGCGGAGCCCGCTGCCAGGGGAGGAGAAAGCGCTGCCTCCGGGGGGAGGCGGAGGGGGGCCGGCCCCGGTCTGGCAGCCGCGGGAGGGCGGAGGTGGGTGGGGACGGGCGAAGCTTTTTACAAGAAGTCACGGGGGGTAGGGGCGAAAGAGGGTGAAAACCACCCTGCGGTGCTGCCGCGGCGGGGAGGAAACCTGCCGCCCCAGGGCCACGTGCTGAAGCCGGCGCTGGGTGGGTGGCTGGCCCCGCCCCGGAGTGGCTCGGGGAAGGGGGGGGCTTGCTGGGAAAGGCTGCAGGCCAACTTCCCGGGGGAGGAAGAGAACCCCGGGTGGACACCCTCGGCCCCGGGGCACCAGGGAACAAGGGTGTCTGGAGTAGGAGGTCCAGTTCCCTTCGATGGGAGCAGCTCTGGCCGAGCCGGAAGAAATGTACCGGCCTAACCTAACTTCCTCCCCTGACCCTGGTGGGATGGGGTGGAGGCTGGAGACTTCCCCCCCACCTCACAGCCTTCAAAGAGGATGCATGTCCCAGGGTTTCCAGAACCTCAGTAAATAGAGGGTGGGTGGCGGTTTAGTGAAGGGGGTGGTGGTAGGAAGATGGAAGGAAGCTGCATAAAAAGAGGAAAGAATTTTAAGAACATGTGAAGAACAGCACTGGACTCCTTGCGCAGGTGAGTTTCTTACTGCCTGAGAATTTAGGCCGAAGCCTCCTGAAGACAGAAGATGGGCTACTTGCAGGCAGTAATGAGACACATGGTGAAGGAGTCTGGGCTTCTTCCTCCGGGTAACAAGGCTGGAGGGGCTCAGGGCACTATGGTCCTCCACTGAGGCCGTGTTCAGGAACACTTTGAGAGGCTGCATCCTGTGGTTCTAGGATGCTCAAGGAGGGTAAAAGCACCCTTTAAAAAGCACCCACCTGCAGTGGCCTAAGAGGCACCCGGAAGCTGCTTTAACCCGGATAGGTTTCCCCCGCCCCTGGCGGACAGGAAGGAAGACAGAGGAGCCAGGAGGACAGAAAGGCAGCCGAGCTCCACAGGCGCTTGGGTTTCTTCCACTCTCTCTCCATCCCACCTCACCCCACCATCCTGGGACCTGTGTGGTGGTCCTTCCAGGAAGCTGGTGGGCAGCATCAGCGGGAGTTATCCTGGGAGCTAAGGCCAGGTGCCGGAGGGGGGCTGTGGCTGCCAGGATGAGCAAGACACAACTGTCCTTGGTGGGCCTCCAGCTGGATTTCATTCTCGGGCTCTTTCCGGGATTTAACTCGCTGTTCTTTCCAAAGCCACAGCTCAACAAGTGATGCCAACCCGGGGAGGGGGGGTGTCCGTGTCTCATCTTGCAGGCAGAAGTAGCACAACAGCTGGGTGAACAAAACCCGCCCGGATCTGTCCAGAGCTGTTTGTCAGCACAGCCTCGACAGGGACCCTGAGAGCTGCTTCTTGCCCCATATGACCCTCGTTCCAACTCACATAGAGCAGGAGCTCTGGGCCCCCTTCTCCTTGGGCAGCCTTTTCCCGAGTGTGCGGGTGGGCGGCTCATTTCTGCCAATCCAGTCCAACTCAAAATAGCACTGAACCAGACTTCTGGGAAAGCTCTGTGCTACAGGCCTCTGCAGAAAAGAGTTAAAAATGACAGCTCTGGGGAAATCAAGGGGTGTAATTTGCTGAGATGGGTCAAGATGCCGAGGCCTGTGACATCAGAGGGCAGAAATAGTGGCCAGGGATTGGTATGGAAAGTGTTAGTGGTGGAAGGTCCTGGGCCCTGTGTGGTTGCCCCTTGGGGAAGCTGGTGGGCTGGACCAGTGGAGATTATCTTGGGAGCTAAGGCCAGGTGCAGGAGGGGGGCGGTGACCGGATATTTAAGCCACAAACGCTGCCACACCCAACTTCCACTTTTTTTTTTTTTTTCCCCCCCCCCCCCGCAGGCTGAGAACTCCCTTGGTAGGGGTTACCTCCTCCAGCATTTCACATTCTGATTTCTCATGGTTCTGGTTTGGGCCCAGTTCAGTTGCCATCTTCTCTGGGAAGCTCCTTTCTTCTGCCCCATCCATGGTCTGAGTGCACCTGGCTCATGCATCCAGGTAACTCTTACTTTGCTTTGTTTGGCCTCAGAGGTTTTGCTGAATTCAACTTCCCGCTCCACCCAGACAGAGGCCCACTGGGAGGCCCAGAGTTTCATCTTTACCGTTCCCCCTTGATGGAATTCCTGAGGAAATGAATTAGCTGTCAACTTTGCCCTCCTCTGCCCAATGCTTGGCCTCATAGGCTTCCTTTGTGTCTCACTGGGCTTCCTTCTTGCTGTGTCTGCTTCCATGAGAGCCTCATCTCGGGTTTTGACCCAGCCTGCTCTTTGCTTGATGGTTTAGCCCAGCCTCTGGGCCCCTGGTTCATCATCCTCATTGATTCCAGCAGCCATTCAGCAGAAGTCTTTGCTCCTTCCCTTAGCAATTGGAACGAGGGCAGAGGGTCAATGGAATTTAAGTGCAACTCACTAAAGCTAGCCCATTGTGTGTACATCCATACTCAAGAATACAGATGGACTTCATTAAAGCTAACACGTCATGTGTAAATACATTCATACAAAAAATATTAGGGGCTATTTCCCCCTTCACGCTTTTTTTTTTTTCCCCTTGAGGGGCTAAGTCTCTTCACAAAACTTTTTCAAAGACCATTAAATGTAAGATTCCTCATATGCATTTAGAGGGCTTACTTTTTTTTTTTTTTTTGCAACTTTTGGGGAAAAGATACATTGAAAGTGAGGTATAAAATCAAGAGATGAATTAGCAGAGATTAGACTATTTTCAGGGATCATGTAACAAAATTCTATATTACTGCAGATGCCAGAAAATTTGGCATGAAACTGAGCTAAATTCGGAATATCTGCCTCCAAAAGTTTGGCATAACTCCTCAAAACATCTGGCACCCCCGGGTAGCATTTATCACTCCACTGAGAATCGAACCTCCTCTAAGCCATCCTTGGCCACGTAATAGAGCAGAGAGCCCAGGACACTGTTAGAAAATCTTGGCCTCTACCTCTGGCTTTGCCATGGCTCTGCTATCTTGGGCCACCTGCTGATCTGCCTGAGCCTTGGTTTTACTTACCTGTAAAATAGAGATCATTCCATCCACATTTTAGGGCCCTTGTGAGGACCAGAAGAAGTAAGAGACACTCAGTAAGGGCTACTCAAGAAAGAGTAGCTTCAAGTGTTTCAGACTTTCTAACTGTAGAGGTAAAAACTTCCTGATATAATTTTCTTCCTCTGTATAATTTTCTCCATTTGGGATTCTTTAGGTCCAGGTTCTGTCCAGGGTCAAGAAGGTCAACTTGAGAGAGAAATGAGCTCTTTTTCAGAATCCACTGGAGAAAAGACCAACGTTTCTAGGAGAAGTAAAGAATGTAATAGCAGTACAATCTACCAACCAATCATGGGTTAAGGGTCTGAGAGAAACCTGATCATGAACCAGTCTGAGGCCTATCAGTGACAAAAATGACCTTTGCCCAGACACTAGGCATGTCTGAGCCGCTGAACAAGGTTTTAATCCAGGAGGTGTTGAAAGAGCCTAATAAATACTTATTCCATTGAGTTAAATCCAAGAGTTTGAAGAAAAATGCGAAGTTTGTTTTCTGTGCCCCTCTACCATGTGAGATGTGACTGAGGGAAAATGGTAAGCCAGACCCTCTAATAGACGCGCTGATGGATGATGGGCCCCAGAGTCCCGTGCTGGGCCCTAGACTATTGTTCCTGTGCACAGAAGTGGGAAATGCTCCCAGGAAGGACAGATTAACTGGCTGCGCTGAACACCCTTCGGAAAGGGAGCAAGAACTGTCCTTTGCACCTCGGCCATTTCTGCCCCAGCTGACACCAATCCAGGGAATATATATATATTCATGTCCTAGGAATGCATAACCAAGCACCACAGAAATTTATTTGCTCAGAGTTCTGGAGGCTAGAGATCCGAAATCAAGGTGTCAGCAGGGTCATCCTCCCTCTGAGACTCTGGGTAGAAGCCTTCCTTGTCGCTTCCTAGCTTCAGGTGGTATTCCTTGGCATGCAGCTGCATCATTCCAATCTCTGCCTCTGTGAGCACATGATGTTCTCCCTGTGTGTCTGTGTCTTCACATGGCATTCTCCTCTTAATGAAGACATCCATCATATTGGACAAAGGCCCACCCTAATTACCTCCTCTTAACTTGGTTATACCTGCAAAGACTGTTTCCAAATAAGGTCACAGGTACGGGGGGTTAGGACTCCACAGTATCTTTTTAGGGAAAATAATTCAACCCATAACATAAGGTAAGAGTGATATCTTTGCTATCAGGGTGCAGCACAGGCCGAGGGGGTGGTCAACCCAGGGGCATTCTACTCTACGCTGGCGAGGGGGCAAATTGGAACAGCAAGTCGGCAGTCTCTTTATCAGAAGCCTTAAAAACATTCATATCCTTTAATCCAGTGGTCCACTTCTAGGAATCCAGCTATTGAAGTCAGCAAAAATGTTGATAAAGCTTTATGCATAGAGATAGCCAACGCAATATTGTTTATAATACTTAATTATCAGGAACAACTTCAACACCTAACACTTAGGGATGGTTATTAAGATAAGTTACATCCACACGAGGGGGATATTATATAGCCTTAGAAATGATATATTCAGAAAAGAAATAGTAATATGGGGGAAGTGAAATAACATGATATATTCAGTATGTTGTCAGCTTTATAAAAATTATACAGAGAAGAAAAACAACATAATGTTAATCCCTTACGGAGGGATTATGAGTGACTGTTATTGTTTTATTATGGCATTATATAAGTTGTCTGCAATAGCTTTATTTATTTATTTATTTAAGAGAGAAAGAGAGAGAGTGAGCCCAAGCAGGAGGCAGAGGGAGAAGCAGGCTTCCCGCCAAGCAGGGAGCCCGATGTGGGGCTCGATCCCAGGACCCTGAGATCATGACCTGAGCTGAACGCAGATGCTTAACCGACTGAGCCACCCAGGTGCCCCTCTGCAATAGCTCTATAACCAAGGAGAAAAAAATCATGTTATTTAAAAAATAGATATATAAATAGTTTCCTGGAATATACATTCCAGGAAAGTTCTGGCTGGGAGAAGAGCAGCAGCTGCTGGGTGTCCGGCTGATTTCTACGCTTATAAGCCACAGCCATAACCCCTCTGGAATTTTTCAGCATGTAGTTGGGTGGCTACTTGCATCAGAATCACCCATGATGCTTATTTAAAAATGCAGAATTCTAGGGGCGCCTGGGTGGCTCAGTCGTTAAGCGTCTGCCTTTGGCTCAGGTGGTGATCCCAGGGTCCTGGGATCAAGCCCCGCATCGGGCTCCCTGCTCGGTGGGAAGCCTGCTTCTCCCTCTCCCACTCCCCCTGCTTGTGTTCCTACTCTCGCTGTCTCGCTCTCCGTCAAATAAATAAATAAATAAATCTTAAAAAAAATAAATGCACAATTCTAGGCCCCACCCAGACCTACTAAATCAGGATGTCTGGGCGCAGGGCCCAGGAATTGGCATTCTCACAGGCTCTGCACATTTGAGCTGAATCCCACCCCCCTCCCGCCCCCCACCACTGCCTTAGAGGCCGTGGACAACCTGCTCATCAGTAATCCAATGTGGTTTGTGACACCAGTCAGTTATGCCCTCTCGGCCTACTGCACTTTGAAGAATCAAGACAAATGAACAGAGGAGTTATTTACTTATTTATTTATTTTTAGAGTCCGCTCTTGGTTGTCCCTAAGACGAGAAGCTGTAAAACACGATATTCAAAAGAATAGAAAAATTCACATTTTTATTTTATTTTGGAATCCAGTAGCAGCAGATTGTGTTTCTTAAATTATGCTAGGCTAATAATTAAAATGAATTAACATTCTCAGACTCTGCCCTAATTTGGAATTAGGAAGGGTGTAGTGCAGGAGGACGGCAACCCACAATGAAAGGTTTGCCCCATTAAAAAGCGGTTAATTTGTGTGCAGTTAGTTGAGAATCGTAATTACAGGCCTGATTGCTTTTAACTCACAACCTTGAGGCTTCCTTTATTGCTGGTTTACTGGAGCGGTATTGGAGGACGGTAGAAAGTTCTCCACTTTAAGGTGTGTCTTGGCTTGGGGCAGGGGTTGGCCAAGAGGGCCCTTCGACCCTGCGGTGCTGTGACTTGTCAAGAGCAGGGGAGTCGTAGCATGCTCGGCGAGGGCCCCACAGCTGAGCCACTAGCCTTCTCATCAGGTGAAATTCCACACCTCAAAGAGGCAATAATTCAAGGTATTAGTCCACACTTGTTGCTTCCGGAGTTGGTCATCACCTCTTAAGAGAAAAGGTGAGCCATCTCAGGAATGAACTATCTGCCTACAGCTGGGAGCAATCGGAAAAAAGAACGAAGAACAGCAACTGCGAGAAACTCTACATCAAACCTCCTGGCAGGGGTCCTGTTGCCTTTCTGCGCCTTCACTCACATGGCTTCAGGATGCCCTCCTCACACTGCCCTCCACTCGGCGCCCCTGTTGGTGGGGGGAGGTGCAAAAGGAGATAGACTGCGGAGGGGCCGAGGGCCGGGCCCCGAAATAACACCTTCCACCTGCGCTTGGTCATGATCACCGGCACCCAGGATCTCCCGGCAGCGGAGCAGGGCACCTGGCTGGGTAGGGCTGTCCCTGAGGGGTCAGCAGCCGGGAGCCGGGCTCCGAGGGGTGCAGGGCCGGAGGGCAGGCCTGCTCCTCCTCCCTGCGCGCCCCGCTTTCCTGCAGCACGCGGAAGAGGCAGAGGCAGGAGGCCGAAAGGGTTAGGACCCATCAAGGAGAAGAAAAAATGTAAAAGGAAGCCCTGTATCTTTCACACAACATGTAATTAACTCCCCGCAGAAGATGCCATGGATTCATAATGGGAGCCGACAGCGGGGGAGGAAGGCTCTGACAAGCATGAGATTTCTTGTGGGGTTTTTTAATTTAATTTTTTAAAGGAACATGAACAGTTGCCATTATAATCTGGACCTGCAGTGATGGTGTCTCCCCAGCAGCAAACCAGATGATGCCGTATCTCACTCCTATCCAGGCAGGACCAACGGGCTTTCTCCTCCACCCCTGCGGCTGGCTGTTTCTTGTCCCTGGCTCCCCAGGGTGGGCCTGTCAGCAGCCCCTGCTCTGTCAGCCTGCCCCAGCGTGAGGGCAGCAGTCCTTGGAGTCACCCTGGCCTCTAGCCAGGGGCTCCCAGGGTCGTGCTTCTGGCAAAGCCCAGGCCTCCTCCCGAGTGTTCTGCCCTCAGTAAGGTGGTGGCTGCACTGTGGGAGGAAGGGAGGCCCAGCTGGAGAGGAAAGGTGGGGAGCTCCGGGGTGGGGCGGGGTGGCTGCAGGGGGGCAGGGCCTGGCAGTAGGCCAGAACAAACCGGGACCAATCCTCTCCGGGGCACAAAGGGCTCTCTGGGAGGGACACGCCCAGCCCCTACGAAATCCGAAATCCGGCAGGGAGGCCCATTCCCAGACAGGCCTGGGTGTGGCCTGCAGGCTGAACCCTGCTGGGCCCTGTGGACTTCTGGTGACCCATCTGGGTGACTTTAGTCCTCATTATGATCTGGTCTGCAAATGAAGATGGAGAGAGGCCTGGGCAGGCCGCTTAACGTCACAGAACACGGGGCAGTTGCCTCTTCTCCCTCTGGGAAAGGGCCTTCCTAGGTCGGCATCCCCCCACCCCACCACTTTTTCTCATACAGATACACTCCTATGCACTCACTCATACACTCATACACTGGAGAGGTCTCCAGTCATAGTTAAACTAGTCAGCTATGCTGTGCAGATCTTTGCCCCCATCCCCAAGCCATTGTCACAGAGGAATTAGCCTAGGTCCAAAGAAATCAGAAGAAATCAGGCTAGGAAATGTGCAACAAGAACCACTGTACTGGCCGCAGGCATAATTATCACTTTTCTTCAGAACTCAGAGTCTCTCCCTGCCACTAAGTACCTTCTCATTATGACCCTGCTATGCATGAAAAAAGAAAAGAAATGAAAAGAAGGAGGGAAGGGAGGAAGGAAGGAAGGGAGGGAGGAAGGAAACTTTGGGGTAAGCAAAATAGCATGGAAGACATATTGAAAGGTCCGTGCTGCTGTATGTTTTAGCTGAGCTTGAGATTTACCTGGGTGGCTGTGCCATGCCATGGAAAGGCATGGGTCAGGAAGTCACTTATAGCCTCCACGGGCCTTGTGGGTTTGAAAACTGCAAGTGTTCAAGTACGATTTCTAAGGTCTCTTCGGTAAAGCCCCAAGGCCATGAGGCCCCCCACCGGACCTCCTGCCCACACAGGGCCTGAGGGGGCTGTGCAGACGTCTGGCAGGCGTGTTCCCTCCCCAGCCACAGCCGAGCTGGATGGTAATGGAGGAGAGCGCCATCTGTGACTGGAGGCCCTTTCTCTGTCCTGTATGCCCTGTGCGGTCTACTATGAAGAAGACATTTATTGAACATAGATTTCTTTGGCACCGTCTATGTGCTGGTAAATAAAACAGATGAAATTACCTGTTCCCAGGAGTTTCCACTTGACAGAGAAGCATTGGAACTTGCCCTCTGTATTCATTCTCTAGGGCTGCTGTACCACAAACTGGGGGGCTTCAACAACAGAAGTGTATTTTCCCACAGTTCTGGAAGCTAGAAATCTGAGATCAAGGTCTCGGCAGGGTGGTTCCTCCTGGCGGTTCGCTGGCTGTCTTTGGCCTTCCTTGGCTTACAGATGCAGCCCTCCATCTCTGCCTCCACCTTCACATGGCGTTCTCCCTGTGTGCATGTTTCTGGGTCCAAATTCCCCCCTTTTCATAAGGACGTCAGTCATATTGGATTAGAGCGCACCCTATTGATCTCATTAACTTGATTATCTCTGAAAAGATTCCAATTCCAAAAAAGGTCACATTCTGAGGTATGGAGGGTTAGGATTCTAACATACCTTTGGGGGGGGGGGGTGGCCACAGTTCAGTTTATAACATCCTCTATAGAAAAGCATAGGAAAGCATGGAGGAGAGTCCTCTGTCCTTGAGGTGCCTGAAGTCTCCTGCATCCTCAAGGTCTCATGTGAAGACATCTGATTGGTGGAGCCTGTCTCCACTGCAAGGGAGGCTGGGAGATCAAGTTTCTGCCTTCTACCTGGGGGAGGCATGGCCCTCTACTGTGGGATTTTCCCCAAACACAGGTAGAGCATTCCAAGGATTCATGCAAAGGTGGCCACAAAGCACAACAGAAATCTACCACGAAGGTGCTCTCAGGTTTTCTCCAAGGGGACACAGAACCGAGAATGAAGACCACAGCTTTCCTTTCGTATGCCTTCCCTTCAGTGCCTAGCATTGCGTGCGCACCGCTCACCCTGTTGATGACTATGGAGGACACCTGGCAAATCTCGATAATGGCCAGTAATATTTAGTAAACATTCACTACGTGCCAGGCATTTTTCTAAGCTCTTTATATGCATTGCCTCATTTAATCCTTACGACAGCTTTATGAGATAGGGATCATGATTAGCCCCCTTTCGCAGATGAGGAAACTGAGGCATAGAGAGGTTAAGTGATCTAACCCAGAAGGTGGGAAAGCCGGAATTTGAACCCAGCAATTTCAGCCTGAGACCGAGAGCTTAACCGCAGTGCTTCCTAATAGGGGGCAGGAGATGAGAGGTAGGAGAAATGCCTCCCCAGCCAGCGCTCCGGGAAGGCAGGTGCGTGCCGTGAACTTGACAGAACTACCCCTGAGTGGCATGTATATTGTCTCTCACATGCTCTGAGTCAGGATGGGTGTGATGTTGGTGTGAGGCACACTGACAAAGTCCTCGGGAATCCTAGGAGGGAGGCATGGGAAGAGGCGGGAGGGGGGAGGAGGAGGGAACGTGCAGCTGGAGGCCTGAGGGTTCAACCCGGGAGGCTCTGCCTGGTGCGGCTGAGGAAGGCCTGCGTCACAGGCCTGGCTTCTGAGCTTCTGGACTCAGCGGGGCTGGGCAGCTGGAAGCCGGGTTCCCCTGCCAGCATAGGGAGGGACCAAGCTGGTCCCCTGCCAGGGTGCTGCCCAGAGAGGGCCAGCATATTTCCAAGAATTCTTCCCCAGTGACCTAGAGCTGGACCTCGGAGGGGCCCAGTGGCTGCCAGGTCAGGCCCTCCAAGCTGAGGTGCGTTGGAACACCTCGCACGTGGCAAATGTGGCTCACGTAGCTGCCACGTGCCCAGAGGCTGAGACCAGAGAGCTCTGTGCCTGTCCTGGAGGAGCCCTAGCCACTCCTTACTGCTGTGATCGCGAACATCGGGACATTGCTATTTCGATGACCTTTTTGCAGAAGGAGGCAAAAATAGAAGGGATACATTCTTATATCCCCAAGCATGCCCAACGGGAGACTCCCCTGTGGCCCTGGCCAATTGGATTGGGCCTCGGATCTCACATACTCCAAGTCCAGAGCACAGTTTCAAGAATGTGCGCGTACCAGGAGTGTTTGCCATTCACCAGTGAGCACCCCTTCGAGAAAGCTGGGACCCACCTGGTAGCTTCCCTTTCCAAACGGAAACAGGGTACACAGTGGCTGGGCTTTTCTTAAAAAGAACTGAAGAGGGGCACCTGGTTGGCACAGTGGGTTAACATCCGACTTTTGGTCTTAGCTCAGGTCGTGGTCTCAGGGTTGTGAGATTGAGCCCCGCCTTAGGGGTTCTGCGCTCAGTGTGGAGTCTGCTTGGGTTTCTCTCTCTCTCTCCCTCTGCCCACACCCCCCACCCTTACTCTCCCTCTCTCAAATAAATAAATAAATCTAAAAAAAAAGAGAACAGAAGAAAGGTAAAAGAATATTTTCCTTTAAAAGCATTGATATTAAGGTAAGAATAATGTGGTTTCTTATACACTAGTAGGGCATTTCCAAAACACATACGGGTAACAAAAATAAGAAGAAAAGCAAGGGAAAAGAAATTATCTACTGGAGGTTTTTATTACAATAAATGACTACAAAATATGTAGTTAATAAAAAGTTCAGTTTAAGAAATGTTTGCAAACATCAGTAGAGTTCCAGAGTTTTAAAACCAGATTAATATTTGTAATAACATGAAAAACACTAATGCCTTGCACGTACCCTACTGTCCAGTTGTCTCCCCACAGATAAGATGCAGAGAAGGACATTCTTAGAATTTAAAGAATGAGGTGGGGCCAGGGTTACAAGATAAAATACAAGATGGCCTATTAAACTGGAAAGCCAGATAAAACAACAAATATTTTGTTAGGAGAAGTATGTTCCAAATATCGCATGGTACATATCTATACTACAATAATTATTCGTTGTTTCTCTGAAATTCAAATTTAACTATTCATTGTGTATTTTTATTTGCTCCATCTGGCAACCTCGGGTAGACCTCATAGGGGAAGCGAGATGGGGGAGTTGTGGGAGAGAGGCTGGTAGGACTCTGCCAGGTCACGGGGACTCCAGAGCGGCCAGGCCTCTAGCTCCAGGGCGGCCACAGAGGGGCCCTGGGAAAAAGCTCTGGGCCTCTTCTCGGAGCTCTGCGTCCCTGGAGGGAAGAGGCAGGGCCCAACAGCTGCAGAAGGAAGCCTTGAAGTCAACCTGAAAACTCTTCCAGCTTCTCTGGGTAGCTGCCAGTGGAGGAGAAGACAGACTCAGGGTGGCAACATGGGGAATGTATAAGTGCAGCAGGCTGGCTTGAGGGGTCACCCTGACTCCCAGGGGTATGGACACACGGCCCCACGCCTCAGCTGACCCTGTAAATTGCCTAGCCTGCCCTGACCTCCCCTTCAGGTCTGGCTGTGTCAGCCCCACCTCACACTGAATTCCCCCACATTCTCCGGGGCTGAGATCACTGAATATCCCCAGGCCTTTCCTGCAAGGTTGGAGTGCAAATCCGGGGCATTAGCCGGGTGAGTTATTTGTGTACTGCCCAAAGGTACCCTGGGAAGGGGAAGTGTGGGCGCCTGTGCCCAGGAGCCCCGGAGAAACCACTGGGTGAGAGTCCCATAGTCTCTTCCGGGGGCCAGTGGAGCTCGCCGGCCTGAGAGCCGCAACCGCCCCCCCCCCCAGCCCCCCCTGCTAGGCTAGCTGTGATGAAGTGTGGGCCCTCCTCAGGGTCTTCCTCCCAGGGCTGTGTGGGAGCTGCTCTGGTGTCCTTTCCCAGTGAACAGGGCGGGAGAGGGAGGGAGAAGGGGCAGGCCTGCCCTGGGAAGTTTCAGTTTGTATGTTGGACCAGAACATTCACTGGAGGGCCGAGAAAGGAAGGAAAGACAGCCTATGAGCAGAATATCTCTCTGATAATCTTGTGAGGTGCTTTTAATCCCATTGTTACAGAAGACGAAACAGGCCCAGAGAGGTTATGGAACTTTCCTTAGGTCACACAATGAATAAGTGGTGGGGTCAGAAATCCTACCCAGGCCACTCTGGCTCTAAAATTTGGGCCCATTCTATTCCACTTTGCTGCCCAGGAAAATTCTAGCTCAGGAGGAAATATCTACCAGCAACTCTGTTACTCTGCTCTTGTCAGCTTCCTGCCTTCCCTGTGACCCCCAACACTTGGCTGTGATTGAAATTTGCACTAGAAAATAATGCTAAATGGAAACAGCTGTGCTTCTGTGCGTGCACACCAGGAGCTCCCTCTCCTGGGCTCTCAGCCCTCCTCCCCCAGAGCCCAGTGGGTGCTCAGGGCTAGGCTGTGGTGGTTTTAGCACAGACCAGAATTGTCCCCAGTCCCTGCCCTTGCACACCTTACCTAATAATCCCTGAGATGGAAAACCACGTTCCCTGGTGATCAAAGTAAATCTAGCCTGTGTGGTTGGTTGAGTTCGGTCAAACTGTGGGACATAGGCCCCCATGATGTCCTCGCCACCCCCAAGGGATGCTAGGTGCTGTCCCTGCCACCTCAGCTCTTCTCAGATCTCTCCCCACACAGGAGGTCAAGCCTTCCTTGTCTTCCCCTTAGGGCTTTGGGTGTTTCTCGTGTTCTCTGACATCCTGCCACCTTGCATCGCTATCCCTCCCACTCAACACCTCACAGCAGTAAGATGGCAGAGACTTTCAGTTCCGAGTGTGGTGAGGAGAGAGTGGGGGAGGCTTGAGGAGGGTGAGCTGGGATTCTCCCAATCATGAACCTCACTCGTGCATTCATTTATTTGCCCCTGCATGTACGTTGGCTGGGTGGGGAAACACGGCAGGAGTTGGAGTCTGGGCGTGAAAAAACCAGCCAGGGCCCACACAGCCCAGCTTTTGCTCACGGTCTGCTCAAAGAGGCTCACCATCCGTCAACGAAAAGTCATGAAAATGGGCTTCCAAGCTCTCTCTATGCCTCCTCCCCTGAGGTTCAACTCTTCTTTCACATTTGTAGCTCCTCCAAGTTTCTAGAAACATCCAGCCTACACCATGTCTTCTCTTGGTTGCAGTGTTGATTTTGGAGCCAGACTGCCTGAGTTCTAATTCTGGCTCCGAAACTTCTCAGACTTGGGCACATTACTTAATCCCTCTCAGCTTCAGATCCCTTGTTTCTGACGTGGTTGACTGCTGAGGCTTGTTGTGAGGATTATTATGTTAACAGTTGTCAAAGACTGGAAGTCGCCTTGGCCCATGGCCGACACCACGTAAGAGTTAGTAGCTATCATTATTGTTACTATTATGAATATTCTCTCTCCCTTTCCCTTTCGTCCCACACCCCTAGTCTGATCTTTATCAACCCACTGTCCTCCTGAGGCCTTGGCAGGCTGGCTGAGCACGAGCCCTCCTCAGAGGTTTGGGGCGGGGGGGGGGGGGGGGTGGGAGAGCTGCAGACGTTCACAGGGCAATGAACCTGCACCAGATGTTTGAGAAGGTGTGGGGACCCTGCAGATGATCCTGAGGTGGAAAGAAGCACCGGCCTCCACTACGCTGGAATGGACGAGGGGCCTGGTGCTTGCACGGGAGGTGTGTCTCCTGGCCGTGAGAGAGAACTTCTACTTTAGGTCCAGTCTAGTTTAGAGGAAAACTCATCAGGCAGAAGCCTGCTGAGTGTGACCAGATGAAGGGGGCAATCAAGCCACTCATGCAACTGGACTTGCATGGGTTGACTGGTGGCTTCCCGAAAGGTATGTCCAAGTCCTAATCCCCCAAACCTGTGAACACGACCTTATTTTGAAAAAGGGTCTTTGAGGTTGTAATTAGGAATCCTGAGATGAGAGCATCTTGGATTACCCGGGGGTGTACTAAGTCCAATGACAAACGTCCTTTGAGCAGAAGAGAAGGATTCATAGACACAGACGAGAAGACCGTGTAGAGGCGGGGATAGAGATTGGAGGGATGCAGCTGCAAGCCAAAGAAAGCCTGGAGCCACCAGAAGCTGGGAGAGGCCGGGAAGGAAAACTCTGGAGAGGGTGCAGCCCTACTGACACCCTGACTTTGAATTTCTGTGAGAGAATACATTTCTGTTGTTTTAAGCCACCCTGTTTTCGGTAATTTGTTACTACAGCTCTAGGACACTAATACAGAGGCCAACAGCAAAACACCTCCAGAAGGGAAAAGATAAGAGGCCATGGTCTGAAGTGGGAAAGACAGAGAGAAGTGAAACTCAAAAGATCAATGAAGGACTTTCATCAAGGTGGTTCAGGTTGTACACTGCACAACAGTGGGGGTGCCATTTACAGCATGGTTGTAGTTTGAATATTTATTGCTCTCTTGTTCTTGCAAAGGTCAGTGAGATGTCTTGAGGAAGGGGTACCTTTTTCTAAAACACACAAAGGCGAGAAAATCTAGAAGGCTCTATATATCTGCACCATCCAATACAGTAGCCAGTAGTTACACGTGGTTCTTGGGCACTTAGAATGTGGCTTGTGCAACTGAGGAGCTGAATTTTAAAATCTATTTAATTTTAATCAATGTGAATTTAACTGGCCACATGTCGCTGACAGCTACCACGTTGGACACACAGCTCTAGGACAGGAAACTGGAAACTCAGCACTGCTTGATGCAGAATTTGGTCACCAAAAACATGGCTGCTATCTACTGGTAGTGTTCAGAGGTCCCTCCACAATCGCATTCCTTGTTGAGTAGGGGTGAGGGTGTCAAACGGGGACCAAGGTGCTGGTGGAGGGGATGGAAGGCATCAAGGCGTGCTGGAGAGCATGAGAAATGCCCAACCCTGGATGCGTGCAAGGACCGAGCAGCAGCAGGAGGGAGAGAGAAAGGGTTGCCTGAGGAGGTAAGAGTCTCCTCTCCAATTTGCTGATTCCCCGTATCCCTTAGTAACCATTTATGAATCTGTCAGTCCTGAAGTAAGCTAAGTTCTTGAACCCATTTTTGTTTTCAACCCTCAATTTAGGATAATGGACTTTTAAAGAAAGTTTTTATTTACTTAAGTCATCTCTACACCCAGTGTGGGCCTCGAACTTACAACCCCGAGATCAAGAGTCACATGCTCTTCTGACTGAGCCAAGCAGGGGCCCGGGGGACTGATGAACTTTTTTTTTTTTTTTTTTAAAGATTTTATTTATTTATTTGACAGAGAGAGAGAGAGACAGTGAGAGAGAGAACACAAGCAGGGGGAGTGGGAGAGGGAGAAGCAGGCTTCCCGTGGAGCAGGGAGCCCGATGCGGGGCTCGATCCCAGGACCCTGGGATCATGACCTGAGCCGAAGGCAGACGCTTAACGACTGAGCCACCCAGGCGCCCCCTGATGAACTTTTATATGGGGATAATCGTAGAGATGGACAAGGGGACGCCAGGTTAGGGGTTCCTGGGCCTCAGGGTCATTCCTTTTTTGAAAGCAGGCTCTTTGGAAGCAGGTCTGTTTTAGCTCCCAGTTAAGTCTGCTGTGGGAAGGTTGGGAGCCCAATCCTGTCCACGCCACCTGGTCGTTACCCAAGTGCGGTAGGATGTGGTGTCAAAACTTGTGTTTTAACTGCCGCAGAGAAGGACCTTTACCCAGCTGTGGCTTCATCCCTAGGAGGGATGTGAAGACTTCTCAGAGGTGGGAAGAGAGGTCTAATATGTCCCTTGGTGATCATCACATTTTGCCTGCATGCATGTCAGTAAGCAAAGAGGATGGACTTACCAGACTTTTAGGGCTCAGTCTCAGCCAGACAGTGGGGACCTGGCTATTCTGGCAGCCTCGGCATTGCCTGGGAGCTTGTTAAAAAGGCAGACTCTCAGTCCCGGCCCCAGACCTGTGGAATCAAGATTTGGTTGTAAGGATCCCCAAGTGATTGGAGGGCACAGCAAAGCTAGAGAAGCATTGAGCTAGAACAAGGCCCATTTCCTGGCCTTGATTTAATGGACTTGTCTTAAATTAGCTCAGAGCTGAACTGACCTTGTTGTTTCAGAATTTTGTTGGCTTCACCACCCTGGAGAAACTTCCTCTGAAACATAAATCTACCAAAATGGCTTCCAAGCTTGATTATCCCAAATGGACTCCCTTCTAAAGCAGATGTTCTGAAAGCTGAGGGTCAAATGTGTTCCATGTCCCTGATCTTTGGGTGGGTGACCCTTGGAGAGGGGTAGAGAGCGAGAACATCCTCTCGGGGCCAGCTCCAAAGCTTGGCTCTGCCTCTGTGGCCACTTTTCCGGCCTCACCTGGGAGGACCTGTGCTCTGCCCCATGGAGACCGGTTGTGCCAACTCCACCCTCACCTGTGGCTTCCCCACACCAAAGCCTGGAGAAGAGGTGATCCCTCTCAGGATTTTTGAAGAGAGCCAGCAGCCCATGGCTGATATCAAAAAAAGCATATGAGGGGTGCCTGGGTGGCTCAGTCGGTTAGGCGTCTGCCTTCGGCTCAGGTCATGATCCTGGGGTCCTGGGATCAAGCCCGGAGTTGGGCTCCCTGCTCAACGGGGAGTCTGCTTCCCCCCCTCCCCATGCCCCTCCGCAAGGCTTGTGCTCTCTTTCTTTCTCAAATAAATGAATAAAATCTTAAAAAAGAAAAAGCATATGAGCCTACTCTCAATAGACTTAAAGAGACATAACATCACACAATTAGAATGGTATTAGTGAGCCTACAACATCCATACAGTAAGAGATGCAGCTGTTTAAAATGATGATTTTCTTAAGATATTGTTAATTTAACAAAAGGTACAGTGCAAATTAGAATTATAGTGTCTTCTCATTTTAAAAATAAAGCTATATTTATACGCATAGGAAAATGATATCTGGAAGGATATATTCCAAATCTCCCATTTCAGTGCTCTTTAGCTGAAAGCCACTGGGAATGCATGTGCAGTTGGGTTTATCTGCTTGTTGCAATGAGGGAGAATGCACAGCATGGGCAACACTTTGGTATCTCAGTACGAGGATGCAAAGAGCGAATTAGTACCAGGCTTGCACTTGTGGTTGGTACTTTGGGGAGATGGTTCAAGCAAGCAGGGCTTTGAGAAGAGACGTAGTTTTATGATTAGATATCTTAATAATTCTTGTCAATGGAGCGATAGGAATGAAGAAAGAAATGGAACTAGGCTATAATTGGTAAAAATAAAAACAACAGTCATCCATTAGCCAGGATGGGGGATGTTTGGTTATTTTTGTGGTTTGTACAATGCTCTTGTTTTTGTCTCCTTCAGACATGATTGCAGAATGGTCTTGTTTTTGTCTTGACCTTCACAATCCAGTAGCTTGGCTGATGTTCTGTGAAGCTGGTCAGGCTTGGCAGGAGCAGACCGAGACTCGGCTGTGAGTGCCAGGCAAGCTCCCGGCTGGCAGGGGCTTTGCTCTCTCTCCATGGGGGCACCTCCAGGAGTTGGAATCAAGGGTGATTTTCACTTTCTACTTCATATTCTGGAAAAAAAAGATTTCTATTACAACAATCAGGTACTATATTAGTTTTAAGAAAAAGAGCTATTTCCTTTCTGGGAAAAACAAATCACCTATATAAGAAAATGCTTAACTGGATGAACCGTAGGCCAGTGCATTTGGTGGGCAGCGCACACAGCCCAGCATGCTGAGCCCCCCACCTCCTGGGGAACAAGAGTCCGAAACAGCTGTCCCCAGGGTGTGCCAGGGTGAGCGTTTAGATTGGATAGAAACTGGTGTTGCTCAAGACCTCAGTCCAGGGTCCAGACGGTGAGAAGCATGGCTGGCTGTCAACAATGGGCGGTGGCCACCTGGACACCTTGGACCCCTGCTTGGTGGGGCTCCCAAGGCCAGAGACTGTGGCATGGCCCGGAGCTCTGGCTGTCGGCTTGGCCTGCCATTAGAATCACCTGGGCGGCTTTGACACCCACCCCACCCCCCTCCCGTGCCACGTTCAGCAACCTGGACCAATCAAATCAGGATCCCTGGGGGTGGGGCCCAGGTACCAGCATTTCTTGGCTCCTCAGGTGATTCCTCCAACTTTCCCCTGCTGGGCCTTAACCCTGCTCTGGCCCGTGTTCATTCTCCTTCTGTGATCTCTACCCTCTTCTTTCCATTCCCATCACCTCTAGTCCGGGTCAGGCCCTCACTTCTCCCCGCTGAATCATCTCTGTCCTCCACACTGCCTGACTGATCCTTGTAAATAAAAATCCAGGTCAGTGGTTCTCCGCCCCGGCAGCATATTAGAATCACCAGAGGAGATTGAAAAAGGGCCCCACCCTCTGAGTTTCTGATTCCATTGGTCTGGGGTGGAGTCCAGGCACTGGTTTTTGGTTTTTTTTAGTTTCCCAGGGGATGCTACTGGGCAGCCAGGGCTGAGAACTGTAGCTTCCCATGCTTTTATTCCCTAGCCCAGCAAGGGCGAAATAAAGAGCTAACCTTATAAACTGAGGCACAGGAGTCCTTGAGGGCTCCTCTAGGGGAGTGTGTCACAAAGGGAAAGGGACCTCCTCCCCCATTTTGCTAGGAAAAAACCACATAGCTCTGTTCCTGTGCAGGCAGCCAGGTGGTGTGCTAGGGGAGGAATTCAGCAGCTCCAGGGGTAGTAGGGTGATGACAGGGGAGGCGTGAGGAGGGGGAAGATGGGAACTATGTTCTAGGTGATGTCCTGAAACACTCGAAGGAAACTGCTGAGGGCTGGCTCTCTAACGGCGTGCGGCTCTATGAACACTTCGTTGCAAAGAGCTCTGAGCCCAGGAGGCTGGCAGTGGATGTCGTGGGGCCCTGCCCAGACCCGCCTTCAGAACCCAGGCACCCCACCCCCTGTCTCTCCCCAGGAAGTGCCCCCAGTTGAAGCGAGCTGTCACGTTCAAGCCTGTGCCCCCTCCTGGAGCGCAGCCTGAATCCAATGACTGACAGGTGGATGAGGGGTGCAAAGAGCCGGCCCCTTGCCTTATTTAGGACCTCCCAGCTTCAGAGCTTTCTGTGCGATGGGCTCAGGTGTCTGTTGCAAATGCATCCCAGCTCAGCTTCTGCCTCTACCCAACCTTGCTTCCTTTACTCCCCTGTAGGCATTACTCTACCCTTCTCCCCCGTGGGCCACCCCACATACAAACCGCTCCCTCAGAGTCTCTGTTTCCAGGGCACCTGACCATGAGAAAGCCTCTTAATATATGTGTGAGTGAAGAATGAACAGGGTCCGTGGGGTGTGAAGAGGGAATTGCGTCACAGCTGCTTTTGGGGCCTCATGGAACATCCTTAGTTTCAAGGACATGCAAACTGCAAATCTGATTGTGTAACTCCCCTCTTAAAATTCCTCAGTGACTCCCTACTGCCTATGGGGTCACGTCCGAGCTCCTCGCTCAGGTGAGAGAGCTCTTCTGTAGTCTGGCCGGACCACCACTGCAGGGTCCCCTTCCTCTCCCTTGCTCTCCAGGCAACCCAAACTGTCAGCTGTTTTCCAAACCGCCAAGCTGTCTCCCACCCCTGCCTCCATGCAAGCTGCTCACTGTTTCTGGAAACCCTTTCTCCACCTGGGTCATTTGCATTCCCTCGGCATTGAAATCATCTGTCTCCTTGCTCCCCTTCTGGCCTGAATATTCTGTGAGGCTCAGGCCAGGACTTAGTTGTCTGCCTCTCCGGGGTCCAGCGCTATAATACCATGGCCGTGGCTGATTCCTTCCTTCCTTCATTTTTGTTTATTGTGGTAAAACACACATAACATAAAATTTACCATCGTAACCATTTTAAAGGGTACAATTCAGTGACATTTGGTATATTCACAATGTTGTACAAACATCACTACTAACTCCAGAACATTTTCATCCCTCCCAAAGGGAACCTCCCCCGCCATCCCTACGTAGTCAGTCGTCATTACCCTCTCCTCCCAGCTGCTGGAAACCATTGTTCTATGGATTTGCCTATTCTGGATATTTCACGTACACGGAATCATACAACGTGTGGCCCTTCTTTTTTTTTTTTTTAAAGATTTATTTATTTATTTATTTGAGAGCAAGAGAATGGGGGGAGGGGCAGAGTGAGAGAATCCCAAGCAGACTCCTGGCTGAGTGCAGAGCCCAAGTTGGGGCTCGATCTCAAGACCCTGAGATCATGACCTGCACCGAAACCAACCTGTGTTGGACGCTCAACCAACTGAGCCACCCAGGCGCTCCTGAGTCTGGCTTCTTTAGCCTCTAATGTTCAGCCATGTGTTAGCATGTATCAGTACTTCATCCCTTTTTGTGACTGAGTAATATTCCATTGTATGGATAGGTCACATTTTGTTTCTCTATTCATCACTGGATGGACATTTGGGTTGTTGCTACCTTTTGGCTCTTGTGAATAGTGTTATGAACATCTGTGCGTAAGTTTTTGTTTGAACACCTGCATTCAATTCTCTAGGACGTGTGCCTACGAGTGGAATTGCTAGGTTATACCGTAACTCTATGTTTAACTTTTTGAGGAACTGCTAGACTGTTCTTGGCAGTGGCCGCCCCAGTTTGCATCCCATCAGCAATGTACGAGGGCTCCAGTTTCTCCACACCCTTGCCAACACTTGTTAGTTTCCATGTTTTAATTGGAGCCATCCCAGTGGGTGTGAAGTGTATCTCCTTGTGGTTTTGATTTGCTGGTGCGTATTTTCGAGCCCCCTCCTGTGCGCCAGACACCGTGCTAGGCTCTGGGGGCACGCCAGAGAGCAAACCAGACACGGGTTCTGCTTTGGTAAAGTTCCATCCTAGTGGGGAGACGACACAGGACAATGCCGTCAGGAGACGGAGCTCCACGAGGCGGCGGGGCCATCACTATCACTTGGTTGCAGCTCAGGAAGGAGCTCTTTGGGCTTCCTCTACCCCTGTCCAGCTGGCAGGATGGAGCAGAGGCTGCGGCCAGAGGAGAGAGACAGAAGGTGAGTGCACAAGCGTCTGTGTGTGTATTGGGGGGGGTGCTAAGGTGAACTGGGGGGCACTAGCCCTGCCTCGAAGGGCAGAGGCTGCTTAGCACTGGGGTTTGGTTTTTTTTTTTTTACTGCCAAGTGGTAATGTAGACCTGGGCCTGGCCTCGTGCAAGATGCAGATGAGGTTTTTTTACACAAAAGCTTCCAATTTGTACCTGATGGCACAGTCATTTTTGAAAGCATTGTCTGGGGGCAGGTTTGGGTGAACTGTCTACCAGTATGTGATTTGGACACGGACATGTTTCTCAAATGCGGAGCATCATTCACAGGGTCAGAAGGTCTGGGGGTGGACCTGGGACTCTGCCTTCTTCACAAGCCTCCTCTCTGCGGCCCCCCCCACCCCCCCAGGGTGGTCTGATGCGCAGTGGAGTCTGAGAGCCACAGAACCGGAGTCGCGAGGGAGGCAGCTTCCCACGTAGGGGCGGGCCAGGTGGGCAGGATCCCGTTCCCTGTTTGCACCAGCCTGAGTGTCCGTGGCCTGGCCCCAGCTTCTCAGGGCCCACGGTGTCCAGAGCACATACTTGTGTGTGCCAGCAGCAGGGGGAGGCGGAGAGGGGCCCTGCAGGGAGAGGACGTCCCTGCTCCCTCCCAGCCTCCCTCTGGCTCTCCACAGCCCCACATGGTCCAATGCCAGTCCCGGTGGCTTTTAGCCTAGTGGGCAGTGTGACCGCCAGCCTGATGCCTGTTGCTTTCCGGGGAACTTTGTCTGGATGGGAACTCTTTGTGGGGAGACGGCCCAAATAGAGATGTCAAGTTCTGGGAGAAGGCGGGTGCCGGCCTCCGGACTGGCTGGGCGCTGACGGGTGGGTGTGAAGCAATGTGTTTGTAGGCCTCTTGCTTAATTGTCACAAGCGCAGTTAAAATTGGCAGTTCTCGGGCTGGGTTGTCTGCTCTGAAAATCCACGGGCTCCTCTTTAGCAGCTGGGAACGGCCTGGCCTCTGTAGGTGTTTATTCTGAAGCCACTAGAACGCTTTACAGGGTTCACCTGGTGACTCGGATGTTCTGTGGGATTAGTGTTCCAGCCCAATATTTACAGGTCCCTGTAGTTCAAGAACTCTGGAAAGTATCCTTCCCTCTCCATGTCCCCTGTCAGCTCTCTAGGACAGGGTACACGGGAGGAGCAAATATGTTTGTTGGTAGAGCAACATGAAAGACAATATCAATCTGGGGTTTGTCTCTCCAGGGATAATTATCAGAGGGATCCATTCCGTTCACCCCACCAGCCTGCGAAGGCTCATTTCCATATTACAGCTGAAGAAGAAACTTTGATTTCCCCAACAGAAAATAACAAGAAACAGGGGCGCCTGGGTGGCTCAGTCGTTAAGCGTCTACCTTCGGCTCGGGTCATGGTCCCAGGGTCCTGGGATCTAGCGTCGCGTCGGGCTCCCTGCTCGGTGGGAAGCCTGCTTCTCCCTCTCCCATTCCTTCTGCTTGTGTTCCCTCTCTTGCTGTGTCTCTCTGTCAAATAAATAAAATCTTTAAAAGAAAAAAAAAATAACAAGAAACAAATTAATGAGACATGTTTCTATGTACATTTCTATCCCTAAAGGGTCTGCTTTGAGTCTTCTGCCTAGATTACTCTCAGCAAATATTTTTAGTTGTTAAGAACCATAATCAACATAAAATATAGCTGCTCTAAGGCTGTATAGTGGTTTTAATATCCGTAATAAAATAGCAAACTTAGTGGAGACTACGAGCTGTAACAAGAGCTAACATTTGCTGAGCACTTTCTATGGGCCAGGCTCAGAACTAAGTGCTTTACTTGGGTTATTTCATTTAGTCTTTACAAGTCCGTGAGATTTAATCCTCAAAACCATTCAACCGGGGAAGTCATACCACCATTTTACAGATGGGGAACGTGAATCTTAGAGGCTGAATGTGCTAGATGCTTTACATGGTTTATATTATGTGATCCTCAGGTCAATCCTGTATGATTCCCCTCCCAACAGCCCTATAGGAAGGCATTATTGCCTTTTTAGGGTTGAAGGAACTGAAGTGTCAGTGTTCATAAAGGGGAAAAACCTGGGAAACACCTATATGTCCATCCGTAGAAACTGTGAGAGATAACAAATGAATACCTTTGTTTTAGTTTTGGGGTGATTTGTCATTCAGGAAAAAGTCTAATACAAGCTGGGAGGGAGGGTGGGGACTAATTTCCAGCAGGCATCCTGACGGTCCCTGGAGACCGTCCTTATAGAAGAAAGAGCAGAACAAGGATCCCTGTTGCCTCCTCACCCTTGACCTAGGAATCCAAGAGTATTTGTCCTTCATACTCGTTGCCTCCCAGCCTGTCTCAAGGACAGCTGTCCATCATGCCAGCATCCATTCTTGACTTCTTCCCTTCTCTGATTACCCTCATTTCCTTTCAGAGAAACTGAGTCCTCTTATTTCCTCTCTGTCCCCACCCTGCTGCCCAGTCAGCCCCAGGGGATCCTGGCCCATTGTGTTATGTGGGCCTGGATTCAGAGAGTTTTCCCACTCATCAGTTGTACCCACAGGGCACTTGGGTCCAAAAATGTCTCTACCCCCTTCTTCTTGGAACTGGCCCCTGCCATAGGTCTGACCAAGAATTAGAACGGAAACTCCCATCTTCTTACAGATCCCCCACTCCTTGCTCTCTGTCGACTGGCCAGTCAGAGCCCTTGTCTGGAAGTTTCCAACTTGGGAGCACAGAGAGAGGGCAGTTTGTTTCTCTTTGGGGGCTGAATGGAGCTCTGGAGCTGCCAGAAGCCAGGTTCCCCTTTATGGGTGGAGGAAATCAAGCTGCAGTAGATGAAAATCAGTCTAGCCTACAGGAAAACAAGAACTAAAGACTGAGAAGGGGAGTCCCGAGGCACGCTTGTTCCTGTCACCTGTCTTCCAAGCCCCACCTGCATCCTGCTTCTGTGGGATCAGGGGACATGCGCTCACACAAACCTTTCTCTTCCTGTTCAATCTCAAGAGGCAGGAAAGGGTAGGGGTGAGGAACAACGTCTGTGAGTTTTAATCCTGGCTTGCCATGTTGTGTGATCTTGAGCAGGTTCCTCAGTGACTTTGTGTAAAATGGGGAGAAGAATAGAACTGTTGAGAGGGATAGCAGTTAAGGTATAGAGGACTTAGATAAAGCTTGATGCACGGTAAATGCTATGCAACATTACCTATTATTACTTGTACTTGAGTTGAATTTTCTGTCACTTCAGCTGGAAGAGTCTTGATCAACACAAAACCTTCCCTTACTTGCCTCTGGGTTAAAATGTTCCCAAGCACCCATATGTCTCAGGAGCAGGAAATTACCAAGCCACTCAGGTGTGCCAGGAAATGCCAGTCAGAAGTGTTTTCTCCCTGCCGTGCTGGGCCCCGGCACCCACCATCTGTGGCTGAACTGTCCTGTTCCCACACCTGGAAAGGGTAGAGTCAACACGGTCCTTCTCCCTGCCCTCTGGCCTACTCGGGCTGTTTACAGACTTCTGCCCTCTGATTTGGAAACCAGACCCCCTGCTTCCGGGGAGTTCACCTGGGCTGCAGCCCAGCCCTGCCTGGGTCTCTGTGCCTACAGGAAACCGGATGTGAAGCTGGCTTACGGAGGAGCAAGCAGAAAATACAATCTCTCAGGATGTTTGTTCCAGTTCCTTTCTAACTCTGTCAGCTTATTTAGTTACTTAGCCTCTATTAAGTATTTGTGTTCACCACCATCCAGGGAACTGAATTAGAGGGATGAGGGGACTTCTGGGAAGACAAAAAATGAAGGGAAACTCAAGCCGGTAGGGATTTGCTGGGAACCTGCCGTGTGCACATCACTGCATGGGAGACTTGGACCCACAGAGGCCCTAGTAGAGGGTAAAGGCAGTGACTAACAACTCCCTGCAGGATGACCTCCCTCTGCTCCCAGCCTCCCCTCTGCTGCCACCTCTGACCTCCAGCAGGGCTGGGGGTACTCTGCTGGGCGTGGGGCATGCTGGGAGGCAAGGTGGGGGAGCAAGCAAAACTGAGGGGTGAACGCCGAGGCCGAAGTAGCAATCTCAGGAGAAGTGCTGGACAGTTGGCGCTCAAATCCAAATTGTGGCCCGGGAGCTCCGGGTCAGTTCCAGGAGTCAATCGGATTTGAAAGAGCACAATGGGGCCTGAGCTTCTGGTGCGTGGCAGAGAGATGGTATGAGGGCTAATGGGCTAACGTAGGAGCCAGCCTGGGAGAGCAGGAGCCTGAGGGAACCCAGCAGAAAAGGCTGTCCGGGCAGCCTGGCCTCTCCTTGAAATATTCTGGAATGCCTAAAATACAGAGGGGGGACTCTGCTCTCTAGGGACAGTAGCCCTTGGGACTACAGTGTCAGAGTCAATCTTTCTAAACCCTCTTAGCCAGTGGGTAAAGAGAGGGACTCATGTTCTGCTTTGCTGTTTCAACGATGCCCAGGGAGGGGTAGGGCAGTCTACAGGGGTCTGAATGTTCTTGGGGGCTGCCGGGCAGGGCAGGGGCTAGGGTGAGGTTTGGCATTTAGCAGATCCCTAAATTTGGCTCATAACCAAATGGAGGGGAACAGCATTCCTTATTTCTCAAGGAGGCTGAGGTGAGTGAAGTCCACTTCACTTCGCTGGTCTTCAATTAAATATTTGGGTGGGGCCAGTCCCTAAGCTCCCATGTTTAAGGCACTGTGCGAGGCATCATACTTTCCTTTGGAAGAGCCTTGCGTGCATCCTGGATCATCTCATCTCTCAGTTCAGTTCTGTAAGGCAGGGATTTAATTCTACTTTGACAGTCTATGGGTCTATGTGATCATTTATTCAAAACAGGCCCACTACGTGCTAGGCACTGTGCTAGGTGCTGGGAACAGGACCAAGTCCCTGCTCCCATGGTGCTCGCTCACTGGGCAGAGATGCGATTAGCAGGGGACAAATACCCAAAGGAGGTCAGTTCATGTAGTATTAAGTGCTCTGAAGAAAGGGGATGATGTACTAGGGGGTGGGGTGAGTAGTGGTTGATGGCACCCATGTCTCCCGGATCTCTACCTGTCTTTCTGGTTAAGTAAGGAGGAGGCTAGGATACCCGGGCCTCTGCTAAGTGGAACTTTCAGGCGAGTCAAAGTGTGAACTGGGCCAGGAGATGCGAGAACCCACTTGTACCGCTCAGCCAAGGTGGTGACAGGTTATTATTTATCACAATAAATCCCCAAAGCATGAAGCGCTTGGCTGGTTCTGGAGGCTGGCAGGTGTCACAAGGGCTTGTGCTACAAAAAGCACTTATTGTGGGTCGATTTGAGGTCATAACACCTTCTGAATATATTTGGGTAACTTTTTAAAAAACATGTTTTATTTTTTAAAGGGCAAGATACACACAGAATGCTAGATTTGAAAGATATAAAGATGGTATATATTACAAAGTCAGTCTTCCTCCAACCCTGACCCACGCCTGCCCTCGCCTTTCCTTCAGGCCACCATGCTGTCCAGGCTCACGTAAACTTGAGGGGTCTGCGTGGCTCCCATGAGGGCCCATGGGCTTCTTACACATTTGTGTTTGGATTGATATTCATCAAACTTTACAACACTTGTCCTTCTTCTCTGCTAAAAACTATGCCTGCTACCTGAAGAGAAAGCCCAGGGGAGAATCCCAGAGTCTACTCGAGGCTTTTAGTGGGAGGAATAGAAGCAGGTCCTGTCTCAGTGGGGGCAGATCCTGGAATAACTAAGAGCGTGAGTTTGGAGTCAGCAGACTTGGGCACAAATCTTGACTCTACCTCTTTCCACTCACTTGGGTGAGTGAAGGAATCTCCCCAAGCCCAGTCTCCTCCTTTGTAAGCTGGGAATAATCGTTACTCCTCTGAGGCCACGAGGATTACATGAGCCACTGCAGGTAGGGCTTGGCCCTGTCCTTGGCACAGAGCTGAGCTGCTGTAATCATCATGGAGGGGGTTCCAGGCGCCCCTTGAGTCTACATTTGTGTGCAAATGTACTTGGGTCAAAGGCATTCTCATTAGGGTGTGGAAGTCACAGAGGGTCATCTGCAGCCTGTGTGTGTAGGTGTGTTGGGGCTGGAGGTTGAAGGCCAGCGCTACTGGTGTTCCTTTGGTAGGTCCCAGGTTCTAACCCTAGTTTTGCCACCTACTCTCTGATTTTGAGCATGTCCTTCAGCACCTCTGGGCCCCAGTCTCCTCATCTATTAGATGACAGGGTCGGTCTTAGTCATCTCCAGGCGCGTCCTGCTCTCATACACCAGGATTCCTTACTCAGGAGGGTGAGCTGGGGATGTGCCCTCATGCTCTGGCCTTCAGGCTCCAAGCTGAGGCCGCTCCTGCCCACCCGCCTGAGGAATGGAGGGCTCTGAGCCCCTGCTCCATGTTCTCTTTTCTCCTGTGTTTTCTGTAACCCTTCTCACCCCGGACTGAGTTCCCGGGACCAGGTCTGCCTGCCCTAGGCCTCTGCTTCGTCTGATCGGCCAAACTCGGACTCCCACGGGATGGGGACAGACACGCCCAGCTGACATCTCTGGGCCAAGGGGACCACAGTCACGGTGGCAGATCCCTGCCGTCCCTGTCCCCTGGAGCTGGGCTCCAGGCCGCCGGCGTCAGGAGCAGAGAGGGTTGCTATGAAAATAAAGGGGGTGCAGCAGGCAGCTGTGTGGCGCTGGCCCGGAAGAGGAGCACCGTGGCGGACCCCCTATTTCAGCCCGCCTGACAGGAAGCCGCGGGAGAAAAAGCGCTTGATAGCGACCGCTCCCGCAGGTTAAGATTCGCTGGGGGTCTGGGGACGTGCTCTGTGAGCGCAACGGGCTGAAGGGTCGTCCCGGACTTCCCACGGACAAGCGAGAGTTCCCAACGCCAGGCGCCACTCCGCGGTGTCCGACCTGCCGCGGTCAGTCTGTGCTCCCGCCCTGTTTCCTCAGGTAGACCGGAAGCCGGAAGCCGGAAGCCGCCGGGGCCAGGAAGCCAAAGGGACGCCGCGCTCGCCCCGCAGCCCCACTGCCTCACTCCTAGTCTTGGGGCCTGCGGTAAAACACTGTGTACAGTGTTAGTTGTCAGGGACAACGGGGAGGAGGAGAAGCCGTAGCGTGCCCCACGGCTGTGCAGAAGGCTGAGCGGCTTCAGAGGCCGGGGCCCGTCTCTGCCCCCACTCTGTCCCCGGGTGACCTGACCATGCTGACCATATGTCCTCCCAGGCCACTGTAGCCCAGGCCCCAAACCCTGAGGAAGACGCAGTGGAGCCTCTCCTACAGGCCTTCTGCACCCCCTCTTCCTCCGGACCCCATCACGAAGCCGCTGAAATCTGAGGGACCCTGTGTGACGGACGGAAAGCCCTGGACGTCTAGATGTCTTCAGAGCTTCTACTTAAGTCTTATTGTTTTGGGACTGTTGTCCGTCTGTTCGTTTTCTTCTGGAAAAGCAAGGCTCCCCTGGAAAGGCCCCTCAAAGCTGGCTGTGCAGAGTCAGGGGCCGGGGCGCTCTTGGGAGACCGGCTTCTTTGCCCTTCGGGGCTCCCTCCCCTTTTCTCCTCAGGGCCGGGAGCCCAGCTGGCCCCACCAGCCAGGTGCAGGAGTGAGTTAGGGAAGGACGTGGGCCTTCAGTAAAGGACCTCAGCCGCCTCCTTATCCGCCTGACGGACTCATGTACCTAGGGCCCTCCTCTACCTTTTCCAGGGGTAGGATCTTTTTATAACATCCTGGTAGTCTGAATATTGGCCCCTCGAAGACAACGATGTCCAGATCTTTGGAACCTGGGAATATGTAATCTTACAAGGTGAAGCCGATTTTGCAGATCTGATTCAGTCAGGGATTTTGAGATGGGAAGGTTTTCCTGGATTACCTGGCAGGCCCAATGTAATCACAAAGGTTCTTATAAGGGGGAGGCAGGAGGTCAGAGAGGACAGAAGATGCTATGCTCTTGGCTTTGAAAACGGAAGAACAGGCCGAGAGCCAAGGAATGCAGATGACCTCTGGAAGCTGGCAAAGTCGAGGAAATAGATTCTCCCCTAGAGCTACGAGGAGGAATGCAGCCGTGTCGATTCTAGACCTCTGACTTCCAGAACTGTAAAAGAGTAAAGGTATGCTGTTTAGAGCCACTAAACTTGTAATTTGTTACAACAGCAACTGCGAGCGAATACAAACATGAGCAAATTCCACGGCCCCTCCTGTGATTGGTTTTTAGCATGTATCGATGAACCGAACACGTAAGGACAAAAGGCCACCTCGAATTCAGTAATGCACTAATAGTATGTTAACTACACAGCAGCTGCAAACATTCGAGAAGCAATATAACTCACACCCAGCAAGGCGATGGATTCATTCATTCACTCATTCATTCATTCATTCATTCATCCTGAACATGACCTCTGACCCAGACTGTGGGGGTTCAGATCTCAGCCTCAGCATCCTCACCTGTAAATGGGAATAATTACAACACCTGCCTTATATTGTTGGGAGGATTAAATAACTCAGTATCATTTGGGAAACATGCTTGGCATATTGTAAGTGCTGTGAAAGTAATGACTGTGATTTTATTAAAACACAGGATAGCTGTGAGAGACATGTTATTTATTCTTCCAATAGATAATGCACGAGTGATTTTTCATCCTGCTTTACTTCACTGTACTTTTGTTTTTTAATATGTCCCGAGAATGCATACCTCGCAGAGAAGAAAATACAAAAGCTCCCCTCAAATCAGTACAAACACAACTGATTCTCTTTCTGATGGGTTCTCAGCCTGATCGTGAAGCCCGGTCTTTAGACCTTCATTTCTACCATCAGTCAGACTTGGAAGACAAACCCCACTCCAGTCCAACTTGTCTTATTAGGGACGCTCCAAACCAGACTGGGGTCTCCCAAGCTCTGGGTAACAGAAACTATAGATGCCAGCACAATGGCCATTTCCCTCTTTGTTCAAGCATGAGGCAGCAATATGCCCAACCCTGGGGGAGGTGGGGGGGCATGAATCCTGCCTGGGTTAAGCCTGTTACGGTAATCCCATTTATCTTTGCCAATGGACTTGGGTCTGTGACTAGCTCTAGACAATCGGATGTCAGTAGAAGTCTGATGGTGGATTTCTAGGGAAGTTCTTCTTCCCTGAAAAAAGAAAATGTTTAGTATATGGTTCAGCCGGGAAGACAGACACCACTCTAGGTATTTCAGCAGGAGGGACTTTAATACATGGAATTAAGTGGTTACACGACTGCTGAAAAGGCTGGAGGAGAAAAAGTAAAGACAAACCAGCCCAAGCTGTCAGGCCGGCTGCTGGCAGAGACTGTGGAGATGGCAATAATGATCACAGGTCTCTGCAGACCACAGCAGGTGATTTTCAGGCACATTTCTAGAGGCCACTACAAATTCTCATGTTCACTCTTCTCTTCCTCCTTTCAAATCTTGCACAGGCACCTCTAATGACTACATTCGAACCCAGATCCCTGCTAGTGAAGGATTCTGGGATCTGTAATTTTCAGGCTCTCAGCCTCCATGGCAGAGGGGATGCCTAGGAGGTAGGGAATGGTGAAGATGCTCTGGGACAAAGAGAGGAACTTTCTCTTCCTTCTTTTTCACTTTTCTTTAAAATCAGGACACGGAACGGATATAGCTCGATCTAACTCATCTTGTGACTAGAAGGTGAAGGATTAATTCACTCATTCATGCATTCACTTGTTCAACAGACACATGTAGGGGATCATCCTAGGTAGAAGCTCTGGCCTTTCACTCTCATTGGTCATTTGACTGCCACACTGCTGTACGAATGAGAACAACACAACAGCAAGTGGACTTTTTCGAACACTTTTTTTTTCTGGATAATTTACTAAGCGTTTGATATACATCATCTTATTTCATCCTCATCCGTACCAAGTGATCATACACATCCACATTCCACCCTGGGAGCATACTAGGAACACTAAGAGGACGTGTACTGTGTATTCATTTTGTTCTAGGCACTGTTGTGAACTCTCTATACATTTCTAACTCATTTAATTCTTCCCACAACCCTGGACGTGGGTCCTGTTCTCATCACCCTCCTCATGTGTTGAGACTAAGGCAGAGGTGTTAAACTGCTGGCCCAAGCTGACCAGCTTGCCAGTGGTTGGGCGGAGACTGAAATCCAGGCAAAATGTGTATATTCAGTCACTATGTGCTAGTATCAAAGGCAGGGGCTGCCTTTTCCAGGAGGGGGGCACTGCGGGCCAAACTGGGTTGGAGTTATTTTACTGCATATCCCTCTGTATGGCTTGACTTTTTCATAGAGGTTCCTAAAGATAAGTTAAGGCATTTCCCAGCAGTGGAGGGTTTAACTGCCAAGTTCCTATTTATCCTTCAAAACCCAGCTCATTTAGGAAGACTTCCTTGATCCTTCTCCCAGATCTTTGTTCTTCTCTTTATCTCTGTGTCTACACCTCCTACCTGGTGTATACTTGGTTCCCAGGACATGTTTGCTAAATAACATCCTCTAAAAGCCACCTCTGTATCTCACGGCTTCCTGTCTCTCCTGTCTGGCATTGACAATGTTTCTTAGAAGGCCACCATCTCAGTGTTATTCCTTGGCTGAAAAGCCTCCACAGATCCCTCTTTCCTAACCCCATCAGGTCTGAATTCGGCCTGAGTTTTTAGGTTGTCCTCAGGTGGGCCTCACTCCACCTCATTAAGCTTGCTCACAGTGCTTCGAATCCTACCCACCCATCGATACTCAGCCTTCAGGAGGCTACACATGATCACTCCAAGCCTCAGCAAGAGCTTTCTCCTCTGGCTCCTGTCCACAGGGTCTGTACCACCATGATTAGCATGTGATCTGTCTGGGATTGCCTGTCACTATCCCCTGCACAAGAAATGAGCAGGCAACATGGTGGCTGTCTTTTTTCCCTCCTGTCCCCCTTCTCCTTCGGACAGCATGATAAACTCAGCTAGCCTCTAGGAGTGTGACAACAAAGATGGGCAATCATATGGGTAGTCACCATTTACAGATCATCACTGGTGGGTCAGCTTCTGGATTTCCTTCCTTCCCCTAACAGCCCTTACTTGTTGGCACCTGTATTTTTGGCTGCTTCATGAGGAGTTTGAGTCTCCCTGCTCTATCCCATGGCAGTTAATGGTCCCTTTTCTATTTCATATCTATTGTCTTTTTGGCCTGCCCCCCTTTACCTTCCCTCGGGAAAGAGCCTATGCTGACCTCCAGGCCTGAGCATCTGACTGCTGATTGGGAAGCCTGATGGGCCCCAAAGTGAACTCCCTAACCCACCCCCTGCCAGCCTGTTTCTCCTCTGATTCACCCTGTCATGATAGGGAGACAGCACTTCCATCCCCCCCAGAAACCTGGAAATAAGCCTTAACCCCTCCCTCTCTTACTCCTCATGCTCTGTCTCTTCTTCCAAACTCGGATTCTGGAAATTTCCACCTAGCTACTCCTCTACTTGGCTACTAACTACTCTGATATCTCCCAAACTGTATTTATCACTACAATAAGCATCTTTTCTCTTGAAACTGGCTTAAAAGACCAACTTTCCGACTTTCAGTGGCATGATGAGCAGGCTCACTTGTGACGCAGCCTTCCCTTTCCCCTCCAGCTGGCCACTGCATCTTGTTGATTTTTCCTTGCCCTCCTTGTGGGAGGCGGGTTATATTGAAAGCAGTATAGACTTTGGTTTTTCAAACTTGGGCTCAGTCACTAGCTCACTGTGCAACTTCAAACTAGTTACTTAATCTCTTTGAGATTCTGTTTCTTATCTGTGAAATGGAGATAAAATACACAAAATTTTAGTGTATGAAAAAGTTGGTATTTGAAACCAAATGAGAAAAATGGACAGTTCACTTGATGCTCTTAGGACAACTAGATAGCCATTTGACTAAATAAACTTTTATTCCTACCTCATTCCAAGCATCACATAAATTACAAATGAATCAAAGTTTAAATGTGAATTATGAAACTATTAAAGTATTAGAAGAAACTCTGCATGAGCATTGTTATTATTTTGAAGTGATCAATAAATATGTTTCCCTGAAGAGTTAAATTCCTAAGCAATAAAGAAAAAAAGACACACACATGGGAGGGGGGAGCAACAAATTGGGAAAAATATCAGTAATATATTTGACAGTCAAAGGTGCTAATTTTTACATGAGAAGGGCTTGTAGAATTTGATAAAAAAGAATACTGCTATATAGAAAAGTGGATAAAAATATGCATGGATAATTTGCAAAAGAAAAAAACAAATGCCCAATAAACAAATGAAAAGACAGTCAGCCTGACTGACAGTCAAAGGAATACAGATTAGAAGAACAATGAAAAAAAAAAAAAAGAACAATGAAATATCACAGTGACAAGGATTTTAGGAAGTTATTGATATCCAGTCTTGGTAAGAACACAGGTCTTTTCATAAGCCATTGTTGGGACTGCAAATCAGTACATTCTTTTTGGAGCAGAATTAGGCAATATCTATTATACCAAAAATATCCATACCTTTTGACTGTTACTAGAAATATATCTTGCATATTTTCTTGCTCATATAATCAAATACCTTTGTTCTAGGATGCTTATTAAGGCATAATTTGTAACAGGAAAAATTGGAAATAATACAAATATTCACTGAGGCATAAGTAGATAAATTAGGGAAAAATCCACTGGACTATATTATGCAGCTAAAGGTCAGTTATTAGGGGATTGAAGGACAAGGATGGGAACAGGCTTTGTACTGAATGCTTTTTAAATATTTTTTTATTTTTAACCATGAGCCTGCATTTTCTATTAAAATTTAAATGAAAAGTGCTTCTGGGCTCTCTCCTCCCCTGTATCCCCACCACCATTGCCCTAGATCCCTATCAATTCTTGCCTAAACTATGAAAAGAGCCCCCCTGGCTGTTTGCTCTGCTTCTGTGCGTTCAGGCCCCTTTAAGTGGACCTGGTTGGGGGGGGTTGTTCCTGCAGGTTCTCTCTGTGATGGAGAGCCTGTGGAAGTCCACACTAACTCCAAAATTGTTTCTGCTCACTTCATATTCGCCAGCTCTGCCATTCCTTGCCTTGGGCTTTGCCCTTCCTTCCAACCTCTACTCCCCTTCCAGCTTCCCCTTTGGGCCTCCGCTCCTGGTCAACCCACTCCCATCAGCCCTTTGGACTGAGGACCCAGTTTGGAAGCTGGGTGGTTGACACCTCTGGCTGTTGAGACCATTCACCCCCTGTACTTACATTAGCTCTGGCATTCCCTTCCTGCCCGCCCACCAGGGGAGGAAGCCCGGTCACCAGACTCCCCAATGCTGTTCACATCTCCACATCACCACCGTGTGCTGTTCATCAAACACAGCTCCCACCCTGGCTCTCCATGTCCCCCCACATCTAAGAATGGAGTCCACACTGTTGAACCGCACATGCGAGGCTCATCTCAGGTCCTCACCTGGCCTCCGGCCGCTGGCTGTCATGTACCCTGCATGCCAACCCTGCAGGACTAAATTCTCCCAAACTCTGGAGTGCTTTCCTCCTCCCTCTTTGCTCTCCCCCCGGAATGCCTTTCTTCCTCTACCAGGCTTCATCTGTGTTTCCAGGACTTCTGTACATGAATGTATGTATATGACTCGTAAGGATTTACCTGCATATTTATGTGCTCACTTAGGGGAGCAACTACATATGGGATAAGTATATTCACCTTCAATTCTAGCTATGTTTGTAATGGTCTCTCTTGCTTTTTAAGCACCCCGAGGGCAGGAACTGTGCATTAGCTAGGACCCTCAGTTTACACAATCACAAGGACTAGAAACGCAATTCAAACTCACTTAGGGACCTACTAGGGTCCCTCCCTAAGTCTCCTCCCTAAGTCTCCTCCCTAAGTCTCATTCACGATTCATTCCAACTCTTTTCTTTGTAATTCCGGGCCCTCCTCTTCTCTGCGCAGCGTGTCTGTTGTTTAGCCTGCCCAGCCAGCTGTTTGCCTGCCTTGCTTTTCTGCCGAATGGCCCCTCCTCTTTTCCTTTAAGGAACTAGTCCCTTCCACCTGAGCTGCCAATCACAGGCCACGCCTCCTGGGGGGTGGGTTCCTAGCCCAAGGTAAGCCAACCAGTTCTCTCTGAAAATTCGAGTCCGGGTCCCCAGGGAGAGAGCCAAGCTGCCACCTCCAGAGTGCCCACCCTGCTCCCCAGAGTGTCTGGTCCTATCCTTCCTGAGTGCAGCCATTCCTTCTTGTTTGTGAACTTCCTTCAGGATGTGGTTCTGGATCCCCCAACCAGATGTGGCCCATTCCTGCCTTCTAGCATTTTCTTCAGACGTTCTTTTAGTATACGTCGCTTTCCGACTTGCCTATCGACTTGCCTATCGTTATTTGACATTTCGTCTCCATTGATTCAACCTTTATTCACACACTGATTATAAGTGCCCAATAAATTCGTCTGTTAGCCCAAGTTAGAATTATATTTTATTGTTTGGAACCCAAACCCCCTGAGCTGATAAAGCCACCCTACACCCAACGAGCGGGGAGGCGGTCTGGTGCTGCCCCAGGTGTGGCCACGCACCGCTCCTCCCTCCCAGCAAAGCTGGGTTACGGAGAGCCGGTACTGGGGCCCTGCACCGCTCAGCCCCGCCCCTGCTTGTTGTCTTGCCCCTCAGCTCCAGTGTGAGCCGTGGAGTGCAGGCACCATGGCGTTTCCTCACAGCACGGGGTGGGGGGGTGGGGGGGGGGACTGGCCCCATGCCTTGCAATCCATTAATATGGGTGGAACAGTTTCCTTCAGCCTGACTCTGTTTCTCGAGGTGGGCTACCATGACCTTTCCACCCAGAGAATCCTCTACTTTTGTTGGGTAGGACAGAGGGACAGATAGCTGACTGGGATCATTCCTGCCCAGAAGCCAACGCTGAATTCCTGTTGCCTGGCAAGGTCCACATCCCCAGCTGGCCCGTGGAGGGCCTCCCAAGCTGTATTCGTTTTCTGGGGGCCGCCACAACGAAGTACCACAAACTGGGTGGTTTAAACAACTGGAATTTATTCTCCCGGTTAGAGACTAGAAGTCTGAGATCAAGGTGTGGACAGGGTGGTTCGTTCTAGGAGCTCTGAGGGAGAATCTGTTCCATGCCTTTTATTTTCTTTCTTTAAAAGATTTTATTTATTTATTTGAGAGAGATTGAGCACCTGCAACCTGCTCCAGAGCAGGGTGAGGGGCAGAGCGGGAGGAAGGGAGAATCTGGAGCAGAGTCTACACTGAGTGCAGAGCCTACGACTGGGAGATGGTGACCCGAGAGGAAACCAAGAGTCCGATGCTCAACTGACCGAGCCACCCAGGCGCCTGGTGTTCCCTGCCTTTTCACCTAGCTTCTGGTGGTTTGCTGGCAACCGTTGGTGTTCCTTGGCTTGCAGACACAATACAATCATTCCAATCTCTACCTTCGTCTTCACATGTTATTTTTTCTGGGTGCAGGTCTCTCCCCACAGCGCCCCAGCATGCTGTTACGTTCCCCTAATCCATAGCTGTTAGCACACCTGGCATTTAAGCTCCGAGGCCTATGCTCTTCCCATGGCTGACTTCCTCCCACACTCCTCCCTATGCTTCGTGCTAAAACCCAGCCAGGCCCAAGGTTCAAACCAGATGCCACCTCCTCTTTCCTCAGAGAAGCTTTCCTGATTCCCCACCCAGGTGTGACCACTTCGTGCTCCAAACTTCTTGTTTTATTGTTGTTGTCCAGATGCTTCTTCTGGTATTTGCCATAGTCTCTCCATGTATTGTTACTTGCCTATTTATCTTTATTCATTCATTCAACATTTTACTCAATATTAGTCAACATTTCTTATGCTCTTTGTACCAGGCACCCTGCCAGGCCCTGGGCAATATACAGAGATCAAATGAAACACTTACCCTGGAGAAGTTCCTACATAGAGCAAGAGTCATGAGCAGTAGTTACACTGGAATGAGGTATGGACAATAAGGGAACTCTGTTTTGTTTTGTTTTGTTTTAAAGATTTTATTTATTTGCTAGAGAAAGACACAGAGAGGGAACACAAGCAGGGGGACTGGGAGAGGGAGAAGCAGGCTTCCCGCTGAGCAGGGAGCCCGATGCGGGGCTCGATCCCAGGACCCTGGGATCACGACCTGAGCCGAAGGCAGACGCTTAACGACTGAGCCACCCAGGCGCCCCTGAGGGAATTCTGTTTTTGAGTCCGTTGATTAATTGCATCTTGGGGTGCAGTGAGTCTTTCACTTCCTGGGGACGTTAGAGACTGTTTGGTCTTGACACACGTATGGAGTCAAGCAGCCCCGGTCCTGACCCCAGTTTTGGCGCTGAGTTTCCTGTGAGTAGGTGTGCCAGTTTCAATTCCTTTGTCTTCAGGATGGGTGCTCATAGGGCCAACCGCACGCGGCTGCTCTCAGCACTCAAGGAGCAGTGATACAAAACGTGTAGCAGAGTGTGGTACTTAGTAAGTCCTCAAGAAACGTGAATTCTTTGTGCCGCTTCATCCTGCAGGTTGGATGCCTTCGGAGGTGGGGGCAGAGAGGGAAGAAGAGCCTCTCCGCAGCAGGAATAGCATGTGCCGAGACATCAGGGCAGGGGGCAGTGCAGCCTCCTTGGGGGGGGGGGGGGGGCGCGGAGTACAGAGGAGAAGATGGGAAGAGGGCAAGGGAAGGTAGAGAGCCTGGTCTTGGTGCGGAGGTGGAGTGTTTCTCACTCTGTATCCTTCCCTGAGCAAGCTCATAATCCTAATCCCTCAATCAGTGTTTTTTTTTGTTTCGTTTTGTTTTTTTAAAGATTTTATTTATTTATTTGACGGAGAGAGAGATAGCGAGAGCAGGAACACAAGCAAGGGGAGTGGGAGAGGGAGAAGCAGGCTTCCTGCTGAGCAGGGAGCCCGATGCAGGCTTGATGCGGGGCTCGATCCCGGGATCATGACCTGAGCCGAAGGCAGATGCTTAACGACTGAGCCACCCAGGCGCCCCTCAATCAGTGTTTATTAAAGTGAGTTCAATGGTGGGATTCAGTTTCCTCCAGGGACATACTCTTATGCTGGGAAATATGAACCAGCAAAAAAAAAAAAAAAATCTTCAACAAACTTAAGCCAGAGAGATGTGGTACAGGGCATCTCAGGGCTCGTGAGGCCCTAAAACCTTCCAGAAGTGGGCAAGGCTTCAGCCCGTCATCTGGGCCCCCTGGTGGCCTAGACCCTCCTCCTGCCCTCAGGCCCCTATCTTCCTCTCCTGCTCTCGGGGCACGCAAGCAGCTATGCCCAGGATTAGGGCTGCTTTAGGGGCCACCTGTGCTACTGTACCTCTGCTGGCCTTCAGAGCAGCTCTGGCTGGCTCAGCCGAGGACACGCGGTGGCCCGTGCCATCTCCCTGCACTGTCCCAGGGAGGAGAGGCTTCGGGAACTGCCTCTGATATCCTGGGAATCGGTCTCCCGCGTTTCCAGTTCTGCCCTCTTTTCCTTTCTCTCAGGCTTCTTAATTCCATTTGACCAAGACAGGGGAGTCAGAAAGTCCCCAGGACTTGTGGCGAGCAGGGGGTATCGCCCGAGTCATGCGCTGCCCAACACCTGGCCCACCCACCTGTCTCACCCTGGCAAACCCAAACCCAGGCTGCTTTCCAACCACACCCCTTCCAACAGGACAGACTCGACTTGCCAAGGTCACAGGACTTGCCAAAGGTCAGAGAACACATTCCCTGTCAGGCAGGAAGGCACTGAGATCATGCTGCTGGGGCCTTGCTCTTTTTTTTTTTTTCAATTTTTTATTGAAATTCAGTTAGCCAACATACAGTACGTCATTAAGGGGCCCTGCTCTTGGTGGCCCGATGATGACGGCTAGAGAGGGTTGTTTCGAAACTGACAGTTCTCCAATTCAATCTTGATTTCAAAAAAGACTTTTTTCCCCACCATGATTTGAACTTGCCAGATAGCATTTCTTGATTTTTCATTCGGAAAGGCACACAGCACTTTTGTGCAACATAATAATCATAACCCACACTTTCGTAAACACTTGCATATCGGCATTTTTCTAAGTGCTCTATGCCCTTAAAGGACAGCTCTGTCCCTGACCGGGCTAAGCCGGGTGGCCTGCTCTGTCACCAATTATGGTTTAGCAATGCCAGATGGTCCAACTCTCATTCAGGAATGAGGCAGAAAAAAAAGTGCTGGTCTTAGAGATTGAAGAGCTGGATTCAAGTCCCCCTGGGCCAGTTAATTAGCTCAGTGACCTCGGGCAAATCGCTTAGCTTCTCAGAGCTTCAGTTCCATCCACTGTGAAGTGGACTTGATCATTCCTTCAGGCTCACCTCCTGGTGCAGGTGTGAAGACCAAATGGGATAACGCGTGGGAAAACTCTGTAGACGCCTGGAGCTGTGCAAATGGAGCTTTGTCATAAATAGCAAGAACTCTCACTGGTCTCCCTGGCTGAGGAGGGGAGTGTGCCTCTCACAGGAGTGTGGACTGGGGGAATAAGGAAGCCAGGGCCGTCCCAGCCAGGGTGCATCCCAAATGGGTGGGCTTTTGTGTGTTGGGTAGAGAAAGCTGGGTTTTGAAGTCAGATCTGAATTCCCATCACACCTCTATCCCTTAGCAGTGACAACTCTAGAGTGATCTAACTGTTGAGTCCCTTAATGTCCCAGCAGCTCGGTTTGTCACCTGTAGCGTGGGCCTAAGGATACCTTGTGGGGCAGTGGGCAGCGGGCTGCACATGGTAGGGGCTTGAGAAATGTTAGTTTTCTCCTCCTTCCCCTTTAGTGGTAGGTCGGGTCCACAGTGGTTCCCAACATGTATCTTAGAGCTGCCTGGGGGGACTTTTAATAAATTCTGCCCACTGAGGCGCCTGGGTGGCTCAGTCGGTTGAGTGTCTGCCTTTGGCTCAGGTCATGATCCCGGACTCCTGGGATCGAGCCCTGCATCGGGCTCCCTGCTCAGCAGGAAGTCTGCTTCTCCCTCTGTCCCTCACACCACTCGTGCGCTCTCTCTCAAAATAATAAATAAAATCTTAAAAACAAAATAAATTCTGCCCAGGACCCCTCCCAGACCAATGAACGCAGAATGTCTGCGGGTAGGGCCCAAGCTGCAGGTGTTTTCAAAATTCCCCAGGTGATTGCTGAGGGCAGTCAGCTTGGGGAGAGGCCTAGGGCTGCAGGGTAGAATGCATCTGCGCCACAGCTGGGTCTGGCACCCGGGCTGGCCTCCTCCCTCCCTCCCATTTCCTCACCGTGCTTCCCTTGAATGCAGCCCGCATCAGAGCTGAGCAGGGCAAGAGTAAGTAAGCCCACCGTCGAGGCCACACGCACAGTTTCTCCCACCCAGCCTGGTGGTGGCCAAAGAATGGTCCCCTTAGCGATGGGGTTCCTGTCTCGGTCACCTCTGCTTTCCTCTCCTCCCCTCCCCACCTGCACCCACACCCTCTCTTCTGTCATTCATGGCACATCTATCCAGGCACAGGCCCCAGGACAGGCATCAGGAGTTTCAGACCCAGGTGAGAGACCAGGATCCCCGCCACAAAGGCACTCACCTCCACGCCAGTGCAGGCGGCGTGGGGAGGGGTGGGGGGGGCACGAGCAAGTGCCCTGCAGTCAGGCAGAACTGGCTCCAGGTCTGGATCTACTGCGTAGCTTTGTCCACATAATTGAACCTGAGCTATTCCATCTACGAATGGGGTTAATCATACTCCCAGTTTGTTGTGAAAGTCAAAGTCAATGATGGGAGTAAAGCATGTGCGTATAGTAGGTCCTCAGTTATAAGAAAGGCCAGTCAGTGGTGACCGAAGCCTGAGCAAAGCTCTGTGGGCTCCCTCCTTCCTCTCACTTGATCTCATCTCATTGCCACCGCATCTCTTCCTCCTCCTTCCTTTTTCTCTCCTGGGAGTCTCTCCTCTCTTTCCTTTAACCAGGTGGGAAAGGACCGCTGCCTCTATCCTGTAGCCCTTGGCCATGCAATTGACAAACCTTTACTGAATAGCTGTTCTATCCCTGCTTTCAATTTTAAAAGCACGTGACTAGAATGTATTACCCTCAACTAAGTTTCCCATGTGCACCTGCGGGCACGTGCTTGCGTGCTGGGCGTCTCCCCTCTCCCAGGGCTGCTGCCGGTGAGACATCATAGTTTCCTTTCCTGCGGGCCAAGCAGCCGCTGGGCAGACCGAGTTGGAGACTCTTCTGACCCTTTTGGCTGCTGGTCCCCTTGTGGGTGGTGTCAGACTGAGAGTTTCCTTGAGTGAAGGAGTCAGATAGGCCTGGTACTGGCTCCCATCTGAGGGCCCCCCACCAGCCCCTTCTTCCTGACCACAGGGGAGCTGGTCCTCAGGGCTGAAGGTTGGGGCCTGCTTCCAATGACTCTATGGAGTATAGACTGTTCCTTGGAGTGCTCCCAAGTGGGCCTCACTCTGTGTCACTCCCATAGCTGCTGTCCCCTCACTAGCCACCTGACCGCTCCCTCCTGGCCTCACTGAAACCACCCACACCCCACGTGCCTAACTAAAGGCCTACTTCCATGCCTACTTCTTCCCTCTCCCCACCCGAGGCTCAGATTTCTGTGGAAGAGAAAAGTGGCACCACTGCCCGCCAGGAAACCACAAGGGGAGCCTTACCTGCAGCCCCCCGGCTCCCCATAACTATCCAGAATGGGCAGAAGCTGATCTCTGTACAGGGATTCAAACTCAAAGGCTGGGCTGACAATTGTACTGTAGTAACTTTGTATAGTGACAGAGGGTAACTGCACCTATGGAGGTGAGCATTTCGTAAAGCATAAAAATACTGAATCGCGGTGTTGTACACCTGAGAATAATATAGTGTATGTCAATTATAATTCAATTTAAAAATTGTCATGCACAAGAAGTCCCCCATAGCTGGCAGCTCGCTCCTGAACTGCTGACTGGTCAGACAGAGTTTTGCTCGTGGAACATTTAAACTGCTAATTCTTCCATAAAATATACCATTACCTTATTTACTCCCTTGTTAAATTGGAGAACTGCAAAAGCAAATACAGTAACTCTGGGAAGTGACAATGTGCAGGCCTCAGGACTTAGCTTATCAGTGGGAGGCTCCCAGACAAATCCATCTCTGAATGATAAAGCAGATCAGTTTCCAGAAACTTCTAAGACCTGCTGTGCTGCATGAAGAGGCACAAAGAGAAAGGGGTCCAGCTCACAGTTCTGATTTAGCCTCTTGGCAAGTGGGCCCTGAGTTGTTCGATCATAAAAAACATACCTTTTTAGTAAGAACATAATGGAGTCTTTTTGTTAATAGCTAAAGTCAGAGCTCTTTCTTTTTAAAACACGTTTTGAAAATAATCATCTTGGAGTAAAACCAAAGAGTTGTGAGGAAGTCCATGTGTCAGATTTTTAGGACACAGGACACAGATTCTTAGGACTGCTCTGGGCATAGTCATGGCATGCGTGGTCAGAGTGGGTCATATTAAACATGCAGATAGCCTCCTTGTGTTGGCAAGACTCTAGCCAATTCCTTCTTGATCTCCCCAAACTCCCAGAGGTCCAGGGCCCATCCCAGTTCCAGAGCTAGCTCCATATCCCCTGTGTCAAACTTGCTAGTGACTTTGGCCAGGCAATCTTTTCCTTCCTTCCTTTCATCTCTCTGGCATTATGTATCAGCTGCATGATTCTCTCTCTGGCTAAGACTTCCCCACACAGGCTGCAAGCTTCAGGAGGGCAGGTGCCAGTTGGCTTGCTTACCTCTGTACCTCTCGTGCGGAGCTCAGAGCCTGGCAAACAGTCGGTGCTCCATGGCTGGCTGCTGGATGAATGAGCTGAATGGTAGCAGCTCTGTGTCCCAGCTCTAGATTTTTGGGATGTTCTGCTTCCCCAGCCACCCCAATTCCAGTTGCTTTAGATGTGGCTATTCATTAAGGAGAGGGCGGAATTCAGGGAGAAGCTAGCAAATGGGTAAGCAGCAGTCCCTCCCCGTCTCAAAGGGCGATCGTGAGGATTCCATGTGGTTGTATCTGGCATATTAGTACTGAAAGGACTTTAGAAGATTGTATCTGTTTGTTACTTCTGCACATCTCTCCGACCTTAAATCTCTGCAACAGCCTTACTTACTGTGAGGACAGGATGCTCCAAGAATTTCCTAAGACACCAGGTGCAGAATGGGTGCAGTCGGAGGCCCACTGGGATCTGTTGTCACTTCCCCTCTCAGTAGTAGGATCCAGGCAAATACAGCGGCTTGGATAAGACAAGAGTTTATTTGCCTGCAGGTCAGTGGTCCAGAGTTTTTAGGGGAGACCCTACCATTCTCCTTGCATCGACCTCTGGCTCCAAAGTTGCTTTAGTTCTTGTGATCTCCCAGAGCTGACAGAAGGGGGAAAGAGAGACAGGGGAGCACTCACCTAATCAGGACAACAGAAATCACTTCTGCCTTTATCCTGTGGGCCAGCACTCGGTCACATGACCACATCTTGCTTCAAGGGAGGCTGGGAAAGATAGTCCTTAGCTGGGCAACCACATTCCCCCCCAAAACTCTATTATTATGGAAGAAAGGGAGAGTGGCTACTGGAGGGCAACTAGCGGGTTCTGCCACCACTGCATTATGACATCTGGTGAGATCAGAACATCCGTGAGCTGGGCACTGCCCTGCTCGATACATTTCAGGGTTTCCTCATTACCCTCAGGATAAAGCCCACATTCTTTAAAGCCTCCCCTGTGTACAGCTCTCCAGCGGTCCATCATTCTGGAACTCTCTTACCCACCCTAACCTGTCCCCGCTGCATGGAACAACTTTTGGTTTCCCAAGTGTGTCTTGCTTTATCTCAGCCGAGCTGGATGTGAACATGCCAGCCCTTCTGCCTGTCTTTCCCCCCAGAGTCTCCCCTTTCTCTTGAGCCTCACAGCCCAGATGTTTGCACCCATGTGCTCACTTAGGCCTGTTCCCCACGTGGTCTCCTGAGCGCCACTCTTGTATGTATCTGTCTCCTGGATTGCCTCCACTTGAGGCCCCACAGGCACCTTACACTCAGGTCCCAAATGAGATCATCATTTCCCTTCTGTCCAAGCCTGCTCTCCTCTTGGATCCCTGAGAATAACCCCACCATCCATCTACCCAGAAGCCCAAGACAGAAGTCTGGGAGTTCTCTTCTGTCCTTGATCCCGCATCCTCTCATCCATGTTGGTTCACCTGCACTTCCTGGTCCTACCCTCATTGCCTTCACCTTGGTTCCAGCCACCGCCACCTGGCACCCAGATTCCTGCAGCAGGCTCCTAATTCTGATTCCAGTCTTGTCCTCCCATCCATTGTTCCTACTGCAGCCAGAGGTTGGTTCCAAAATAATGGTTCAGTCAGGTTTCCTCCTTTGTAAAACCCTTCAGTGGTTTCCCATTGACCTGGTTCCTACTCTTCCTCACTGCATCTCTTACTGGCTTGCTCACTGAATTCCTTGCACATCTTTAAAGTGATGCCAACCTCCCTCTAATAACCTTCTTGCATCATTCTGTGCTTTACCCCAGGGTACTTCCCACGTTTGTCTGGCTGAGCCCTTGGACTTGGCTCAGATGCTACCTCCTTCGAGAAGCCCTCCCTGAGCATCCAGGGGTGGCAGGTCCCCCTCGCATGCAGTCCCACGTGCTCTCTGGACTGTGGGGAGCGGATGGATTTCATGTTTCCTTGGCTGCAGGTCAGGGAGCCAGGCAGCCCATTCTGCGTGAGTCAGCTTGCCCACCTCCCCTGAGCCTTCACCCGTTTCTCAGGATTCATGGCTGCCACACCACGTCCTGACCTTCACTCAGTGATTAGGGTGGCCATGGAGAGGACACTGTGTGCCCAGCGCTCTCCTCGGTGTCCCTTTATAACAGAGTCCATCTGACCTCCGTCATCCAGTGCTGCTGGGATGGTGACTGTCCTTCATAGGTGAAGAAACACGCTTCCACACACCTGGGACATGCCGGGTCTGTCTGACCCCACTGTGCAGCGCTGCCGATGGGTGCTTCTCTAGCCCCACCCTTCCCCCAGGAATTGGGGCCTCTCACAAAGTCTGGAACCATCTCGTTCCTTGCCTCCTGGAACTCCACAGGCCATTCTCTGTGGCCTTTTGCCAGGGCAAAGGTCCTGTCCAGCTTGTCCTGGGCCAGGGCAAGGATGGACAGACTGGCCAGCCCTGGTTGAAGCCCAGGCCGAGGCTACCAGCTCTGACTCTGTCATCATCCCATGGCTCAACATGGCTACCGTATGGTGTCCCCTTCTACCCCAGGACACAGAGCAGTTTCCCTGGAGATTCCAACCTTGCCTTTTTCTGTGAAGCCCATACATTGACCCAGAAGAGCAGGAATGTCTAAAGTGAAGGCTGGTCCTCCTTTTTCCCAGGGAAGAAAGGGGCACTTCATGCTTCGCTCCTGTCCTTATTATTAAGAGGAGGCTTCAACTCTTACTAGTTCACTGGCTCTGTGTCCCCGGACAGGCGCCTCAACCTCTCTGAGCCTCAGTTTGCAGACTTGTAAAGTGAAGTAAATACTGGTGAGGGTTAAAAGGGGCCACTTGTGGAAAGCACCGGAACAGTCCTGACGGTAGGGTAGCTCTCGCCATTATGACTGTTGACTCCGTTCCCTCCGCCCACCTCCTGAGAGCTCTGTGCGCTGGGCAGAGGCCTCGGCTCTCTCCTCGGCCTCTCTCTCCCTTCCCTTTTTAAGGGCATTTCTGCTGCTCCAGCTGCTGCGTCAGCTCCAGTTCAGACCTTCTCGGAGTCCTGAGGTCCTGCCAGCAATCACAGCCCCAGCCAACCGGAGTCCTCCACTCACATTCCTGCTAACTGTGGTCAGGGATCTGCCGAGGTCTGTCCGGGTGTGTCTGCGCCTGCCGGGGAGGGGGGGGCCCGAGGGGGGGGAGCGACAACTGCTCTTTTGTCAACCAGTCCCAGCGGGTGAGGCCAGGGCACAGCCTGTCCCGGCCAAGAACAGGAAACAGGTGGACTTTGCAGAGGCCCAGGTGGGGGTGGGATGTGAGGAGGCCCATGTCTGGGCATGAGAGGGTGCTTGGCGGAACAAGAAGGACTCGCTTGTGTGTTCCCAGGCCGGGGAGTCTAGAGGCCCTCAGCTGGCTTTCAGGTTGCTTTGGGACAAGGCAAGCAACTGACTCATGCAGCCGTGTACTGAAGATTGCTTAGTCACCGTCCACCTCTGTCTTAGGGTACAGGGTAAGTTGCTATAACAAAAAGTCCCCCAAAGACGAACGTGTCGATGAGGCAGGACTTTCACTCTGTCTCACGGAACAGCCAGGCCGCTCCCCCTCGACAGGGTGGCTCTGCCTCATGCAGTCATTCCTGAATGTGGTTTTTTTCCCTGGCTCGTGGTTCTGCCATCCCCAAAGACTGATATTCTAAACCTGGGCTCTAAACAGGGTTGGCCAGAATTCACTGGCTCTCTGAACTTGCATGGGAAAACATCACACCTTGATATCCACCAGGGTCTACCTAGAAGTTGGCATTTCCTTCCATTACGACAGCAGGCCACAAACATAGGAGTATTGGCAATACCTGTGACCTCATCTCTGACAGAAATCACAGAGATTTTCATATCCCATTTAGTTGTTGCAGATATTGTGAAATACCACTTATCCTCATTAGCACTACTTTGAAAATAGGGTAGTTATTAATATGAGCTAGGCGATTGTAATCTTTAATATTTCTGTAATATTTCAATATAGTTGTTTTCCTTTGTGATCTTACGATTTTTATTCCGTGAATTTGAGAACATTATTCTGACAAGCATCCATTGGCTCCTCCAGACAGCCCAAGGTGTCCAAGGCCCAAAATCCAAGCAGCCCTGCCTCACGTGTTTCTCCCTCCACTGCTTGAAACTGGGCCCCTGCATGTCAGCATTCCAGAAAGGGAGAAGGGTACGGGTGCGGGGCGAACAAATTCCTTCTATGCAAGTGATATGGAACTTGCACACTTCACTTCTGTCACTCTCCACCACCATAACTGAGTCACATGGCTACGCCTAGCTGCAAGGGAGGCTGAGAAATATGCCTTTTCCCTGGGCAGGAGTGTGCACAGTAGGACTCTGTAGTTACGGAAGAGGGGGAAAATGGATTGGGGGCCAACCAGGGGTCTTCCACAATCTCCAGTGATTCTGCTGCCCTCCCAGGACCCAGACCCTCTGAAGCCATCCCCTTCTCACCGTGCCTGCTGCCTGCCTCATGGCCACACCTCACACTCAGCCCTCTTCAGTTACTTCCTACACTCCAACTCCTAGTCCTCCCTCACTTGGTATAAGGGTCAACGGTCCCATCCGTCTTTGCTGCCAGTCTGGGTGCTCCGCTCCGAGGCTCATGCTCACCTCAATCCCTACCCTCCACCTGTTGAAGTCCATCCCTCCTGCACTCTCTGTTCCTCTCCTGTGTCATCTCTTCCCTACTGCATTGTTCCCAGTGACAGGGAAACACACCCTTATTTCCCCATCCTCAGGAAACTTCTCTTGACCCCTCTTCCCCCACCAGCTTTTGTCCCTTTCCTTGTTCACCTTCATAGCAAAACTCCTCAGGACAGTGGTCTGTACTTGCTCTCCACACCTCCTCTCTCTGCTTTTCTCTCAGACCACCCCAGTCAGCCTTCCTTCCCCACCACTCTGTGGAAACTTCTACTGACTGGGTCACCAAAATCTTCATGTCGTTAATCTGGTGATCGTTCCTCTCATCTACCAGACTCAGCAGCAGCACTGGGCCCAGATGATCACTCCCTCCTACTAGAAACACTGTCTTTCCTTGGCTTCTGTGACACCACGCTCTCTGGTTTTCTCTCTGATCTTGGGGTGGCTCCTTCTCCCTGACCTAGTACTGGCAAGCCCCAGAAGTCAGACCATGGCCATCTTCTCTGTCTACAGTCCCTTGGTGATCTCATTCAGTCTCATGGCCTTGAATACCAACCATATGTGGATGACTCCCAGTTTTATTTCTTCTCCTGGACATATCCCCTGATGACAGTCTTGTGCACACAGTTGCCCTCTTGACTTCAAGAAACATCTCAAGCTTCACATGTCCAAACCTCAAATCGTAATCTTATCCCCAAATGCCTCTTCTCCCCTAGACTTCCCCATCTTTCCAGTGACTCAGGCCAGAGATCTCAGAGTCATCTTTATTCTATCCTTTCCCTCACATCCTACTTCCTGATGTCTTTGTCTTCAAAATCACCTGGAAACAGGCCACCTCTTCTCACCCCTCCACAGCCACCAACCCAATCCTCATTGCAACCATCTCCCACCTGAATTCTTGAAATAATCTCTTACTGGTCTCCCTGGTTCAAGTCTGGCTTCCTACAGTTTAATCTCAAGGTGGCAGATGGAGGGATCCTTCTAAGGTAAAAGTCAGGCTCCCATCTCTCTCTGAGTAGAACCCAAATTCTTCATGATTGCCCACAGTACCTCTCTCATCTGGCCCCTGTCCCTTTCCTGATCCCTCTCACATATTTTCCCCTCACTCACAATAGGCCTTGTTACTATTCCTCTCACTCATCAGGCATGCTCCTACCTCGGGGCCTTTGCACTGGCAGTTCCTTCTGCTGGGAAGGCCCTTCCCCAGATAGCCACATGACTCACTCACTCCCTCTTCTTCAGGGCTTTCTCATATGTCACTTTTTGCATGAGACCCTCCTACACACCCCACTTCCCCTAGCAAACCTGATCTCCTTTCCTGCCTTATTTTTCTCCATAGCACTTATCAGCGTCTGTCAGGCTATGATATTATTTATTTTGCTACAGTCTATTTTCCCTCAGTAGCATGCAGACTTCTTGGAAGCAGGGATATTTATTTAGAATGGTACCTAATAAACAGTTGTCGAAGGTAGAAATTGATTATCTTCTTCTACAGCCCTGTTAGACCCTATAGGAAGGTTCCTTTCTCCCCTCCCTACCCCCGTCATGCTCCCTAAAAACTATCCAAAACATTAAGGGAAGACTAGGAACCCATGAGCATGAAACAGTTTAGTTGGTGGAGACCAAGGGCACAAAACAGACAAGGTGGAGTGTGTGTATTTATTCAACATGCCTTTATTGAGTGCCTTCTATGGCCATCCCCCCCACACACCCCCACCACCCCCACAAATGCTGACATTATGGTGGAGAGGAGACAGCTGGGCAACTGGTGTTTACAGCACCCTATCTTCACAGGATGAGCCCTGTAATGGAGGGATGAGCCTGATGACAGTCTCTACCCATCAGGGACAGCCGGGAATGCCAATGTAATACAATGGCCGAGGGCACAATCTTAGGCAAATGACTTCTCTCCGAGTCTCGCTGTCTATGGATGTGGAGATACTTATGGGAACAATACTTACCACTTCACTTGACTACTAGGGGGTTTACAGGAGACCAGAGATGGGTTTACCATGAATCTGACAAAGCTTAAGCATCAAGGCCCTCACTTGCCCAGGCTCTTTCCAAGGCCCTACCTATGTGTTCACAAGTTTTTTGTTTTATAAACTTTATAAAACCTTTTTGTTTTATAAACTTTATAAAATCAGGTAGTTTTTCATTCTTTTTTAAAAGAAAGCCTCCTAAACTGTTTAAGTGTCAGGCCCCACAAAACCTGAATCTGTCTCTGCAGGAGACCTATGCAGAGTGCTCAGCATAGATCCTAGCTTAAAGCCGTCACTTAATAATGTAAAAATAATAGGCATGAAATAAATAAATGTATTTATAAAGAGGCATGAAAAGGGGCGCCTTGGTGGCTCAGTCGGTTAAGCGGCCAACTCTTGATTTTAGCTCAGGGCATGATCTCAGGGTTGTGAGATCGAGCCCCACATCAGACTCTGTGCTCAGTGGTGAGTCTGTTCGAGGTTCTCTCTCTCCTTCTCCCTCTGCCCCTTTCCCTGCTCAGTTGGGCTGTCCCTCTCTAAAATAAATAAATAAGTCTTAAAAAAAAAATTGAGCATGAAAAAAGGACCTCACAGAGGAGGGGTCATTTGAACTGGTCGTTATGGACACACAGAGGTTTAGCAGGTTCCAAACAGGGAAGCGGGAGCACAGGTGACTGCAGGTGTTGTGCAGGGCTATCCCCATGGGCCCGTTAGAGACTGTAGGGGGTGCTTCTGCTCGGATCATAAGAGCCACCATTTGTTGGCACTTGGCACGTACCGCTGTGGTGTACTAAGACATCTATTTGCTCTCTGTCCTCGGTACCTAGTACAGAGTTCCTAAAACTCTTTTGCTATCCCAAGTGGTGGGAGTGCTAGAGGCATCTTTTGTTGTAATATTTGGTCTTTGACTCCAGTTCCCGACACGAAGCTCCTAAATCTCTTGTCGTTTCCTGAGTGACAGGGGTTATAGGAGCGTTTGACCCCGAGCTCCGAATCCCTTGGGATTTTCCGGGTTACGGGAATGTCTTTTGCTCTCATGAGGCAACTCTCGGTGGGCTTGTGGGTGGGGGCTGGTCACCAGCAAGACCAAGCAAGAATAAAGCTGGGAACTTTCAGTCCCATCCTCCATCCTCTGGGGAGTGGACAGGGGCTGGAGATGGAATGCATAATGATCAAGCCTACGTGATGAAGCCTCCATAAAAATCCCTATGGTACGAGGTTTGGAGAGCATCTGGGCGGGTGAACACATGGGGTGCTGGCAAGGTGGTACACCCTGAGAGGGTCTGGAAGCTCCATGCCCCTTCTCTCATACCTCGCCCTATGCACCTCTTCATCTGGCTGTTCATCTGGATCCTTTATTACATAATAAACTGGTAAATGTAAATAAAAAGGTATTTCCCTGAGTTTTGTGCGCCAATATAACAGATCATCCAACCCGAGGATGGGTTGTGGGAGCCCCCGTTTCTAGGCAGTTGGTCAGAGTCCGGGTGACAACCTGGGACGTATGACTGGCTTCAGAGGTGGGGGTCAGTCTTGTGGGACTGCGGCCTCAGCACTAACTCTGAGCAGTTAGGGAATAGGATTAGAGGACACCTAGTTGGTGTCCGAACAGTTGGAAAATCTCCACACGTTTGATGTCAGAAGTATTCCATGAGTTTAGGGGTTTTGTTTTGTTTTGTTTTTCTCTTTTAGCCACTCTAAATGCTTTCTCTGTATTAATTTGTTAATCTTCACAGTAAAGCATGAGGCAGATAGATGCTCAGACGTACTGAGAGATTTAAGTATCTGCTCAAGTTCTAGCTACCCAAGGGCATAGCTGGGACTCACACCTAGCAGTCTGCCTTCAGAACATGGGCAGAGTCTTCACTGGGTCTGCCTCCTGTGGGTGGCTCCTGGCTTCCCTCTGTGCCTCCAGGATGGATTGATCCTGCCTCCCTAGGGCCCTAATTCATCCTCATTCGCCTGCCTGCCGTGTCCCAGGCAGCCCCGCAGCTGATTGCAGGAAAGGAGGCAGACATTGGCCACCACCCCCAGCCTGAGCGCCTGCCACAGCCCAGCTCCCAGAGGGCGGGGGCGAGGCAATTACCCGGAAAATGCAGGCAAAACTCCCACGGAGCCACAGGGCCTTTTTTTTTTTTCTTTTTTTTTTTTTTAAAAAGCTCTGATGTGACAGTGTGGTGGCAGGAATCTTATCCAGCCTCATTTCCCAGCTCCCATAACAGCCCAGCCCCTGAGAACCTGCTGCTGAGCAGCTCAGAGCATCCCTTTGCTCTATGTGAAAATGAGAGTGAGACCCCCGGGAGCCAGCCGAACACAGTGTGTGCAAGATGAAGGCCGCCAGCATCCCGGAAGCCTGCAGCTCCTCTCTTTTCCCCTCTTAAATCTACAAAAACACCCAGATTCCAGTGCTGCCAGAAAAAACTGAGGTAACTGCCCAATCCCTAGACCCTTCCAGAGTGACTGTTGTTTGAATGAATCAGGCAGTTGCCTTGCCTCGCATTGGTAGGCTCTTGCTTTAGGCATTTAACAGATATTGTCCGTTATGCTACATTTGGGGACAAACATGGCTTCCCTTATTTCTTACATGCTTACCTCACAGGGACCCAGCTGACTAGAGCAGAGAACAAAAAGAAACCAGAACTCCTTGCGTGTGGACAGCATCCTGTAACATGGAATGTGCCATTGACCCATTAGACCGTTTTGTAGATGAGAGCTTGTAGGGGCTGAAAGAGAGTCACGATTTCTCAAGGTCACCAAGCTGATAAGTGGCAGAGCTAAGACTGAAACTCAGGGCTCCTGGTTCCCATCCAACTCCCTTGGTTGAGAAATTTACATGGAAACAGAGCTCTGACACTGTCAGCCCCTGGGCTAATGGGGGTAGGGAGGGAAGCAGAACCTATGAGGTGGCATAGTTGACAATTGCTGGTTTGAATGTGGTAACTTACTGTGGATTGGGGCTACTGCCTAGCCCACTTTTAGACCAGAGCTATGGGTTACGTAGGATCCAACAGGCCTCTTATGGAGGACTGTAGACCTGGAGGGTGATGCCCAGGACCCACAAAGAACCACATCCAGCAGAGATCCAAAATCCAGGGTCTCCACTATGCATCTGGCCAACAGCTGTGTTCTATTTGGCCCCCAAAGTATCCTTTAAAATGTGAATATTTTTGCTAACATTTAAAAATTTGGAGAACTCACATAAAAATTGGTGTTTGCTGTGGTATTTCTTAAAAATGTGAAGATGGGCAATACTAGGAGCTGAGCAGTATTGCTCGCCCTAGAAGGAGTGTGTGCTCTCCTGGGCACCAAGTCCACGGCCATTCCCTACTGCTTTGTGATGCCACCTGTCTGGCCCCTGCAAGCACTTTTGCTACAGAACAGAAACTCTCAACGTTTTGAAGGTTATGGACAGAATTCAAGGGAGTCCAAGAAGTTGTGTGGGTAAAAATTGTATCTTTATTTTCACCAACCTCTACCTAAAACTGAACATTTCCTTCCATTATGGCTGTAGGCAGTGACCACAGTAGTAATGGGATCTGTGACTTTGTGACCAGAAGAAATCACAGACATTTTCCTATCACATTAGAGGGTTTTTTTTCGCAGATGTCTCCAAATGTCATTTGTGTTTATCACTACTCTTACGTCAGGGCCTATCACTAGATCTTGTTTTTTAATGCATTTGATAAAGAAGAACCAAAATTGTGGTATTAGAAGTTTGGTTTTCTTTCTTCTTTTGAATTTTATTTGTTTGACAGAGAGAGAGCACAAGCAGGGGGAGTGGCAGGCAGAGGGAGAGGGAGAAGCAGGCTCCCTGCTGAGCAGGGAGCCCGATGCGGGGCTCAATCCCAGGATCCTGGGATCACAACCTGAGCCAAAGGCAGGCGCCTAACCGACCGAGCCATTCAGGCGCCCCAGAAGTTTGGTTTTCAAAATACAGTGTGATTTTCAATATAATTGGTTTCATTTGTAATCCCATGTGTTTTATTTTATGCATTTTGAGTATTTTATAATTGAAGTATAATTAACATACAGTGTTATATTAGTTTCAGGTGTACAGTATAATTCAATTCTATGTAGTACTCAGTGCTCACCATGATAAGTACGCTCTTAATCCCCTTTATCTATTTCACCCATCCCCCCACCCACTTCCCCTCTGGCAACCACTGGTTTGTTCTCTGTATTTAAGAGTCTGTGTTTTTGTTCATCTGTTTTTTCTTTGTTCGTTTGTTTCTTAAATTCCAGTGAGATCATATGGTATTTGTGTTTCTCTGTCTGCTTTATTTCACTTAGCATTATACCTTCCTAGGTTCATCCTTCTTGTTGTCAATGGCAAAATCTCTCTTTTTTGTGGCTGAGTAATACTCCAGTATATTCCATTATGTGTGTGTATATATATATATATATATAATGTAATATAATATATATAACATATTGTAATAATATATATAATATTCCATTATATATATAGATATCTCATATCTTTATCCATTCATCTATCAATGGACACTTGGGTTGCTTCTATATCTTGGCTATTGTAAATAATGCTGCAGTAAACATAGGGGTGCATATATCTTTTCAAATTAGAGTTTTCATTTTCTTGGGGTAGATAGCCAGAATTGGAATTATTAGCATATGGTAATTCTATTTTTAACTTTTTGAGAGAACTCCATACTGTTTTCCGCAGTGGTTGCACTGATTTGCATTCCCACCAACAGTGCTCTCAACAACAGTTGGTGAGGTGGATATCCTCACCAACATTTGCCATTTCTTATCTTTTTGATTCTAGCCATTCTGACAGATGTAAGGTGATACTCATTGTGGTTTTGATTTGTATTTCCTTGATGATTAGTGATATCGAGCATCTTTTCATGTGTCTGTTGCCCATTTGTATGTCTTCTTTGGAAAAATGTCTATTCAGGCCCTCAGCCCATTTTCAATAAGATTATTTGTTTTTTTGGTTTTGAGTTGTATCATTTCTTTATACATTTTGGAAATTAACCCCTTATGGGATATATCATTTGCATATATCTTCTTCCATTCAACTGGTTGCCTTGTCATTTTGCTGATGGTTTTCCTTGCTGTGCAAAAGCTTTTTATTTTGGTGTAGTCCCAATAGTTTATTTTGCTTGTGTTTCCCTTGCCTGAGGAGCCATATCTAGAAAAATGTTTCTAGGGCCAATGTCAAAGAAATTGCTGCCTGTGTTTTCTTCTAGGATTTTTATGGTTTTAGGTCTCACATTTAGGTCTTTAATCCATTTTGAGTTTATTTTTGTATATGGCATAAGAAAGTGGTCCAGTTTCATTCTTTTGCATGTAGCTGTCCAGTTTTCCCAACACCATTTACTGAAGAGATTACTTTTCCCCATTGTATAGTCTTGCCTCCTTTGTGTTGGATTAATTGACCATACAAGCATGGGTTTATTTCTGGGCTCTCTATTCTGTTCCATTGATCTCTGTGTCTATTTTTGTGCCAGTGCCATACTGTTTTGATTACCATAGTTTTGTAGTATATCTTAAAATCTAGGATTGTGATGCCACCAGCTTTGTTCTTTCTCAGGATTGCTTTGGCTATTCAAGGTCTTTCGTGGTTCCATCCACATTTTAGATTTGTTCTAGTTCTGTGAAAAAGGTTGTTGGTATTTTGATATATTTTATGCATTTATTCTGAGAAAACGTCCATAGGCTTCCCCAACCTGCCAAAGGAATGCCAAGCACAAAACTGGACTCATATCTTCAAAATATGGTTGTCAGATCCCTTGGTGGGGAAGGCAGTTCTAGAACCTTTTGGAGAAGTGGGGCAGGAGAGGCACTCCACACTCCCATCCAGTCTCTCCCACCCCAGGCCATGGGGCCCTTCAAGGTCTCCTAGAGCCTGGGGAGCAGTTGGCCTCTGGGCAGGAGGCTGTGCTGTGCTTCTGCGTTCAGTGGCCTGAGCCCCGGGTCTCAGGTGGGGTGGGGTGGGGGAGGGTCCTCTCCAAAGCAATCTGAGCGCTCCTTTGAAAGGAGAAAGCTTAGCCCCCCTGCCCCAGGCGCGATGCCCGCGGGAGCTGGGCAGGAGCCCCGAGCTGGTCTGCGGTGCCCGGGCGTCTCCCACCTCACTGACTGCGCTCCGTGGCTGCTGACTCATGCTCGGACTCTCCCTGTCCAGCCGGGTGCACGCCCACGACGTGCCCTCCTTCTGGTTCCTCCACCGCTTCCTCCCAGGCTCTTCCAGGCGCCTGCCAGCCCACACGCGCTCCGGGCCCGCCGCCCCTCCTAGCAACCACCCTGCGCCCCCCCCCCCGCCCCCCCGCCAGATCCGGAAACGGGCGGGCTGGTCTGCAGCCTCCCGGGCCCTGGAAGCCTCCGCCTCGTCCTCCAACTCCTCGGCACGCTGCTGAAACCACCCTGCGGAAGGTCGACAGAGCCGGCCTTCCCAGCAAGGACAGGTGGCCCTGGGCCTCCCACTCCCGCTCCCGCCCTGCGCCGATGCTCCGACAGCCGCCTCTTCCCGGATGGACCTGCTCGCTTCCCTGGTTTCCATGACACTGCACTTTCCCACGCCGCCTCCGAGTTTCTGACAGCTCGTTTCCTCGCTGCCATCGCCCCCTCCCAGCCTCTCCCCGTGGGCCTGCCCGAGGCGCTGCCCTTGGCTCTCTCTGCCTCCCGCGTGCCCCCCCGGCCCCCCTGGAGCGCTCCTCCGCCCCTGCCTCTCGCTGCCTCCCACCACTGCCGCCTCTCCAGCCTCTGCCATCCACTGTCCCCAGTCCCGCGTAGCTGGGGTTTACAGTACTCTCCCCCCACCCCCACCCCACGTCCGAAATCACTGGATGTCAGACTGGTGCCCCTGCAGGTGTTCAGGCGCCGTCTGGCCAGCCCCCCACATAACCCAGTGGGACGTCCCGGAGCTTAAACAGTAGGGGCTCAGTGCGCCTGAGCACGTCAGGTCTGCGAGAGGCAATCCAGTGTAAGGCTTAGAGCCTGGGATTCTGTAAACCCACTGCCCGCGTGGAAATCCTGCCTCTGCTACTTGCCCCAGGCAAGGTCCTTTATTTGTTCATCCATTTATTTAGCAAATGTTAATTGCGCCTCTACCCTGTGCCAGGCTCTGTTGAAAACACAAATGGAAAAACGAAGTGGCTCCCCACACTCCTGAAGTTTAGAGGCAGGGCATTAATCAAATAATGTCCAAACAGATGCTCAACTGTGACTGTGACAAGCCGTGTGAGGGACAGACACAGGCTGCTGTGAGACCCCACACCCAGAAGGTCTTATCTGGTTGGTCAGGGACGGCTTCCTTGAGGACATGATCTCTAAGCTCAGATGTGAAGAATGAGTGTGTGGTTATGAGGTGTGACAGGCTGAATAATGCCCCCCCCCAAAGATGTCTACGTACTAATCCCCAGAACCTAGGAATAGGTTACCTTGGTGGAAGACAGCTGTGATTCGGCTAAGGATTTGAGATGTGAGAGTCTCCCGTATTGTCTGGGTGGCACAATGTAATCACAGGAGTCCTTATAAGAGGAAGGCAGGAGGGTCAGAGTCAGAGAAGATGGGAAGATGGAAGCAAAGGTCGAGTGAAGACTTTGCTGGAAGGGGGCCATGTGCCAGGGAAGCTTCTAGAAGCTGGAAAAGGCAAGGAAATGGATTCTTCCCTGGAGTCTCCAAAAAGAACGAAGGCCAGCTAGCCCATTTTAGACTTCTGATCCCAGAAGTATAAGATAATAAATGTGTGGTGCTTTAAGCCACTGTTTGTGATCATTTGTTACAGCAACAATAAGGGACTAACACACCAGTTGAAGAGTAGAAAAGCATGTGCCAAGGCCAGGGATGCGGGATGGGTACCCTGATTTAAAGAGAAAAGGTATGGTTGGGTGTTTGTGTGTGTATGGGTGTGTGTGTGTGTGTATGGGTGTGTGTGTGTGTGTGTGTATGGGTGTGTGTGTGTGTGTGTGTGTGTGTGTGTGGGTGTGTGTGAGGGGGTGTGAGCGAGGAGGCTGCACAGCTGGACAGGTGCCAGACTATGATCGGCAAACAGCCATTTCAAGCAGCTGTTGATTGATTGATGTTATTAACCCCTTTGAGGCTCAGATTCCTCATAAAATGATGACTTCATAGGGTCATCGAGAAAATTAAATGAGCTAGCATGCATAATGAGCATAGCTGTTAGTAAGTGCTCATTTAATGTTAAGTCCTATTATGACCCCATAGTGTTCCTACTGGGAATTCTGTGAAGCTCCTCTGGGGCTGTTGAGAACAGGAATGGAAAGGAGGACTGGGCTGGGGGAAGTTGTGCCCTCAACCAGAGTAGCTGAGCTTGCACCGGTTTGCACATTGGATTGGCTTCTGCTTAAGATCATATTTTAATAAAAGGTTCCTCAGCTAAAAGGGTTTGAAACCCACTGCTTAGTCTGTCTCTGCTTCTTCCCGTAAAGAGACCCTGGTGTGGAGGTGCCACCATGAGTAGTATTGCTTCAGAGTCAGCTGGAGAACCGAGGTCCCCGACCTTAATGCCTGGATCCTTTGTGGTCCAGTGGCCTGGGCTTTGGGGTCAGACTGGGGGCTTCATCACGTGGAGTCCATTTTCCTTCATGGCACTTCCTGTGTTATGTTTTCTTGCATCTTTCTTCTACGTCCGGCTCCCTCACAGGACTCTAAGGTCCATGGGGGCAGGAATCTCATGTTTTGTTAACCACAGTATCTCCAGGGCCTGACTCTGTGTCTGACGATGATAATAACAGGAAACACTCGGAAAATGCTCGCTCCGTCCCAGGCGCTGTTCTGTGTCCTCTACACACATTCATGTACTTCATGCTTAACCCTAACTCATATAGACCGTGTTGAAGGTTTGTGCTGACTGAATGGCTTCACATCACCCAGGCACCTGGGCGAGCTGCTTGGGCTCTTTGGCCCGCAGTGGCCTCGTCTGTGAAGTGGGGAATGACACCATGGGTGGAGGCGGTGGTGAGGGTGAAATGACGTCATGACGCCTGCACACCTCCCAGGCTGCGGGTCTGGCCACAGCAGGCACTCAGGAGAGGGTTGCCGTCACTGTGACTTCCTTCTGCGGGGTGCCCAATGCTCTGGGTCTGGCCACACGGTCCGGACAGGGCTACTGTTGTCATCTCGTGCCCTGAGCCACAGGGGAACCCTTCCCTCTGTTGGCCCAGTCACTTCCTGCAAAGTTTCTCCTCCTCACTCCTCCTCCTCTTTCTCCCCTGGGCCCAGACCAGCACACCTGCCTTTCTGGGCTCCAGCTCCCCCCCCACCCCCCCGATTCCAATGAACCCTGCCGACAGCTGCTTCCCCCTGTGCTCCGTTTCCACTCCCTCCTTCCCTCTCAGGACCCCAGAAAGGCCCCTATAGCCCAGACCATCAGGTGTGACCCAGCTGGGATCCCAAGGGCCAGGGGAAGACCACTCCGTGCCCAGTGGCTCCCAGGCCACCACTCTCACCTCCCTCTGGCAGGAGCCTCAACCTGTGACCTGGGCCGGGCTGGCAGCCTTTGGTGAGCCCTCCCTGTGCCCTCCCTCCGCCATGTCTATCTCCATCACTGGGAATACAATAGGGAATGTTGCCTGTTTGTCCCTCCTTGCCTGTCAGTTCTTTAAGGGCAGGGCCCCTGTCCCCATCACCCAGGAGCCTAAGCGAGCTTCTGGAGTAGTATGTACCAGGCATTGTGCTTGGCTCCCGGGTGATGGGGACAGGGGCCCTGCCCTTAAAGAACTGACAGGCAAGTAGGGACAAACAGGCAACATTCCCTATTGTATTCCCTACAATAAAGCAGGAAGGGTATGGGGTCTGTAGGTTTACAGAGGAGGTCATGGGGCCAAGGCTACAGGTAGCCAGAGAGCCCTTTCCCAGGATGGTGTGCATCTCAGCTGAGATCTGGGTTTGAGCAGGAATTAGCCAGCGGGTAGGGGAGGGCTGGACGGGAGAAGAAAGGGAGAGTCTTGAGCAGCAGGAAGAACATTTCAATCATCTGGAAAGTTCAGTCCATTCAAGCCACTACAAGTCAATTCAGTGTGTCTCCATCCAATTAGATGGGAGGGAGTGAAACTGGTCATGAGGGCTCTGTCTGAGGCCAGTGGAGACTCTAAAAGGGAGGGCCACAAACTCATTTGTGCCTTCAAAGGATCACCCTAATGCCCAATGCGAGGGGACAAGGCCAGAGGGGACAAGGCCAGAGGAGACAGGCCATGATATTTTGTGATCATCCGGGTGAGGGACTGGGGCCTCAACTAGGGCGGGGGTGGGCATGGTGACAAGGGGACACACTCCAGAATCCCTTAAGAGCAAAAGTGATGGCAGTTCTTTCTGCCCACAGGTCCTGTTCCTGTGCTTTAATAAAAACCACCTTTTCTGCACTGAAGAAAAAAAAAAAAGAAAAGAAAAGAAAAAAAAGTGACAGGAGCAAATCCTTGTCCCCGGGATTCTCACACTTCCACCACACTTGCATCAGGCATGGGAACGACAGACACAGAGCCAAGCACAATGCCTGGTACATACTAGGGGTTTAGTAAACATCCGTCCAGTTGAACTGAACTACTCCAGAAGCTCGCTTAGGCTCCCCAATCTCTATCCCTCTCCAGATCCCACCCACTCTTCCTTATAACAAAAGCAGTGGCTGGTATTTATTGAGTGCTTATTGTGTGCCTGGCACCGTGTTAAGCGCCTTATGCATATTGTTTACTCCTCAACAACCCCATGAGGTAGGAACTATTTTATAAAAGCTAAGTCTTAAGAGAGGTGACATAACTAGCTTAAGGTCACACAGCTAGACAGGGTAGAGCTGGATTGGAACCCAGCTAGTTGACTTCCTTCTCAACCTCAAGGCGATACTGTCCTCCATGCTCACTTGTTCCCCACGTTCTTCACAAAGCTCTCTCCTTCCTCTGGCCTCCAGGGTCTCTGTCTCGCTAGATCCTGCTGGCCACTTCTACGCTACTGCTTCCTGATGGCACACTGCCCTGAGCACCTCTGCAGTGCAGAGGTATTTGCACTGTTAATCTCTCTCACTGTGACAAACTCCCCAAGGGCAAGGACCAAGATCTGTTTATCTAGAACCTCCAGGATACCCAGCACGGTGCCAGACACATGGTTGGTGCCCAGTTAATATCCCCCAGTTCACCAGTAAAACAAAGGCTATGATCTCCAGGCTCCTGTCCACCTAAGGAGGTGGCTTGGGTGGTTCTGATCTCTCGTCTACTCCCAGTTCCATTTAAATAATGAGGAGAAGTGTCAGAGCTCAAGGGCATTCATGGATGGAGAACTCTGCCATCTTTCTAACCTTGATGTTTCTGAAAATGATGAATTGCAGGGACCCAGAGAATTTGGGGGAAGGGAGTACCAAGGTTCATTGATGCCAAATTTGTGAGCAGCATCTCTGACTTCATTTTTCTGTCCAGGGAGTCCCATTTTTAACCATAATATGTTCCTGGAAACCATGTCATAAATCAGATGATCAAAAAGGAGGTGATATTTAGTCAGCAAAAATTTCATGCCCTGAGCACTTACTCTATGCCAGGCAGTGAGCAAAGTGATGGGAATAAAGTTAAATATGACATGACCTCAGGTGTCTCACTGTCTGGCGAGAGTCATAGAGCAAGTCCTCACAGTAAAAGGCACCTAAGCTTTGCATATTCTTGCTCCCATCTGCTTCTGCAAGTTCGCTCCAAGTGTTTCTAGAAGTTTCCACCTGGGCTCATGCCTAAGTCTGGGCATTGCCGCTAACACATAATTTCCATGACTGCTTTCCCCTCTTCCCTGCTCGGTTCCGGTGCCCTGTGTACCACACCCCTGCTGGGCTGCTACAGCTGATGAAGCAGGTCCTAGACCTGGGGTGATGTCACAGAGCACAGCTCTCTCCTGCCAGTGTCATACTCTGCCAGGGAGTTGTAAAGCTGGGCTGTCCGAGCCCCAGTGTCTTACAGCGCTTTTAGGGAAACAGCTCTGCGGTGTCTGACATCGATGCCCAGGAGTTCCCCCCCCCCCACCCACCCCCCGACTGAGATCGATTCCATGGGTTCTGAGCTCAGAGCTGAGCTAGGTTATATCCAGAGGCACTCGTTTAATAATGAAGGCTTACTCACTGAGACAAAGGCATCTGCCTGACCTTCTCTCCCCATGGGATGAGCGCTCACCTAGAAGGTTCCTCACTCCTTCTTATCATCAGCCCCTGGCAGCTGCCCCACCATTTCCCTACACAAGCCCAGACACTCCCAGTTTGGCCACAGACACAGCTCTCTACTCCCACCTGTTCCTCTTACATATGCACTGCTGATTTATGCTCGGATTGAGAAAAAAGACAAGAAGGAAATATTCTAAGAGGTTTTGATCCCGGGAAATTTTACTTTCTTTTTTATACTCTGCTGTCTTTTCCAAAATTTAAAAAATAAGCATGGATCACACTTATAACCCCCCTCCCCCATAAAAGCTTTTAGTTGTGCTAGATGTTGTTAAAATACAAAATTAACAACACAAACTGTAGAAGCAAAGAAGAAGAAAAGATAAACTTTAAGGTGTCAAGGAGAAGGAGAAAAGCTTCCAAAAGGAATAATGTTACAATTGCAGGTTCCTGAACAAATAAATGAATCATAGATAGAGCCAAGAATATACCATAAAACCAATGCCATAGTAACTACAAATCTCCACAATTATTCAAAAAAGTAAAACTATTTTCCAGGCCCTACAAAATATACATATCACATTGATTATCTAAAGACCTGCAATGAACTTTTAAGTGTACGCATCACATACTAAACAACACACACGACTTCACAACTTTTCGAACATCCCGAGGCGTGGTAGGTCAGCTACAGTAAACAGTACACATTTAATGGACAATAGTTTTGTTCACTTTCCACTTTCAAAGTGGGGCACTGCTTCATCTCATGCCTTCCCTTTCTCTGAAGCAAGGAGGGATGTTCAAGATCACTCCTTGAAGCTCAGTGCTGAGCATGAGGGGTGTGATTTAAGTGTCTGCTTTTGATAATGATGCTGCCTCTTTGACTGAAAGTTATTTTATTTTATTTTATTAGTTTTTGAAAGTCATTTTAAATATCTGGAAGGGCTGACCTGGCCTGCTCTCCTTTCTCTCTGTCTGTGTATTGAGAGCCACAAGGCAGGGATCAGCATCAGGGTTAACCCAGGCTCCAGGAAGGCTGCGGCAGGCCTTCCTGCCCTCCCCTTCCTGCGGACCGCCCAGCAGCCTTAAGTAACTAAGTGACGCACTCGGTGCACAGAGCACGCTGCTCCTGGGTGGCTCTCTTCATCTGGGATGGTGGTGAGAAAGGGATGGCTGGGAAATGAGGGGCAGGAAAAGATCTTTGCTATGAGCTGCTCCAAATTCCAAGAGCCACCACCACGGACATGGAGGGCACACTCTGTGCCTGGAATTACTGCAGAGATGGATTAATTGTATGTAATTGTTGCATCTGTGAGAGGTAATATCATGCCCATTCTGTAGACCAGAAAGCAGAGAATCAGGATCAGTGAGCCTCCGAAACCTAACAGTGTATTAGTTTGCTAGGGCCGCCATAACGAAGTGTCGCAAACTCGGTGCCTTAACCAGTTGATTGCCTCATGATTCTGGGGGCTGGAGATCTGAGAATAAGGTGTCCACAAAGTTGGTGCTGGGGGCTGTGGGGGGGATCTGTTCCACGCATGCCTTTCTCCTAGATTTTGATGTTTGCCAACACCACCCCAATCTCTCCCTTCATCTTTGATGGCATTCTCCCTGGGTGTGTGCCTCTGTGTCCAAATTTCCCCTTTTCATAAGGACAGTAGTCATATCAGATTAGGGCCCCCTCTAATAACCTCATTTTAACTCTATTTCATCTGTAAAGACCCTATTTCCAAGTAAGACTACATTCTCTGGTACTGGGGGTTAAGACCTCTCTTGGGGCGGGGGAGGTGGACAGGAAAATCTCACCTCTGAAGAGTTACGGAGCCAATATTCAAAACCTAGACAATCTGACACCACTCTTAGCCAAACCCTACGCTGCCTGCTACCTGGCTCTGCCTGGCCACTAGGCTGTCTCCTGTGGGCCACATCTATCACATGGAGATCAGCAACTAGAGAAGATGGAGCCCACTTACCACTTCTGTGGATTTCCTAAGTATAATCTCGCATTTTCTGTGCTTTCCCCTCGAGGAACATGCTGAGAGCGCAAGTCTTTTTTTCCATGTAGACACTGATGGACGTTTGCTCTAATAAAGGACTATCCCCCTTCCCACCATCCACCTCTGCAGGAAGCACAGTTCCCGCTGGTGCCCCTCCGACCCATCCAGCCCTTCCTCTGGAGAAGAGAAAGGGCACTGCTGTTTGCATGCTAATGAGCCCGACACACCGCATTTTCCAGTTCTCACAATGACAGCCTACACCTGTCACTCTGTGTGCCAAGCAGGGAAGGCTGCGGATGCCACAGACACAGGGGAGGAGGTGCAGGAGGAAGGAAGGTAGGCAAAGTGCTCAACAATTCATCATGATTTGAGTACCTGCACCTTCCTGCTATTTTTTTTTCATTTTAATTTAAAGAGCACCATTAGTATAACTCTCAATTAGACTTTGTCTTGGTTCTCTCACCAGAAGATCATCAACTCTGAACAGCAGTGTGTCAAACCTGACTTGGGTAATATTGGGATCCAGTTCACCCTTTTCCGGGGTCTCGACCCCTCAAGGTGGATGAAGCTGTCACTAGCAGAAACAGCAAGTGCAAAGGCCCTGAGGCAGGAGCTTGCTGTCTGTGTTGAAGGACAAGCAAGGAGGCTGGTATAACAGTGAGAACAGTGAGACGTGAAGTCAGAGATCGTGTGTGGGGGGATAATGGGACTGCAGGTATGGAGGGCCTTCTGGGCCACCGTGGGGATTTTGGCTTTGACTCTGAGTGAGACATGAGCCATTGGAAGGCTCTGAGCAGAGGAGAGACGTGATCAAAGAAAACAGCTTAAAGAACCACTCTGACTGCTCTGTGGAGAATGACCAGGGAGGGTGAAGGCAGAGCAAGAGACCCTTTAGATGGGGATCTCAGTGAATCCAGGTGGGAGGCAGAGGTGGCTCAGCCACGGGCTGTGGTATAGGTGGTCACACTCTGGAGATGTTTGGAAGGGAGAGCCAATGGGATTTGTTGTTGATCCTTCCAGGGAAGCCAGATGTGTGGCAGGCAGGGTCGCTCGTGTGGGCCCAGCCAGCAGCATCTCTCAATGTGACAAGCACAGTGTCGTGGCTTTGGGACGGACACGCCTGTGTGTGGCTCCTCACTCCATCCACACTAATAGCTCGTCTTGAGTGGGTCACATTGACTCTCTAAGTCTCCCATTTTTTCATCGGCAAACTGGGGAATCCTTATATCGCAGGATTATTGTGAAGATTAAGTGAGATACTGTAACATGGAAAGGGCAGCCACAAGGGTAATATGATTATTTAAAATAATTCAGCTTCCCCTGCGCCCTGGAAATTGAGCAGAGGCCCATGGATGGGAAAGCGGACTGTGAGGGCGGAGGGAACGCGCAGGAGGGGCTTGGGCAGAGCCGGGGGAGGTGGGGGGCAGCCCAGACAGCGCTGAGCGCCTGGCTGGGGGGCGAGCAGGTATCCAGAGCACACACTTGCCTTCCCAACTGAGGAGTCCAGAGCCTGGGCAATTTGGGGCGGGGGCGGCTTTTAGAGAAAAGATGGCTAGAGGGAACTCCTTGGATGAAGGTGGAGCAGTGGAAAATGGGAACACCCCCAAATTCTGGAGAGGATGAGGTCATCCAGCTGAAGCCAATCAAAACTCTCCCCTGGGCAGGCAAAAAAGGGTTTTACTAGGCCAAAAACTGTGGAGATGCCTAGCAGCTGCCAAGAAAGGAGGCGAGGCGAGTTCTGGGCCCAAGGCCATGAGCCCCAGAGGCCCCACCCTGGCTAGAAAAAGAGACTAGGGGAGTGTTGGGGGGCAGCCTAGAAGCCAGGGGAGGGAGGCCTGTCTGAATTGTCTGGTGATGATGGGGTATTCTCCTGGAAAAACCGTTAGCTCCTGGTCAGAGGCTGACAGAGCTCTGTGCACCAGGGCTCTGCAATTTTTTTTCCTTAGGAAAGACAAAAAACAAGATTAGCGTTCTTTCCATCAGAGATGTTCTACTGATTTATACATATGTTTTTTTCCCAGTAAACCAGGACATAGCCAGAGGTTAAACTGGAGATCCCTGCACATCCCTCCTAATTAGAGAAAGCCTTGGTGTTGAGCAGAATGTGGGTTCAGATCCTGGTGTGGCCGTTGACCTTGGGCAGAATGCCTGACCTCTGAGACTTGTGAAATGGAGATCACAGTTACTGGTGGGTGTTTGCTGGCGAATCTTCTCCCGTCCCCCACCCCAGAGGTGAGGAGAATGCAAAGAGACCTAATGAATATGAAGGTAGATGCTCTCAAGTGTACATACAGCTAGGTCTTTCCTGTGTCATGAAAGCCATGGGGGCTGGTTTCTAGGGGCCAGAGTGAAGAGGTGGGGTCTGGGACCTCAGTGAGCTGGGTGCACCCCCCCAGTGTCTCTGGAGCAGCACCCCAGTCCCAGGGTGGGGATGTCCTTATTCGATGTCCCCCAGCTCAGATGCCTACTCCCTACACATCACCATCTGTTCCCACTTCCGCAGGGCCCCAGAGAAATGGGACAGAGCACTTGGGAGAGGGACATCCTTTTCCCAGTCGTCCTTTGAGGTAGAAATCCCTCAAACCCAACATCTTCCAGGGGCATTGACGTCAGCCAGAAGCAGGGCTGTGGAGCTTTTCTGGTAATCTCCTTCTCGAAGCGTCCACCTCCGGGAAGGACACTGCTGGGATGAGGCCAAGTCCCACAGCTGTTCAGCACCTGCCTGGCCTGGGGAGGCTTCCTGTGTGCCCACTCTGAATGTCACAGTCCTGGGGCCCTGGGGGCAGGTGTGGTGGCTGGCCAATCCCCTCCCTGTCGCCACCCTCTGCAAGAAGCCAAATCAGCCCACCACCAGCCGACTCCTAGAGTCTCTTTCTTCGGGCACGAATGGAAACAGAAGGATCTGTCCTTCCCACTCCCCGTCCCTTGCCTGCCTTCCGCCCCACCCCCATCCCCTTTAACGCTTCTTTCTTTGGTCATGTCACAGGCTTTGAAAGCCATTTGAATCTTGTGTAACTTGGTAGAAGATGGAAACTTTGACCCCTGGTCCCCAACCAGAGTTTTTCAGGCCAATGTGTCCCAGGATTTTAGTACAGACACAAGGATCTCCCCAACCAGCCCAGAGCCCTTTTAATGAGTGGTTTCTGTGTGCCGGGCACTGCGCCCAGTGCTTCATGGGCATTATTTACTTCTGACAACAATTTTGTGAGGGAGACACAAGGAGCTCTAGTTTACAGATGTGAAAATGGACATAAGCACTTGCCTAAGGTCACACGCAGCACGGCCTGTGCTGGGAGCCAGGTCTTATGACTTCAAAGCTGAGCTCTCTGCCACCACGTTACACTTCTCAAAGCATGTTCCATGAATCATTCATTCCCCTAGGTCTGCCAGGAATGAAAGAGACCTGGGTCAAGCCTCCTAGGGAGATGCTAGCATCTCCACTTCTGGGAGAGTCTCAGACCGTGTTGACAGATGAAAGGCTCTGAGCAGTCCTGCAGGGAGTAAATCTGTTTAACTCTCTCTAACCTAATGTGTCCCGAACTTATTTGCACTTGGATCCCACCCCCTTTTTAAAAGGGACACTGTTACCATCCCAGAGAATGCTTTGGGAAATGCCATACAAGATCATGTTACCTGTCGTGTTTAGATATTGCCTGGTACATATTGGAGCTCGAAAAATATTGGTTGGCTAAAACGAACATGTTTCTCCCATTTTCAGTCATCCTAAACAAATCCCCACTATTCCTTGCCCTGAAAAGTCCCTCAGCTGTGGAAGATACCAGCCCTACAGATAACCCACTCCTGATGTCACTCCTTGGTGGCTCTTCCAGGGCTGTGTTGGTCATATGGGAAGAAAATCCCATTCAGGCAGCTCCTGAGGCCTGCCCTACCTAGTTCAGCGCCTCGGAGCTCTCTGCTCTGAGGATGAAGGGAAAGGCCAGAGACAATTCTATTCAGTTTTGGCCACAGGAATATGGGTGTGGAAGAGGGTGTGGAACCTCTCCCAGCCCTCCTAGCCCTCCAAGCAGGACAATTCTGACCTTGAGGTGTCCTCCCCACCCCACCCCCACCCCCGCTAGCACTCACACCTCCATTTCCACCTTCCTTCACTCCCTTCCTTCACTCCCTTCCTCTGCCTTGTACACCTCTTACTCCCTACCCTCCCGGACTCAGCCTGCACTCCGTGCTGGATTGGAATCAGAGGCCCCCATCGGGGACCGCGACTAAGCAGAGCTGCACCCCAGTTCCGGAGACTCTGGTGTAATTGCTGTGGGCTGGAGCTCAGCCCTCCCGTGCCTTCAAAGCACCACCGACTCTCACCAATAGCCACGGCCCTTTCCCTCACCCTTTGGCGGCACCCCCTTGGCAAGCCTCCTACCCTGGTTGGGGGGCCAGTGCGCCCTCTCCTCCCCTCCCCGGGCTCTTGAGCGCTGCTGGAGAAACACAACCCCCACAGCGTTGGCATCACTACAAACTCAGACTCCCAACTCAGCCTCACCTGGCAGCCTGGGGAGCAGCCCTGAGGCTCCTTGACTTCAAGCTGCTCCTGTGCCGGCCCGAGCTCCCTCCCGACCCCAGGCATAACACTTAGCTCCTTGTCTGCGACCGCAAAACAAAATTGAGGCCACTGGGAACACATGATCGCCATCAAATTCTTGCCCCCTACCGAGTCTGCTACCACCATCCCTCCTGCTTTCCTGTTAATTTTAGAAGCAGGCCAAAATCCAGGTCAGATCCCCCCAGCCTATGAAGTCAGGTCGCCAGGGTCCAAATCCCATTTATATCACTTCCTGGCTGTGTGATCTTGACTAGGTCTCCTCATCTCCTCGGTGCCTCAGCTTCCCCATCAGTGACATGGGATAGTACTTGCCTTTACCTCATAGAGCTGATGGAAGGATTCAGTGAGATAAACCCCACAGATGGCTCGGCACAGTGTTGGCCCGGAGCAAATGCTAATAACAAGGGCTAGCTCTTGGTCCTTCCCCCTCGGCGCCCTCCAGACCTTGTTCCGTCATTATGAGCCTCTCCCCGCTTCTAGCTCATTGCTCTTGGCCTGTGAAGATGCACAGCTCCCTCCATCCTAGAAACCCCTTCTTGATCCTATGTTCCAGATTTCTCTTGTTTCTTCTCATCCAAACTTCTCAGAAGCTTGCTTTATTGGCTCACTCATTTCTTTATCTCCCGTTTGTTCCTCAGTCCACCCCGATGTGGCGTCTGGCCCTACCATGATTCTGACATTTATCGCCATCACCAAGGACCTGGCCGAGGTCAGTGGGCACTTCTCAGTCCCTGACTTCTGCCTACTGCACTTGACTTTGTTGATCCTTTCCTCTTTTGTGGAATAGCTTTACTTCAGTGCCTCCTTAGCATACACTTGCTTCTCCTCGTACTTCCTCTACCTTCCCTGCTCCGTCCCCTCGGGGGTCCCTCATCCTCTGCTGGCCCCAGGAGTGCTATGGGTACCCTGAGTTTGTCCTTAGTTTATGAGTCTCCTCTGCGCTCTCACGCTACCTTCAAGTGATCTTGGCAGTTCTTAGGGTCCCTGCTTCTGCTTGGTGATTGATACCTTTCATGGACTGAATTGTGTGCCCCCCAAATTCATATGTCGAAGCCCAACCTCCAGTGTGACTGTATATGGAGGTGGGGCTGCTAGGAGGTAATTAAGGGGGAGTACGGTTATGCGTGCAGGGCCCTAATCTGATAGGACTGATGTCCTTGTAAGAAGAGGGAGAGTAACCAGAGATCTCTGTCCTTTTTGTGGGCTTGCACAGAGTAAACAGCATGTGAAGACACAGCAAGTCAGGAACACAGGTCTCACCACAAACCAACTCTGCTGGTACCTTGCTCTTGGACTTCTAGCATATTGAGCCATGAGAAAACAAATTTTGGTTGTTTAAGCCACCCAGCCTGGGGCATCTTGTTACAGCAGCTGAAACTCCTGTAATATCTAAGTGTATCAGTTAGCTTTCCCTGTATAACAAGCAATTCCAAAATGTAGTGGCTGAAGATAACAACCATTTACTTAGCTTACCTTTCTGCAGGTCCGCAGCTTGCTCTGGGCTCGGCTGGGTGGTTCTTCCGGTGTGGGCCAGGTCCACTCACGTGTCGATGGCCGGCTGCTAGCTTGGCTGGACGCTGTTGGGTTAGGGTGGCCTCTGCTGGGCTGCCTCTTCCCTGCTCCATGCATTCTTGTCCCCCAGCACGCGGGGCTGAACTCGTTTTTACGGCAATGCAGCAAGGTTCCAAGAAAGCGAGCAGAAGAGAGGTTTGGAAGGAAAAGCCTCAAACTAGAGGCAGAGATCTGGGTCTTTCCATTCACAACTGGTACCCTGGTCATTGATTTCTCAATATCAAGACACGTTGGACAATGAACTAGGAATATAGAATAATAATTAAATAAGTAAATTCTGGGAAAGCACAGAGCACTTTAAAATGTAGGGGACAGGACTTGATAGGCATAGCATGAGGAAGCATGAGGAAAAAAGGCCTCCTCCTGGGCAGATGGTTTGGCGGACTGGATCGAGGGTGGAAACAATTTGCTGAGCACTTTTTTTTTTTTAAAAGATTTTATTTATTTATTTGAGAGAGAGAGCACAAGTGTATAGAGGGGGAGGGCAGAGGGAGAGGGAGTAACAGGCTCCCCGCTGAGCAGGGAGCCCGATGCGGGGCTCCATCCCAGGACCCTGGGATCATGACCTGAGCCAAAGGCAGATGCCTAACTGACTGAGCCACCCAGGTGCCCCTTTCTGGGCACTTATTATATACTGGATACTGTGCTAAGCACTTTACACACAGAGAACATTGAGGTGCTTGAGAAAATGTCTCTGAACCAGACTTGCTGCATTTGAAACCCAATTCTGTCACTGACCTGGAGAAAGTTACTTAACCTTTCTGTACCTCAGGCTCCTCATCTGTGAAGGAGGCACCATAAGGACACTTACCCCAGTGCCTGGCTGCCTCAGTTGGTAGAGCATGTGACTCTTGATCTTGGGGTCATGAGTTCAAACCCCACATGGGCCTGGAGCTTATAATAATAAATAATGGCACTTACCTCACTAGGCTGTTGTGCAGATTCAATGAAATAATACATGGGAGCTACACAGAAGTGCCCAGCTCATGTGGTGCCCCCATAAATATCTGCCATTGGCATTACTGTCTCATTGAATCCGCACAACCAACTTATGAGGTAGATGCCTTTATCTCCATTTTACAGGTAAGGAAACCGAGGCCTGGAAAGGTTAAATAATGGCTCTCGCATCATGGCTGGGATGTGGCTTTGGACCCAGGCAGCCATAACTCTAGAACCTATGCTCTTAACCACCCCTTCCTCCATGCTCCCCCATTTACCATTCATCAACAGCAAGAGAACATGTGTGAGGTTGAAGATAATGAATTTGGTTTGAGATGTCGATGCAGAGTTTCCTCGAGGACATCTAGGTAGAGACTTCTGGTCCACAGTTGGGTTTGTACATGGAATATAGGAATCAAGACACTGTAGACAGATGGGGATTGAGTCGTGGGTGATAAGGTCACACAGGAAGATGGGGTAGCATGACAACAGAGGAGGGTCCGGGACACATTTAAAGAGTAGATGGAGGAAAAGGAGTCTGAGGACAGGCCGCCAAGAGAAGGGAAAGGGAGGTCTTGGAAGGAGGGAGACCATATGTCTGAGTTTGCCTGGGAGATTCTTGGTTTATGACAGTTAGCCTGGCATAATAATTCATTAGTGCCCTTTGTCACTTTAAGCAATGGCCCAGTTTGGAAGACAAATGATATATTCACCCTCCTTAGAGGGTCAAGGAGGTGAAAGTATCGGGGAGGAGGAAATGCAGGTGTAAAATATCGCAGAAAGAACAAATAACATGTTTGCTAAGTGGTACATTGGAGTTGGATTTGGCAAACTGATGACCTTGAGAGAGGTTTCTGAGGAAAGAGGTGGTGAATAGATTCATGCTGACATCTGAAGAAGCAGTAAGTAGAGATAACACATATGCACAGGTCACTACTTTTGACCAGGGAGTCAGAGGTAACAAATAGACAACTCTGTCCTGATGGAATTTATTGTGTATGTGTGTGGTTTTGGAAGAATAAAGCAGAGTGACATGATAGAATCACTGGAATTTATTTGAGGCACATGGTGGGGAGGTGGGAACCCTCTCAGAAGCTGTAATACTTGACCTAAGAATTCTGTGAAAAGAGCAAGCCTGCCTGTGAAGCTTGAGGGATGGAAACTTCCAGAGAGAGGCAAGAGTTCATGCAAAGGCACTGAGGTCGGAGTTTGAAAACAGAAAGAAGGCCATTGAGGGTGGCAGTGGGCACCAGAGGGGAGAAGATGGATTCCAGAGCTAGGAGGAGTGAATTGACAGCCCTTGGTGACAGACTGGATATGAGGGAGAAAACAGAGGATGGTCTAGGAAGGCTTCCCATGTCAACTTTGGAAATGTGGGTACCTGCTCCTCCCTACCCTCAGACAGAGCCAGCAGAAGAAACTGGTTTTGATGGAATGCAATGAATTATGTAGTGAGTTGAATAGTGGGTTATCCACTTGGACATATCCTTTGTCCAACCATAACCTGTGAACCTGTGAATGTAAACTTACTTGGAAGAAGCGTCTTTGCAGATGTAATTAAGGATCTTGAGATAAGATTATCCTAGATTTAGAATGGGCCTTAAATCCAATGGCAGGTGTTCTTATAAGAGAAAGGCAGAGGGAAATCTGAGACATACAGGGGAGGAGAGAAGGCCATGTGAAGATGGAAGCAGAGATTGGATTCCTTATAGTCACAAGCCAAGGAATGCCCGGAGCTACCAGAAGCTGGAAGAGGCAAGGAAGGATCCTCCCCTAGAGCCTTCAGAGTGAGCATGGCCTAGCTGACACCTTGACTTCAGACTTCTGGCCTCCACAGCTGTGAGAGACTAAATTCCTTTGTTTTAAGCCACTAGGTATGCGCTAATCTGTTATAACAGCCACAGGATACTAATACAAACTATTCCATGTCGAGGGTGGGGAGCTAGACAGAGGTGTTGGCTGGGCGAGTGGCTACATGGAGCACCCCTCAGGAGAGAAGCCCGGCCTGGAGATAAAGCTTTCAAAGGCGGTTGAGCAGGTGGTAGTTTAAATCAGTGTTTTTTTTTTTTTTTTTTCTTAAGTAGGCTCCATGCTCAGTGTGGAGCCCAACACGGGGCTTGAACTCATGACCCTGAGATCAAGACTTGAGCTGAGGTCAAGAGTCAGACGCTTAACCAACGGAGCCACCCAGGTGTCCCTAAACCAGCGTTGTTTTTGAGGGGAAGCTGGAACACGGCTCCAGAAGCTCTTTCTCAGAAGCACAAAACAAAAAGCTTCCCAGATTTTTAAAACCAGACTTCCCTCAGCAATATAACCAAACACCCACACTATATATATCAATGAAATGTAATGTTCATATCAAAGAATCTGTTTGTATGCATTTTAACATCTCCCAATAAATGAAAGAATATTTTTGTCAGATTATTTTAAGTCAGGAATGCTCGCATTTCCTTGAACTTCTGGGTCTGCTGTGAGACTAGCCCATTTTACAGCAGGCACTACTGAGAACATGTAAGGAGAAGGCTTTATAGGTTAGAAGGAAGCACCAGAAACAGTAGTTATTAGCTGGTGAAACTGCAGAGCATAAATTCCTCCCGATGCCCCCCGAGGGGTCAGACCAAGTGTTTCCGGGCACATACTGCATTTGTACATCCTCTTTATTGCTCCCCTCAAAACGCTTCCCCTCACAGAGACTGCAGAAGGGACATTCCACTCTCAGTCCCTGGTGTACCTTTAACGTTTGCAGGGCTTGGGCCAAGAGTACAAATGGAGGCCCAGATTGTGCATATGCAAGAATCTACCAACTATTAAACCCATAAACCATTCATTAGTGTATAGTTTGTCTCTCTACACTGACAATTCACTTTCCAGTGGAAAGTCCCGGATTGAAGTCAGAATGCTCAGGTTTTTTGGCGTTTGCACTGGAGTGTGGAACGTGGGCAGGGCTCCCTCCTGGCCCCTTCTCCTCCCACAACCTGCTCAGCAGCACACCTGGAGGGGCCTTTCAGGATAGAGACTGACACCAGGGCACAGGGCCAAGCTTCGGCCACATGCACCTGCAATCAGTGCCCCAGGTCACCCTCAGGCCTGAGCACTGCAGTGGCTCCAGAGGACTGGCCCAGAAAAGAGGCCCTGCATAGGCCCTAGAGTTGGTTTGGGCCATTTGGAGCAGGAAATTCTGGGATCTGGGGGAAGGGCATGGACTCTGGATAGGTTTGGTCCCTTGGCCCTGTGGATTCCTTGGCCAGTGAGAAGGGGCACAGAGAACAGGACCCAGGACAGGGGCTCCTCTTGCCTGGGTAGATCTAAGGGTTCTGGTCAGTAGTCACCCTAGCAAGAGACTCAGAGAAGTAGACCAAGACCTGGCCATGGTCATGCGTGGACTTTCTTGTGTACTTTTTAGGTTAAGAAATGAAATACCATAGCTATTTTGAGCCCTGATTAATAAGCACTATTATCATACCAATATTTCCTTGAGTTTTAGAAATCAAAGGTCAAATCCCTAAAAAGTTTTGAATATAGTAAAATAAGACCTTAATGAAGCAGTATCTTGGGTGGCAGTGCTTTCCAGAAGTTTTTTCCCACTTCTTTCTTTCTTCCTGCCTTCCTCCCCTCCCTCCTTTCAATTGCTCTCCCTTTTTCCAAAGCAGGAAGAGCCAAAATGAAAATCATAGGCTTCGATGGAGTCAACTAGGGAAAGTGCAGCTAAAGTACAAAACGAGAGGGCCATGGCAGAATTCCAGGAAATGTCAATATCCAATAATCAAGCCAAGGAAGAGCTTCTACCAAGGAGAGTTCTGGAGTGGGATGGGAGGGAGAGGAGAGACTAGGTCTGCATAGACTGGGGAGGAAAGAGTTCCACAGGAGGGAGTTGTCCAGAAGAGCAAATGCCTCCAGGGGCCGCCATCTTCCTGAGACCAAGTGAAGCAAGCCTGGTCCATGCCTCTTCCGCCACAGTCCCTCAGCCTCTCTGGAGAGCACCAGATTTTCCTCATCCCGCATCTGGGCCTGCTCTAGTCCTGCCCTTTCTTTTCTCACCCTACGTTTCCCTGTTTTATCAAGGCTGTCCACATCGTTCACTTCCCAACCTCCATCTCCCTGCTTGGTCTCTTCCTTGAACCTCCAGCAGAACAATGGATCCCAGGCATGTGCTTTGCTCAGGGGAGATGCTCACCTGATAATGATTCGGTGAAGTTGTCCAAAATGGAAATTTTCACTGGTATTCCTGATTCCCAAAGCAAGGACAATCTTTTTCATCTCTGGAGAGAGAAGTGTGCACACTCAGCCCTTTACCCTGTGGTCTTCCTGTCCCCTCAACACTGGAATAGTCTTGTCCTTTTCCCTGCTCCCCAGAAATGCTCTTTCCTTGGCCTAGAATGTTCTCCCCACATCCTATTCTCCCAGATCAAATGTCACCTCTTGGTGACTCCTCAGGCAGGAAGACTTTTCCCAATATTGTGTGTGTGTTAACCTCTTATATTTTTCATTTTATATTTTCATTGTGTCCTCTCCCCCACCAAACTGTAAGGCTGGTAGGGAAAGTTTACTTTACCTAGTTTTATAAACCAAATCTAAGTGCCCCAAATTTGTAGAACATAGTACTACTCTCTCATAGAAGTTTATTTAAAAGGTCAAATTTAATGAAGCAATCAGAGAAGATTTTGTTCAAGAATTCCCCAATCTTTGTTAATCTGCTTTTTTTTTTTTTTAAATCCCCAGTCTTCCAGGGGTCAGCCGCACTGGATAGATCCAGGTTTTAAAAGGGCAACCTACTATTTCCTACTCTGGATGGAATATGAGCCTACATATCTGTTGTACATATTTTGACTTCATTATAGGAGATAAGCTCTCGGATGTTCTGCAAGTACCTGGAATTTAAAATTTTTTAAACTGAGCCCCTTCCTCAATGTCTGTGGGCTTGTTCCCTCATCTCTAAACTTCATTCAAATGTTACCTTCTCAGGAAAGCCTTCCTTAGTCATTCTATTGAAATCTGCAGCCACCTCCTCCCTGGTCATGTCATAACCACTTTTCTCCATAGCACATCTCACTGCCTGATATATTACATATTTATTAATATTCTGTTAATTACCTATCAGCCCCCAATAAAAGATAAGTTCCATGAGGGTGGGGCTTGTTCACTGCTGCAGATATTGCCTAGAGCACTATCTAGCACATAGTAGGTCTTTATTTATTGAATGACAAATGAGTGGCTTATCGGATACCTACTCTCGGCTCCCACCTCAAACTCACCCTTTCTAGAAACAAATTCTGACACCTTTTTATACCAACACCCAGGTTAAAAAAATTGGCATCATTTTTCTTCCGCCTTTCTTCAGTCTCAGCTACCAGTTTCCCAAGTCCTGGCAGCTCTTGTGTTATGTCTCTCGCTGATGCTCTGCGCTTAATAGATGCTCAATAGAATGCTGTAGCAAGATTACTTCTGGCAGTTGGCATGGAGGAAAGAGAGGAAGATTTATTTTTCCTCCTTACCCTCTGAACTATTTGGTATTTTAAAAAATCAGGAGAGTTGTAGTAGACAGCGTTGGCTTCCTATCACCCATTTCCACCCCCACTTCCTTACTTCAGGTGTCCATCAGCCTCCATGGCCCACTACATGTGCAGGAGATGCTGACTCAAACTGTTCAACTTAGCTGTCAGAGAAAGGATGGGTTCTGATTAGTTTAAGCCATTGTCTGCATGTGTATCATCACCCCCCACTGGGAGCACAGGACCCACTTACATGTTTTCTCTATCCTCATAGATGTGGACAAGATAATGCTGACTGACTCTGGCAGCCATCTTGTGACCACAAAGGGAACCAGCCAAGGACAAAGCTGTCATTGAGCATGGCAGGGCTGAGAGATAGTTTGGGTCTTTGCTGCTCGTGGGAACCCACCCTCTGTCTGCACTGCTGGTCCATTCATCCCCTTATTCTACAAATACTGACTGAGTATCTACTATGTAGCAAGCACTGTTTTACATGCTGGGGAGACAGCTGTAAATCAAAACAGACAAAAATCCCTATGTCATGGAGCTTCCATTCCTGGGTGGAGGGGAGACAGTAGTGACAGATCATAAAAATAACTACAATACACAAGTAAATAATATATTAGAAAGTTGTAAGTGCTATGTTAAATAAAAAAAAACCCAGAGCAATTTGCTAGAATAGATTCTCCAACACTGAACTCCTGTATGTGTTGTGTGTTCTTTTCAGTAATAAATCAAAACACCCCTTTTGGAAGTTGACAGGTTTTTTTAGTTTGCAATATGTAAGAATACATCATTGTGCACTGGAGTTGGGATTCTGATCTGATTTTTGTCTAATCCAATTGAACCCATTGTGCATCAGTGGTTGAAGACAGGTGGAAATTATGAAGGACATGGGAGCATTCCTGGGTATTGGGATTTAAAAAGGCATTTGTCTTTGGGCAAGGGTAATTACCACATGAATAAATCTCAGAACTGCCTATTAGTGTTGCAAAGGTATCAGATGCAAACAAGGCAAATGACAACAAAACAATAAAATACATACAAATGTGGTGGTTATTATTTGAAATCTGGATTACCGATGGACTGGCAATGAAAGTGAACCGATGCCATCATGCATCACATATTTTAGAGATGCTCCTAAATTCTGGCATAAACTTACCCAACATCAGGCATCATTTTGAAATGTACATAGAATACCATCTTAAAAACTGTCGAAGTAACTTAATGTTATGACTAGAACACAGTGTATCAGGAGATAAAATTGTAAACTCTGTGGAAGCCAAATGTGTAGGATTGTATTTAATTGCAATGCCTAGAACTGCTAAGTTTATTGACAAATTTTCAGTCCTGACACCAAAAAAAAAAAAAAAAAGAGTAGAGAATGATGATCAAAGAAAACATAATGATTGACAAGATATCTCTGTCCCACAGAGTAAATTACAGAATGGCAGCCTATAGAAGGCAGCCATTTTTATTAGCACAACCAAGTGAAATGAGTCATTGCAAACTGGCAAACCCACTGATATTCTGAATCCTAATGTTCTTTTAGGGTTGTCGGTATGACAACCTATGAACTAGGTAAAGAAGCCCATGAAAATATTTCTAGGCTGCCAACCTTAGCCGACTTGCACAGACAACTGATGAATGCCTCGTGATATAGCCCAGAAGTGAGAATCTGGGATAGGCACGCACAGGCTGAAGGTCTGGTTGGCAACACCAGAAGACCATCTCCACCTTCACGCTGTTACAAAGAAACAGTTGCCCTTCAGAATATGTATGAAGACTTAAGACAGGTACTTAATGAAGCTAATAAAATTGTCAACCACGTCCCAAGCAGGCCGTTAAATAAATACCTGGCCTTTTTTCGTGGCTGTATGAAGAGACGGGTCATGACTGCAAAGCACCATTTCAAACGAAAGCTCATTGTCTTTTGATTAGAAAAGTTTTTGTTCTTTCAAGTTGTAAAAGGAACTTTATTTTTTTCATTGAAAACTCCCTGGGGGAGATATTGTGCATGGATGGGCCTGGCTTTACAAGTTAATATCCGCGCTCATGTCAACTCCGGTGCGTGCTGTTACCAGGCAAGTGTAGGAGTGAGTGGTCCACCATGGAGACCCAGGAGTCGCAGCGCTGGAAACCTGGCCCCATCTGGCAGAGGCCTTGGTCTGGGGAGTTGTGATTTTTTCCCTTGCCTGAAAGATCTGGTTAGTAACTCACCTGAAAATAGGAAGAGACACTTAGACGACTTAATAAAAGGGCTCTGTAAGTCAAACTGGAAGTGGCTTGGTGGACAAGGAAACTCTTACGGCACCACTTTAGGACATCACCAAATAACTTTGGACCTTTTTAAGAAGAGCGGGTTCTAGAGATAGCTTCAGATGGTTTCTTGAAACCGCTTTTTTTTGGTTCGTTTGGGGCTTTTTTGTTTTTGAATACAGTCATTTATATCATTTTGTTCCACTTACGTCATTTTAAGTGGGAATTATTTCTCAGCATCTGATCCAGTCAGAGAAGATCATTAAACAGAGGAGTAGTCAACATTTACGAGCACTTTCCTTGTGCAAGGTGCCGTTGGAAGTGCACATACTCCTTTAATCCTCTCGATGACACTGGGAGGCAGATATTATCCCGTAAATAAGCGACTGTTACTATCTCTGTTTTATAGATGATGAAACAGGCACAAAAGGTTAAGCATCTTGGGGCGCCTGGGTGGCTCAGTCATTAAGCGTCTGCCTTTGGCTCAGGTCATGATCCCAGAGTCCTGGGATCGAGCCCCGCATCGGGCTCCCTGCTCAGTGGGAAGCCTGCTTCTCCCTCTCCCACTCCCCCTGCTTGTGTTCCTGCTCTCCCTCCCTCTCTCTCTCTCTCTCTCTCTGTCAAAAAAAAAAAAAAGTTAAGCATCTTGCCCTGGGTTGCACAGGCAGAGAAGCCAGGATTAAAACCCAGACAATTCTGGCTTCTCAAGCCAAACTTTCAACCATTATGTTATATATTTTAAATATACAAATATGTGTGTGTATATATTTAAAATAAGTGATACTTTATTGCTGCTGGAACAAATGACCACAAGCCTATTGGCTCAAAACAACATGATTTTATTACCTTCGCATCATGGAGGTCAGTAGTCTGAAGTGGGTCTCACTGAGCTAAAATCGAGGTGTATTCAGGGCTGCGTTCCTTCTGGAGGCTCTAGGGAAAATCTGTGTCCTTGCTTTTTTCATCTTCTAGAGGTTACCTGCATTTCTTGGCTCTTAGCCCCCTTCTTCCGTTTTCAAAGACAGAAGCCTCAAACCTTCAGTTCTCTCTCTCTGACTCTGACAATGGTTCTCTTGTCTCCCTCTTTGGCTCTAAGGACGCTTGTGATTACATCTGGATAATCCAGGATAATCTCTTTATTTTAAGGTCATTGACTAGCAACCCTAATTCCATCTGCAACCCTAATTACTCCTTTCGACATAACACAACATATTCACAGGTTCCAGGGATTGGGACGTGGACGTCTTAGCAAGGTCATCATTCTGCCTACCACAACTTTCTTATTTCAAAATTCAAAACTTAAAACACAAAAAGGTGTACAGTGGAAAATCTCCCTTCTGTGTCTGCGCCCTGGTCACAGATAGGAAGCTCCCTTCTCCAGAAGCAACTGATGTTATCCTGTGTCCTAGATTTATTTTATGCATATAAAGGCAAATATGTATATTTGGGTTTTTAAAAAATTTTTACCTTCACTATAAACACTGTCCTACATATTGCTTTTTTTTTTCCATTTAAAAAATATGTCCTGGAGTTCATTCAGGTTGATATATAAAGATCTGTGTCATTCTTTTTGTGTCTGCATAGTCTTTGATTACATGGGATGGATCTCATGTTGTACTGATTTTTACTTATCCCCCAGGACATTTAGGAGTCTCCAGTCTTTGAGTTGTTTTGGATCTTTTGTGATGCAAACAATGCTGTAACAGCTTTGTACTGTTACCTGGCAAGTGTTTCGTGTGTCTATAAGATTAACCCCTAGAAGGAGAATGACAGGGTCAAGGAGTATGTGCATTTGCCATTTCAATAGCTAGTGCTAACTGCTTTCTTTTACCCTTTCCGGGTAGGAATTAAAAAAAAAGACACAAAACAAAACCAACAACACATAAAGAACTTATGTTTATCTAATAAATGTAATATATATCTCTTGACGTCTAGGTATGTGTTTTAAATTTTTCAGTAGTTGTGTTATTTGGTCTTTTCTTTCTTTCTTTTTTTTTTTTTAAATAGGCTCCATGCCTGGCATGGAGCCCAATGTGGGGCTTGAACTCACGACCCTGAGATCAAGACCCGAGCTGAGATTAAGAGTTGGACACTTAACCCACTGAGCCACCCAGGTGCCCTGTATTATTTTCTTTTAATCCTTTTAACATTTCAAGTTTAACAAGCTATTTTATTTTTATTGTAATTTTAAAATTTCCTTCTTTATGGTGAGTGATTCTGGTTTTCTGTTTATACAGTACAATAAACTTCCATTTTTTTTAAAGGTTTTATTTATTTATTTGAGAAAGAGAGAGAGAAAGAGGGAGAGAGAGCATGAGCAGGGGGAGGGGCAGAGGGAGAAGCAGGCTCTCCGCTGAGCAGGGAGCCAGAGGTGGGGCTCGATCCCAGGACCCCGGGATCATGACCTGAGCCGAAGGCAGGCACCCAACCGACCGAGCCACCCAGGTGCCCCGAAACTTCCATTTAAATATATTTCTTTATATTAAAAAGGTGAGATGATTTAAAGTATGTTGATACTAATACAGATGGTACCCTGATATGGCCAAAAATTATGGGGGAGGTGTCCTAATGACTGTTCTCTCCCACCAAATCATTAGCACCTGTTTAGTTTTTGTTGATTTTTTTCCACCATAGAGAATTGTAGTCAATAGCAAGATCCATAATAGAAAGAGTGGGGTGAGTGGCAGAGCAGTCTTTGTGATATTCTCAAATGTTTTTAGCTCATATCTCATGGATGGAAGCCAGAAACTCAGGCACCCCACAGAGAGAAAGTCAAAACCAAATAGATAAATTGAAATAATTAAAACCAGACAGTCCTAGAACATTAGGCTTCCTGCTACTAGTAAGGCGACAGCTTTTAGGGAAGTTGAGCCTTGATTCATGTGCTATAAACATGCTCATCTTTTTCATCCTTTGCTATGAAAACTCAGCCTGTCTCTCTCACCCACTTTGTAGATGGCAGGTGGCAAACTTTAATCAAGGCTCTCTCCAAGGGCCTACCCTTCTTGTGACTGAGCATATCACATTCCTTAGTTGAGAAATGAGGGGATGCAAACTCTCTTTAATATTTGCTCTGCCAACATTCCCCAAGGGTGACCTACAGAAAATAGTTTTGGAGGACTTCAATGAGTATTACTTGGAAAAGGAATTCTGTGATAAGATGTTTGGGCAACTTTGAGTTAAAAGCTTCCTTTAGTGCAGGCCGGCTCAGGGCATTTATTCTCTCTGGCGAGAACCATGAACTCAGATTATCTCAAAGGACCAACGTTCCATGGTGTTTGATGGTACTAGCCCAGACAAAACATAATTAGGAAAGTGAAACCTTACCTGAATCAGATAATGCACTCCCAAGGCTGAGTTTGGGATAATTGGGATTATCTGCTTTTTTGGATTATCCACATGGTGAGACTTCCCAGGGACCAAGCACTTATTTTGTGTCAGCTACTGTGCTGGCATCTCAAAGAATCTTAAAACAACCCTGCAAAAGTCTTCTTTAATCTCTACTTACAAAAATAAACTAAGGATCTTTCTAGATCCTTATCTAGATCCTAGATCTAGTCTTTCTAGACTAACTTGGTTCATTCATTTAACACATTTTTATTATGAAGCTCCTGCTAAATACTGGGCCTATTGGCTCCCCAGCTCTGATGACCTGCAGGTTGGGCCCTGTAATCAAGAGCGGACATTCTTCCAGGCAAACAGGCAAACCTCACAGAGCTTCCTGCATATGTTTGGGAGATACTGTGATGCGGTGGCTTGGAGCAAGGGCCCTAGATTCTAAGTCTGTTGGAATCTCAGCTTTTCCATCTGAAAAATGTGTCTCGAAAGAATACCTTACATCAGAAGGAGGTTGTGGGGATCCAGTAAAGTCATACATGGGATATATTTTGCACGCAGCAGTTACACGGACGTGCTCAACAAATGTCAACTTGATCTGTGGGGCAAGATGTGAGGAACTTGAGTATTCAGACTTTCTGTGAACACACTCCTTGTCTCCTCTATCCAAAATCACCAAGAGAGGGAGGAAGGGAGTGGAAAAGGAAAGAAATGGAAATAAAAAATGTTGATTTTTCTGGTTGAATCAATTTGGGATTGGTAGTGGAGTTCTAGAATTGGCTTCTGTGTAAAGTAAAACTCTCCACCCGGAGATCTCAGCTCACCAGGAGATGAACAGAGAGCACGGGAGGTTAGAGTAGCTCTCCTGGAGGGAAGCATTTCTGGATAAGAGGGCAGAGTCTTCAGAACGGCACACAGAATGATAAAGCAAAAGAAATCTGATGCTAGACTTGAAAAATCACCACTAACGGGAACTGAGCTGATCTCTTTTAAAGCCTCTGGTAAGTCTAGTTGAGTGGGCAGCTCCTAATTGAAGAACAGACCTGGACATGATGGGGACTTTGTGATGGGTGGATCAGGCCAAACTTCCCTGAAGTCCCTGACCAATCTGAATCCCACTAAGGTTGAGTCTACCAGGCATTATGGACCTCTAGAGATCACATCATAGGAAGATCCCAGAACTGCCTATGAAGAATTCTTGCAAAAAGGTAAAAATAAAAAATTGAGCCTGACTCCAATCAAGTCTCTAGACTTGATTTGATAGGAAACCCAGGGGAAAGAGAACATGTAAAATGACACCATAAAGATGCAACCAGCCAACCCAGAGTCAGGGAAACTATAGGACAAATGAACAAATAAATTTTGTTCAAATAAATGGTTTTTCAACAAATAAAAGGCATAAAACGGGGGTAGGGTGGGGAGGGAATTGTTAGAGATTTGATGGGATTTAAGAAATGCAAAGTGTGGAGCTTATTTGGAGTCCATTCAAAGAAACCAACTGCAAAATGGCATTTTTGGAGACAACTGGGGAAAATTGAGCCAATTGGACAATAATTGAATCCCAGGATATTGTTATGATATCTTAGCAGCAGGGTATTAGATGATGTTGAAAAGTTCTTGGTAATGTTAGGTGTGATAACAGGATCATGTTATGTTTTTTTTAAAGTACTTAGTGGTTAGAGATAATTCCTGACGTATTTACAAGTGAAACGATATGTCGTCTGGAACTCACTTTGAAATATTTCAGCAAAAGAGAACAGACAAGTCAACGAAATCGTTTGTTTGTGGAAGACTGGATGAATCAGCAGGACGAAGCTTGAGGCTGGGTGTTGAGTACAGGGGGCCTTATTACCCTTCTTGCCGCATTTGTGTATGTTTTTAAAATTCCATAAAAAGTGAAATGAATGAACGCGATTAATTTTTTAAAATCTTGAGAGCTGCACTGAAGTGTTTTCCAGGCTCAAATCAAAGGGAAAACAGGTCCGTGGTGAGATTCCAGGAGGTGGCAGGCCTGGAGAGCCCCACTGGGTGGCAGCTGCTCGGCAGCACGAGGCGGCTGCTCCCCACGGATGTGGAGGAGGAAGGCTCCCCACGCAGCCATGGTAAAACTGTCTATTTGACATGCTGCCCTGACTTCCATAATGTCTAACTATCTACGGAGCTAATTAAATTATTAGATTCAGAGCTGTGAGATGGCCCAGTTTACATGCAAAGAATACCTCTTCCAACGCTGTAACCACTGGGCGAATTCCCCTTGAAGTCATAATTAGTCATCCGGAGTGGTTCCCAATCAAGTTGTGTCTCTGATAAAGAATTCCCAAATTGCTCCTAACACTTCCCTAGTGGTGAAGTCGTTTATTGGATTTCAGCCCGAACAGCTGGAGGCAGGGCGGACCAGGACAAAGCCTTCTCGGTCTGGCCTGGAAGGGCCAGTTCTTTTTTTTTTTTTTAAAGATTTTATTTATTTATTTGAGAAAGAATGAGAGCACGAGAGGGAAGAGGGTCAGAGGAAGAAGCAGACTCCCTGTTGAGCAGGAAGCCCGATGTGGGACTCGATCCAGGGACTCCAGGATCATGACCTGAGCCGAAGGCAGTCGCCTAACCAACTGAGCCACCCAGGCGCCCCATGGAAGGGCCAGTTCTTGAGTTAGGCTGCCCAGTTAGCGGGGCCTCTATTGAACTACCAGGGACTGAGTTTACTGCTCTTCAAAGGCTCAGACAAGGCCTGCTGACGGTGGGTCAGAAACACGAGTGTCTGTGATGAGAGCACTGTGCCCCAGTCTTCTCCGCCAGCATTTGTCAAGGCCAGAGGAGGGGCCTAACCCCCTTGAAGAGAAGCGACATGGATGCGCAGCGTGGTGGGTGAAAGAGCCGCGGGCTCAGGGCAAGTCCCCACACTCCCCTCAGGTCGCAGGGTCCTCATCGTAAGATGGGGGCTGAACAAAGAGATTTCAAAGATTCCTTTCCAGCCACAAAATGAGTTTAAGTGGCTGGAGTTCTTTTGAGAAGTGGCCCACAACCTCAGCGTGAGAGGTTTGCAGTTCGCAGCGTCAGCAGACATGTAGTATAGCTTAGTGGTCAGGAAGGGACTCTGAAGCCGGAGCGCCCTGGTTCTGGTGCTGCTCCCATACTCACCAGCGCTGTGGCCGTGGGCGTGTCACTTAACCTCTTGAGCCTCGGTTTCCCCTCTGGCAAATGAGGGTAAGAGCAGGACCTTCCTCATAGTTTTTATGAAGGAAATGAACCCACATGAGACATGCAGAACTTAAGAATAAGCACCATCTAACTATTGCCGTATGCTTATCAAGAAAAGTAACACTTCACACACCTGTAAGCCCTAGGAATCAGGCAGGATGCTGTTGATGTTTCGTGATTTGGTTAGACCCTCTGCACTGATTTTAGAGTCTGGAAGCCTTGGCCTTGACAATGGTAACTATTATGATAGGAAGTAGCGTTTATTGCGCACTCTATTTCCTGAACTTGCTTTTTAAGTCAGCAGGTTGGAAGACCATGAGGTTGGAAAGGATCCCTAGGGTTTTCCAGTTTAAGCCTCAATCAGAAGTTCAAGTCCCTGGGGTCGCCTGGGTGGCTCAGTCAGTTAAGCAGCTGCCTTCGGCTCAGGTGATGATCTCAGGGTCCTGGATCTCAGAGCCCCGCATCCCGCATCCCGCATCCCGCATCCCGCATCCCGCATCCCGCATCCCGCATCCTGCATCCTGCATCGGGTTCCCTGCTCAGTGGGGAGCCTGCTTCTCCTTCTGCCCCTCCCCACTGCTCACTCGCGCTCTCTCAAATAAATAAATAATCTTTAAAAATAGAAAAAGTTCAAGTCCCTGTACAGCATCACTGCTGAGTGTCCCTTCATGTTCTGCTTGAATTCCTCCAGGGACATGGGACTCTCTCCCCTCTCACAGAGCTGTTGTTTGAACCTTGCCCCCAGGAGAAAATGTTAAAAGAACTGAGGATCTTTAAGCTGGAAAAGAGTTTAGTGGAAACGTAACTGACTTTAAATATTTGAAGAACTGTTATCAATCTTACAAAGATGACCGTGAAGCACGGTCATTAATACGATGTCATGATGGTGATCAGTTATTCACCTTGCACCATAGGTCACATATTGCACAAAATGCTTTGCACACCTTCTAATTTAATCCTTCAACAACCCCCTAAGACAGTATTGTCCTTCTGATTTTACAGTTGAGGAAACTGAGGTAGAGTACCGTTAGGTCAAACTCTGCCCGAGGATGTACAGTCCGTGAGGGGCAGAAACAGGACTCAGGTCTCGACTGGCCTGACTTCGGGAGGTAGATTTAGAGAACAGTTGTGTGGAAGTTACTGCGACCCCAAGATACCGACTGTCTGGGAAGCAGGTTTGGCATCAACATGATGAGAACTTTCACATGAGACAAAACTCATTTCAGGCAATGAAGTGTTGCAGGGCTTTTGTGAAATACACACACACACACACACACACACACAACCTGATCAGCCTGGAACAGCTTCCTGAAGAGGCAGTGGGTCGACGGGAAGGGCTGGGACCTGGGGAGGCCAGACGGGGGAATCAGGCTGGTCATGGGGGTTGCCCCGGCCGGTCTCACTGCTGGAGAGAGCAGCCAGGCGGCATGCCGGGCATGTCTGCACATGCGTGGCCTCCAGTGCGGTTGGGCCTCCCCAGGGGACCCCACCCTGGACCAGTCTCCCTGAGCAGACGCCGCTCTGCCTACTCCACGGGCAAAGTGGAGGTCGCAGGGCATGACTGACCTCAACTCTCAGCCTCTGTGCGGGTGAACAGGCTGCACTCCCTTCAGTCCCTCCTTCCCTGCCCCAGGAACGGGGCTCCTGGCTTCCACACTCTCCACCCTCTTTCCTGAGCCTTTATCTGCCCTGCGCTGGCTTCTTTCCATCTGCCTGTCACCTCGTCAAAAACTCAGGGAACAATAACTCTCGTGATCCTGCATCCAGCTCCCAGCAAGTGTCCTGGCCCCCTTTGCAAAGCAAAGGCCCTCACTCTCTCCAGTGCTTTGTGTGTCTGCGTCAGCCCATTCCGTCTGGTTTCCCGCCACATCAGTGTAGGGACTGAGGACACCACTGGCCTCCCAGTTTCTACCAGCCAGCAGACACTCGTGGCTGTTGGCTTACCAGCCCTGTTACTCACTCCCTCTTTATTAAACTCCCATCTCTCCTGATTGCTATAAAACTCTTTCTTGGTTTGCCCCTCACCTCTCTGGCTTTTTCTGGACCCTCTTTCTCTCGGGCCTCTTATTTGCTTACCAGGGGCCATCTGAGCCCCGGTGCCCAGTCTAGACCCACCCAGGACCATTCACGCCCAGATGGCTTTCCCACCATCTCCACGCTGCCCACCCTCCCTAGACAGGTCTCGGCTCCTACAGACAGCTGCCCGTGAAGCGGGCTCTGGACCCTCCTTCCAGAAAATCAAAAATTGCACCCCCCCCACACACAAATCTGCCGGCAGCTTTAAGGGATTCTTGCGAGATGCTGAACTATACCCACCACCCTACACGATCATAAGTTTTAGGGCTTCCGATGGCCCCAGGCTAGAGAAAAGGCCAGTGGGATCCTCTGACCCAATTCCCTCTGCTCTCCTCTAACCTCAGGGACTCATCCTAAGACGCCCTGGCTTTGACATTGGCTCGGGCCTCCAAGGCTGAACTGGGGCCACGTGATCTTTCCTCCACTGTTGGCTTCACTTTGGTCCCTTCTCTCAACCCCCTGTTTTCCCACTTCCCCAACACCAGCATTCCCACACATTACGTTTTCTGTTCCAGCCCTCTTCCCTTTCCTCTCATACGCTATTTATAGAGGCCAAACAAATGACTGCGTGTCAGTGGTCTTTGCAGCTCACTTACATGTTTGGGGAGAATAGAAACAGCTCATACAGGAACAGTGACACGTGCTATGTCAAAGTCGTGGATGAAGACCACACCCAGGGGCTTCTCAGCCCTCTGCTTGGGCTCCAGACCATGGAGAGGCCGCATCTGCTGGGCCTCAAAGCACAGGCTGTCTGGAGAAGAAAAGAGTGGCCTTTCCCAAGGAGGGCTCCCAGGGGACACAAAGCACCCCGGATCTCCTAAAAACAAGAGGTGACCTGGCATCGGGACAGTGCTGAGGGTGGGTGAGAGGCAGGACAGGAGGAAGAACATGCTGGCTGGGAGGCCGGCAGACATTCTGCTGTGGATCTGCAGCCCCCGGGCATCTCAACCAGACCTCCCTCGGCCTCCTCTGTGCTCCTTGACCTTTTCCTTCACCAGAACCAGTGCTCTTTCTTTGTCAGGAGCAGTTCTCATACTGCGGATTCTCTCCTTTTTCTCCCTCTGAGGCCAGAATCCGTGTGTGCCCCATCTCTGCCCTTTTCATTGGGTCCTGCACTGGGCTGGCCCTTGGTGGGGGTGGGAGGTCATATCTTCCTCCTTCTCCCTTCCCTCATTCTTCTCTCTGGCCTCCGTCCTCCCTCTTACCTCCCTCCTCCCACCTCCATCAGCGTGGACTCAACCCCTCATTCCTGCCCCACCAACTCTGCTTTCTGTGCTTGGTGCATTCCCACCACGGAGCAGCAGACCTGACCATCCCATAGCAGGATGCACAGGAAGGGCGTGGCTATGAATTCAGGAACAGGTGGTCCCTAGAAATCGGGTAGGCTGGCAGTTGGCATCAGGTTTCAGGATTTTTTCATACAGGTCAGTATTTGCTTGACAACAATGCCAATTTACTTCCTCTCAAGTCTTTTACACAAAGTACATTCTTAGTATGTCTGTTAAAGGTCATGGTTTGAAAACTCTGAGTGGCAGAAAAATGCTCATGACAATGAAAAGAGCAGGCTAAAAAACTGTATGAACACCGTTGGGGCATCTACAGTGGCCAGAGACATGATGGAACGAAGGTAGTGGCATTGTGGGTGCTGCTTTCTCCTCTTTCTAAATTTCCTAAAATGTAACTTCCAACACACCTGTGCAATTTAGAAAGTAAAATGTCAGATGGTGTCCCCAGACATGGGTTCCCCACCCCACGAAACCCCCTCTCCAGGTCGCGTCACCAGAACAGTAGTGACCTCACGCCATACAAGTACAACCTGGACTCCCTGAATTACCACCTAGATCCACAGTTGGACCTCAGACAATGTCATCCGTATGGCCGGTGCTGTTTCTAAATTGCACTTAATACATTCAGATGATGAAGTTTATTAAAACTCAAAAATGACTACATTCTTTTTAAGAAAAAATGGTTTATTCTTCTGCGGCCTGATCCCATTTGTGAATCTGAAACCAACAAGTGCCTCGGACGGCCCTGGAAGCTCCTGCACAGCTCCAGGGATCCCACCTCTTCTGAGGCCGCCTGATCCAGGCGGAACCCTCCCCCGCAGTCACGTGTGTGCGGTAGGCCCCGCCCCTAACCTGAGCTGGGCCAATTAGGTTCTCTTTCTCAAAATTAGGAATTTTGAAGCAAGAGAGCCAGCCCTTGTACTGTTACATAAGCGGCAGTTCTCTAAAAATAATGAATGCCTGCTACTTGGATCCCCAATTTCTGTTCCTTCTGAAATGTAGTTGGTCAATTTTGCCTGGAATTCTCCCCTACGAAAAATAATGAGTGTATTAGTTAGTTTGTTTGTTTCAGCTGGCTCTAATCGAATCTTGCTTCTTGCAGCTAAAAGAATCTTAACTCCTAGGTGTCATACTTGAGATTCCTTTATTATTCACACAAATATCAGGCCATAAGTATTCTGATCCTCTTCCCAGTGGTGACCTCTTTTATGGTCACATCTTAAGAGCAGGAATATTGGCGTCAGTCAGACTGATTTCCTTCTCAGCTCTGCCTCTTGAAGTCCTGAGTTTCTGTATAGGGGTAAGTGGACACTTACTGCTGTTGCAGGGGATGGAGGGCTTTAAATGAGGGGCGTGCACAGGGCTGTTTCAGCACACACCACCCCCTTTCCTCCTTGCATTCTGTCTCAAGCCAGAAAATACTGATTCTCCTTTATTAACTCATGGTCCCAAAAACCTAAATCCCATTTTGCAAAATATATTTCTCTAAGCACTTCTCACATTTTCTTTCTCTCCCCAAATCCCAACACTTGATTTGAAGCATGTCTTCAAGGCCTTCGGTTTCCTATCCAGGATTTCCTGGACCTTAGAGATGTGTGTTAGGTTTCTTCTGACATAGAATTTGTGTCTCACATGAGTCCCTAACAATAAGTAGTGGTTAATGGGCTTGGAACATCTTTGGAGGTGCTTTACCAGCATCCCATACATTTGATCCGGAAATAGTAAAAATTACTGAGTGCTTACTATGTGCTTTGCTTGAGTTATCTCATTTAATCCTCATGCAACTCTATGAGGTAGGTGACGCCATTCTGCCCATTTTACAGAAGAAGAAATCAAGGCTCAGAGTGGTTAAATAATCTGCCTGATGTCACATAACTAGTAACTAGTAGAGCTGAGTCCAGACCATGTGTGCTTAACTGCTAAGTGTGCTAAATTTACTGCCTTTACATTACTTAGTGTGCTAAATTTACTGCCTTTACATTCTGCCCATTTTACAGAAGAAGAAATCAAGGCTCAGAGTGGTTAAATAATCTGCCCGCTGTCACATAACTAGTAACTAGTAGAGCTGAGTCCAGACCATGTGTGCTTAACTGCTAAGTGTGCTAAATTTACTGCCTTTACATTACTTAGGACTTCCTGGCCTGCCCCCAGTGAAGGATGAGTCCAGCGCCATGACGCTCCTGTTCATCGTGGGCCCAGAGCAAAGTTCTCCTTATCCAGAGGCCTGAGGGTCCTTACTTCCAGTGCCTGGGAGCACACGATGCTTCTCCTCCCCAGGAAGTCCCGCCTTGTGCTGCCCCACCCTTTCAGTTAGAGTTCCTGCTCCTTCTTCTCCTTCTCTCGTCATCTACATGCCATCTACACCCTCAGCTTCTTTCACTTCTGTTTATTGAGCACTTGCTGTGGACCGCGTGAATATGCGGAACATCATTCACAACACATAGCAGCTCTTACTTTCCTTATTAGGATTCACTCACACGGGGCTCCCAACAGCCCGCACGGCACTGTGTGATCCAGCCGAGCCGCCGTAACCCCCTCCTACCCCCGCCTCCCTCCCTCACAGGTTCCAGCCCCACTCCTTTCCTTGCTGCTGTGGGAATACTCTCGAGCATGCCCCTGCATCAGACGCTTTGCATTTACCATTCCTTCTGCCTGGCTTGCTTACCCACTTGCCTCAGTTCTCCACTCAAATAGTCCTCAAAAACTGTGCTATGCTCTCTTCCATAAATGATCTCCTTTCATCGTCAGCAACCCTATGAGGTAGGGACCATATTGGGTTAAGCCCATATGAAATCACCAGTATTTGACCTTTTGACTTACAGGAAAGCAATTTCATGTTGTTCAACCTAATATCTTATTTTCCCTATTTTACAGAGGAAGGAATTGGAGCTTAAATAATTTGGCAAAGGTCACACTGTTACCAAGTGGCAGAGCCAGGATTCAGTCTTAACCCTCTCCGTATCCTAAAGTCCACATTCTTAATGTCTAACCATTTGCCTCCCAGACCTTCCCTGTTTCCTTCTTGGATTTTTGTCCTTTCCTGTTGTCCAGGAGCATGACACACCCTCTGTTAAGCTGGGGTGCCAAGAAACTGGAACACTAAGATTCCTACTTTAAAAGCCCTGAGCCTTTCAGTCAACACAGAGGTTGCCCGCCTGGGCGTCTCATGTCTCTGCTACCAGCCCGCTCCAAGCCCCTGGTAAGGGAGCCCGGGCAACCAAGGATGTGCCCTACAGACCAGATGTGTGCTTCCTGAAAAGTGCGGAGGAACCAACCACAAGCCATGAGGCACTGGGCACCTTGCCTGAAAAGAGAAAAATGGCTCAGAAAATGCGGAAGAGCAAAGAAACCTGAGAACTCACGAACACTAAGAAGGCAGAGAACTGTAACTCTCTTCTGCTATGAAGCCTCCCTAGGTAGTCAGCCCACAGCCAGGGGCCTGGGGAAGTGTGGGAGTCAACGTCAGGGGAGTGTGCAGTGTTAATAAGCACAAGTGGAGGGCCTTTGGGGAGTACCAGCTACCATCACCCCTCGCCCCCGGTGCACAGGCAATCCGAAGGCCAGATCTGGCCCAGGCTTGGTTTTGTTGATGCCATTTTGAGTATCATTGCCAGATGCTAGTGTGTGTTACAGACTTTGCCAATTACAGCAAATCTCCTCAGAAGAAAAGTGACTCCCACCCTCTGTTTAGTGCTCTGGCTTTCCAGTTTTACCCAGATTTGGGCCTACCTCACAACTCATTATCCCACCAGGGTCTTTGATACTTTGAGGATTCTTAGAGAATGTACCATGGAGGGTCATTCCAGAGCCTAGCTCACTCCGTCACCGAACATGGAAGTCCATTAAATGTTCGTAAGCAGAGGAGTCACATAGTATCAGGCCTTTTGCTTTGTTGTTTTTCAAAGATGACTGACAGCTGTGTGAAGGATGGTTGAACTGGGGGTAGAATCTGAACAACGGAGACCATTTCAGAGGCCATTGCGTTAGTCCCGGTAAGAGATGGTGTTCACTTGGCCTGGCCTGGAGAGGCGGCAGTGGAGGGAGATGGAAAAGAGCCAATTCAACAGGTATTGTTGAGGTATCTGTACCTGCTGGCAAGCTGCCCCTGTGGGTGAGCTGAGCAGGTACTCGAGAGGTCTATCCTATAATCTCAACCACATAGCCAGTGGACCAAATCACCCCAAAATTCTTCCCAACTTGATGATTCTCTGGCTTGATGTGGAATAACGATGACATGGCTATGGATAGCAATATGCAGCTTTAGTAGGTGTGACCTGTTCCCATGTACACGCTCTGATTTGATCTTCACAGCAACCCTGGGAGGTACATGTTATTTTTCCTATTTTAAAAATTAGAAAATCCAGGCTCAGAGAGTTTAAATGATGGATTCAAATACTAATCAAATCCAATGGCTTTTGGGTTCAAATGCAAGTCTTCTAACTCCAGAACCTACCTGTTTCTTCTATCATAAGAGTAGATAAATCTTCTGAGCAAAAGTGCCAAGGAGCCTATAAAGTTGAGACTAATAAAATCAATGCTTTACTTACCAATGTAAGGAAATATCCATGTTATTAAATTGATACAAGTATAATGATAACAACATCCCACATCTGAGTGCTTGCTATGTGTTAAGAACTGATTGAAACACCAAGTATATAGGGTGCCTGGGTGGCTCAGTCATTTAAGCGTCTGCCTTCGGCTCGGGTCATGATCCCAGGGTCCTGGGATCATGGGAGTCCACTTCTCCCTCTGACCCTCCCCCCTCTCATGCTCTCTCTCTGTAATAAATAAATAAAATCTTAAAAAAAAAAAAAAGAAACACCAAGTATATAATCATAATTTGGTCCTCACAAGAACCCAGAGAGATAGGTACAAATATGATCTCCATATTATATATGGAGAAACTGTAGCACAGTTGTTAAATATATCACCCAAGTTCACATAGCTAGTCAGCTGTGGAATTGGGATTAAAACCCAGGTTACTTAGATACCTGAGTCCTTTGGGGTAGATGGACTCCCAAGAGAGCATATATACACAGATGCTATTCTATGCATAGGAAGCTTCTGAAACTCCCTGTAGGAAGGAAGACCAGAAGCTAGAATGGGAGGGGAGGATACTAATTCTCACTGTCTGCATTTTCCTGTCACTTGAATTTTTTACACTTTAGCTGGCCACCAATACCCATTCTCCCCTCTTCCTTTAATTATAGAAATCCTGAGTGTTAGCTGGGCATATGGGAGCCCACCTAGAGAGTATACTTCCCAGCCTCCTCGGTAATAGGTATGACCGTGTGACTAAGTTCTAGCCAGCAGAATGAGGGCAGAAAGGATATGTGCAAATTCTGGGCCATGTCCTTAAAAAGAATGGATAAAGTTTACCCTAACACTTTTCCCTCTGGATTGCTGGGATGTAGACATGATGGCAGGAGCTCAAGCAGCCACATTGGACCTAGAGACAAAAGCAATATATTGAGGATAAGAGAGTTATCTTATCAAATCTGGGGAGCCTATTTCTCAACCTTTACCTGAGGAAAAAAATCAAGTTTCTATCTTATTTATTTATTTATTTTTAAAGATTTTATTTATTTATTTGACAGAGAAAGAGAGAGCACAAGCAAGGGGAGTGGCAGACAGAGGGAAAGGGAGAAGCAGGCTCCCTGCTGAGCAGGGAGCCAGATGCAGGACCCGATCCCAGGACCTTGGGATCATGACCTGAGCCGAAGGCAGATGCTAAAGTGACTGAGCCACTCAGGCACCCCAAATTTCTATCATATTTAAACCACTATACTGGTAGATCTATTTTTAACAAGCTTCTACTGTATCTAACACACATGAATATATTGCCTTCTTCAATGAGAAAACCAATTTAAAAAATCATGACATAGGGAACATACCACAGTTACATATTTGAGACAAGTATTCAGTGAAATAGTAGTAAATGTTTGTTTATTTTAGAGAGAGAGAGAGTGAGAGCTGGGGGAGGGGCCGACAGAGAAGGAGAGAGAGAAACCCAAGCAGACTCCTCACTGAGCACAGAGCCCTACTCAGGGCTCACTCTCACACCCCAAGATCATGACCTGAGCCAAAACCAAGAGTTGGACACTTAACTGACTGAGCCACCCAGGCACCCCAGTAGTAAATGTTTAAAAAAGAGCTCTCCCGGGGAGGGGGGGAGCCCTAATTTGTAGAATTTTCCAATTTTCCTTGTGTAAATACTCCTCCAGAGCTGATTTCAAGCTACCAATGTAAGGTCACTGGGCACAAAGTTGAGAAGAGATGGTACAGAGTTGGCTCCCAAGAGTTAATATGAGCTACCTCTAGCATAGCACTGCAATTATCCCTGTAGCCTTTGGAGACAATGCTTTAAATACTAATTGCAACAAACTCTGGACATGATCAAATAGGATTCTCAGGAGCCTCTAGTATAGATTAATTAGAAAGATTTTTTTTAAAAAAGATATTTCCTGGGCGCCTGGGTGGCTCAGTTGGTTAAGCAACTGCCTTCGGCTCAGGTCATGATCCTGGAGTCCCGGGATCGAGTCCCACATTGGGCTCCCTGCTCAGCAGGGGGTCTGCTTCTCCCTCTGCCCTCTTCCCTCTCGTGCTCTCTGTCTCTCATTCTCTCTCTCTCAAATAAATAAATAAAATCTTTAAAAAATAAAATAAAATAAAATAAAAAAATAAAATAAAAAAGATATTTCCTTAACTGTAAGACATTGCTTAAGTCAGAAAACTTTACAAAACATGAAAGATAATTTTACTTATCAAACTGTGGGTTTGAACTCTCTAAAAGTTTCAGACTTACTGTAACAGTAGTATAAAAAAATGAAAGCTAGAAATGATATTGGGAACACATAGTCCTTTAACAAACGTTTATCATACTGGCTAGAATGGGAGGGCAAGTGGGAAATCAAATATGGCCCCTGCCCTTGAAACACTGGTGGCTTTTTTTTTTTTTAAGATTTATTTATTCATTTTAGAGAGGGGGTACAGAGGGAGAGAGAGAATTCTGAAGCAGACTCCCCCTGAGTGCGGAGAATGACACAGGGTTCAATCCCAGGACCCCGAGATCATGACCGGAGCCTAAATCAAGAGTTTGCTGCTCAACTGACTGAGCCACACAGGTGCCCCTGAATCATTGGTGGCTTTAACATGCAGTGTCTAGAAATGAAGCTCCATTTATCAGTTGGTAAGATTTCTGATGGTTATACCAAAGAAGAGTATTTCTCTCTGTCCAAAAACACAAATTAAAATGAAATCTTCCTTATTGGTATTTTAATTTAATTTTACATAAACTTCCCCTCATCATAAGGAAGCAGTGGCAAGTTCTACCAAGAGCATACTCCACAGGAGGAAGTAGAAAGTGGGTACCTTTGGGGCGCCTGGGTGGCTCAGTCGGCTGGGTGTCTGACTCTTGGTTTCGGCTCATATCATGATCTCAGGGTCGTGAGATCGAGCCCCGTGTTGGGCTCTGTGCTGGGCGTGAAGTCGGCTTAAGATTCTCTCTCTCCCTCTCCCTAAGCCCCTCCCCTCCCACTCGAGCTCCCTCTCTGTCTCGATCTCTCTCAAATAAATAAATCTTTTAAAAAGAAAGTGGGTACCTTTGGGAAAGGCTGACCACACAAAACAATCACCACAGTTACAGCATTTTTAAATCTGAAGGACAGTGAGATAAATGAGATAACAAATGCTGGAAACTTACGGGGTTTCAAAAGTTTCCCTAAGGAAATGGTGGAAGCCCTCTTGCCTCACCAAGTCTCACAGATCAATTTCAAAGAGTCTGAGCTCATAAACATCAGCTTATCAAATTTCCACAGATCCTTTTCCCATGAACCAGTGTTAAAACAAAAGATATACCTAGGTGAAAATAGCTAAAGAAAGGTTATCTCATGGTCTGAATTCTTCTTTAATTAAAATAATCCTCTGCCCCTAGAACTTGCTTTATTTAATCTAGAATCAAGTGTTTTATTCCATGGCTCTGACTACAATGTCTGATTGGGATGGGATTCAAACATCAACTGAGATCCACATGAATAAATGTCCTTGGGGCTACTGCTGCATTTGAAAGGGTAGGAGCCATCTCTACTCTCTAGGAGTTGCATAGAAAGGAAAGGAGAAGCATGTTGGATCCCAGGCTGTCTTGCTACTGGCGTCTGGTGTCACTGCAGAGGTCACCAGTGGCCCAGAGTCAGTCCAGCTGGCAGATGGTTGGATAGCCTACCGGGCTACCCTGGGCTTATCTTCTTGGCTGCGAGCCTCTGAGCTGTGGGGCCGTGTCTGAGCTGCCAGGTTCCACGCAAGCAGAGACTGTACTCCCCTGGTGACATCCAGCCAGTCAGCAATGAGCTTCTGGGCAATTCTTTCAAAAGACTGGATGGATACCTGGAGCCGGACTTTAGCAGGCTTACTGAAGTTTGACCCTTATAAACAGTTGAGTTTTCCAGAGTTTTCTGGCTTGCATGTGGTTGAAAGTGGGACCGTGCCAAGTTCTGAGTCCAGCTTTGAAATGTTTATCTTCCACCACCTGCTCCAGAACACGAGGTAAGTGGCCAAGGCTCATGGGCTGGGTATGTGCAGGGCTGCCCGACACGCCAGGTCACATGTCCATACAGATGGCCACCAGCCATGCTTCTGGGATTTTAGCTCCTGACAGTTTCCATTTTGGCTCCTCTGACAGGCTGTGGTTCAGGATGACATGGGGGACTATGTTTTCTTGTGCCCACTCCCATCAGGAAAACTGCATACTTTTTGCTTATAAACACTGTTCTTTCAGGCCGCCTGCGTGGCTCAGTCGTTAAGCATCTGCCTTCGGCTCAGGTCATGATCCCAGGGTCCTGGGATCGAGCCCCGCATCGGGCTCCCAGCTCCGCGGGAAGCCTGCTTCTCCCTCTCCCACTCCCCCTGCTTGTGTTCCTGCTCTCGCTGTCTCTCCCTCTGTCAAATAAATAAATAAACTCTTAAAAAAAAAAAAAAAAAAAACACTGTTCTTTAGAGTTCCCTGGGGCTCAAGTGCAATGATAGTGATAAAACCAACTTGAAGGACAAATAGTTTACCTGAACCTTAGTCGACAAAAAATTACTAGTGCCTTCTAAATACAAGGTACTCTCAGGGCACCTGGGTGCCTCAGTCAGTTAAGCGCCTGCCTTCAGCTCACATCATGATCTGAGGGTCCTGGGATCGAGCCCCGCATTGGGCTCCCTGCTCAGTGGGAAGCCTGCTTCTCCCTCTGCCTCTGCCTGCCGCTCCCTCTGTTTGTGTTCTCTCTCTCTCTGTCAAATAAATTTTAAAAATTTAAATACATACATACATACATACATACAAGGTACTCTCCTGGGAAGTATGATGTAGGGGGAGACACTACAAAGAAGTAAAATTGGGTACAAATACAAACTAAAAAATTTGGTCCTTGCTTTTATGCAACAGAGGAGGCAAGATCTGAAATAAGTACTTCCTGTGTCTCTCCTCCTTGGTGAAGTCTGATCACCACCCCCAGCTCAGTCCAAAGTATTTAGGTTAAACCACACTTGTGGATGCACCATACAAAATTGCTGTTTTCCCAGGCAAAAAGGTAGAATGTCAGCAACTTCATTTGGTTCAACCTAATAATCAGTTCTCCCAAAGCACTTTGCTTATTCCTGTGTGTGTGTGCGCGCGTGTGTGTGTTCCAAGCAGTGTGCGTGTGCTGGTGCTGCAGATGAAAGGCTAAATCAACAAGGTCGATGTCCACGGTGAGCTTGAGTCTCGGTGAGACACACAGAGAAAATTTCACACCATCAAGCAGGGTTCAAGAGTGGTACTATTGGCATTTTCGATCAGGTAATTCCTTGTTGTGGGGCTGGCGGAGCTGTGCCTCGCATGATGCGCGGGCAGCATCCCTGGCCTCTACCCAGTAGATGCCATTGGTATACTGTCCGCCCTTGACCCAGTTGTGACAATCAAAAATGTCTCTAGACATTGTCAAGTGTCCCCTCAGGAACAAAATCACCCTTGATTGAGAACCACTGTGATAGATGTGCTAAGGTGGCAGGATACCAACTGGTGATTCAGAGGAACTTCCTGGAAAGGATGACACCTGGGGTAGGTCTTGAATGACATGTAAGAACTAGCAAGGTGAAGCAAGACAGGCCACTGCACAAGCAAAGACATGACATCTTACCTGCACTTAACCTTCACTCGGCACAGGTGTGACGCACACGTGAGTGAAAGCCAGCTTTCAAAAGTGAACTCAAAAGAGAATATTAGCCCACATATGCACTCTTTAAAAAGTAGATCTCGCCAAGTCTTGGTTTCTGATATAAACTTCTTTCCACAGATTCCTCTACCTTCAACAATGCTTGACTCAAACATAGGACCTTGATGAATTAAGTGAGGTCATTCTGAACGGTTTTAATGCTCGTGCAGAAGCAACGTCAAGATTTATAATAATACTGTCTTCTTTTGGCAAGGTGCTTTACAGGACTTTTTTCTCTCTACTATTTTCTTTTTGCATTAATGTTTTAAGTACTTAATGAGATGTTGAATACATACAAAAAATATTTTTTTGATTTTTATTTTAATTCCAGTATAGTTAACATACATACAGTGTTATATTAGTTTCAGGTGTACAATATAGTGATTCAACAATTCTATACATTATTCAGTGCTCATCACAAGGGCAATCCTTAGTCCCCATCACCTATTTAACTCATCCCTCCCCTACCTCCCCTCTGGTCACCATCAATTTGTTCTCTATAGTTAAGAGTCTTTTTCTTGGTTTGTTTCTCTCTCTCTTTTATTTTGTCCTTTGTTCATTTGTTTTGTTTCTTAAATTCCACATATGAGTGAAAGCATATGGTATTTGTCTTTCTCTGACTGACTTATTTCAATTAGCATAATACCCTCTAGCTCCATCCATGTTGTTGCAAATGGCGAGATTTCATTCTTTTTTATGGCTGAGTAAGAGTCCATGGTGTGTGTGAGTTTGTGTGTGTGTGTGTATCACTTCTTCTTTACCCATTCATCTATTGATGGACACCTGGGCTGCTTCCGTAATTTGGCTATTATAAATAATGCAGCAATAAACATAGGGGTGCCCGTATCCTTTCAAATTAATGTTTTTGTATTCTTTGGGTAAATACCCAGTAGTGTGATTACAGATCATAGGTTAGATCTATTAATTTTTTGATGAAACTCCATATTACCTTCTATAGTGGCTGCATCAGTTTGCACTCCCACCAACAGTGCACAAGGGTTCCTTTTTCGCCAGATCCTCGCCAAAACTTGGTTCTTGTGTTTTTGATTTTAGCTATTCTGACAGATGTGAGGTGATATCTCATTGTAGTTTTGATTTGTATTTCCCTGAGGATGAGTGATGTTGAGCATCTTTTCATGTGTCTGTTGGCCATCTGGGTATCTTCTTTGGAGAAATGTCCATGTCTTCTGCCCATTTTTAAATTAGATTATTTGTTTTTTAGGTGTTGTGTAAGTTCTTTATATATTTTGGATACTAACCCTTTATCAGATATGTCATTTGCAAATATCTTCTCCCATTTAGTAGGTTGGCTTTTGGTTTTGTTGATTGTTTCCTTTGCTGTGCAGAAGCTTTTTATTTTGATGTAGTCTCAAAAGTTTATTTTTACTTTTGTTTCCCTCACCTCTGGAGACATATCTAGAAAAATATTGCTATAGCAATATGTCAGAGAAATTACTGCCTCTGCTCTCTTCAAGGATTTTTATGGTTTCAGGTCTCACATTTAGGTCTTTAGTCCATTTTGAGTTTAATTTTGCATACAAAAGAATGTTTAACATGCAAACACACAGAGTACTAATGAAGCATGTAACTTCCAGATAGCCATAGACATAGAATGTCACCTCCACCTTTGAAGTCTCCGTGTGCTCCTTCCTGATCCCATTCCTCCCTCTACCTCCGGGGGAGAAAGATTTTTTGTTCACAGACATTTTCCTGAACACCACACTAGCTATGGGTCAGGCTCTGTGCTCTAAAGCCGTGGAAAAAACAAAGCCTTCCCCTCCCTAACTTAGAACACTTTCATGTCAGCCATTTCAATTTGACGTCATGGTCTTAATATTCCAATGAGATACATATAAGCAACTAATAATTACTCTTTCCCTGGCCTGAGGCTCAAACTATTGACTTGTCCCAGGTCATGTGGTTTCCAAGTGGCAGAACTGGAGCAAGAAGGCAAGTAGTTGCGCCCTTCCCGCCCACCTCCTTCCATTGCACCACGTCTTTCCTCCTCCTCTCCTGGCTTCACCTGATAGCACCCTGGGGGCTCTACCGCTGCCAAATGCCAAGCTTGGCAGCTAATGTGAGGCAACTGCAGAGCAGGGAGATAGGCGGGGTCCGGAGACCCCTAACAGCTGTGCTGGATTCAAGACAAACCAGCCTGCATGTTGGGAGGAGAGAGTCCTCTGCAGTGAAACAGCCCTGAGCGGGGCCACACTTGTGCCCAGGCACTTGAGTCCATATCCAACCTCCATCTTAAAGTAGCACCACATCTTACTCACAAAGCCATCTTTTTGCCTTTTCCAGTTGACTTGGGGGGGGGGGGGGAAATGGTTTCTCTGTGTCCATTTATTGGTCACTTAAGTTGGATGAACTTGGGGCCATTTATGTACAACTCAATTTCTGCTTCACTTGTCGGTGTTCTTTGGTGAAGACCTCCCAGTAAACAAAACAACTAAAGACTTGGATGGCCCAGATGACAGGAAAACAGCTCTTGGAGGCTGCCCAAGGGTGAAGGATGGCTTCTATCTAGTGTAGGAACTCTGAACCATAGACAGTAACTACCTGGGGTGTTTGTTGTCCTGAGAAGGTTTGAGGGCCATAATAGATTAGCAATCATGGGCTCTGGAGAATTGAGTGGGGGGGGGCGGGGCTCTTATATCACATATTTATCAACCCTGATGTGGCCTGTGATTAGTCAAGATTAACCAAGCACCAACAAAGACCTCAGACCAGAGAAGACTGCGGCGCCCAGTAATTGGCTTGTCTCTCTGTGTGTGAATCACATACTCAAAGGGAGGCAAAGATCTGGTTCCTGGTTCCAGACCCTTTCAAAAGAGGACATAGCATGATAAGAAAGTCCCAGCTCTAGAACCAGATTTGACCTCTTGTGACATAATAAAAAATATATATATTTGGCCTCTGTCTGCAATTCCTGACACAGAGCTCCCAAAATCCTTATAATCTCCTGAGTGATAAAGATGCTAGGACATCTTTTGTTCTAATATTTGGTCTTTGACCCTAGTTCCTGACAGAGCTCCTAAATCTCTAGGAGTTTCCTGGGTGACAGGGGCATCTTTTGTTCTAATGAGGCGATTGTTGGTGAGCTTCTAGATAGCTTCAGGACAGGGGCTGGTGACCAGAAAGACCACACCATGATTAGAAGCATGGAACTTTTAGCCCCACCCCAATCCTCTAGGGAGGAGAAAGGGACTGGAGATGAGTTAATAATCCAGCATGCCTATGTCGTGATGAGCCTCCATAAAAATCCCTCAACTATGGGGTTTGGAGAGCTTCTGCGTTGGTGAACACTTCCATGTGCTGGCCACCCTATGGAGGTGCCCCAACTCCATAGGAGTAGAGTGTCCTGCACTAGGGATCCTTCCAGACTTTGCCCTATGTACTTCTTCATCTGGCTGTTCATCTATATTCTTTATATCCTTCACAATAAACCAATTAATGTAAGTGCTTCCCTGAGTTCTGTGAGAAAGTCTCAAACCTGAGGAGAGGGTCATGGGAACCCCTGATTTATGGCCAGCAGGTCAGATATACAAGTGACAACCTGGGACTTTTGATTGGTCTCCAAAGGGAGTAGAGGAAGACAAGAGTTTTCCTTTAGCTCTGTTCGACTCATTAACTCAGTCCACAAATATTCATTACATGCTCTTCTGTGCCAGGTCCTCCACTGGACACTGGGGATCCAAAGATGACCAAATCAGAGACCCTGTCCGCAGGGTGCTTGCTTACTGTCAAGTGGGTAAGACAGATATCAAATAAATAGTCACATTGCAGTATAGTGAGGGCTATGATAGGGGATCATATGTAGGACCCTATCAGAACCTGGTCACGTGGGTGGTCGGGAAAGGATGGCCGCCCTCGACACTGGTGGCAGAGAAAACTGTACACTTGTACAAAGAATCCCGATCCTTCCGTGAAGCATGTTGGTGAGGTTGTTTTGTGACCGGTCTGTGCTTGATGATACTAGGAAAGCAGTTAGAGGCTGAACTCTGCACTAAAGGGCGGAATAGGTACCGAGGACCACTGTCAGCAGTCATGCAGGTTGTGGCTTCATAGGGGAACCGGCTAAAGGGAAAAACAGGAGGAAGGAAAGGGTGACTTTTACGAATTCTCCCCAAAGAGGTCACCTTCTTCTAACCTGCCCAAAGTCCTATATTTGCCAGCAGAGAACCTAGGGGAACTATATTTTTCAATTGCCCTATAATCCTGGAAGGTAGGACTGATTGGATTACCTCTTAGCAGCTTTCATGGTGTCTACACATCTTAATATCCTTTGGATGTCAGTGGACATTTACACACTTCTTTGGATCTACATGGAAGACTAATTCCCAAGTGCTTCTTGACTGGTCAGTCAGGGTTCATTCAGAGAAGCAGAAGCTGTGGGTTCTGGTATAAGGGAATTATGACAGGCATTAGCTTCACTCAACAGAAGGAGAAGCTGGAGAGGTGAAGGCTCCGGAGGGCCTGAGGGTCAGAGAAGGAGCCACCAAACAGTCAATCAGACAAACGAAGTCGACCTACCACTGTGGAGGGAACACACGGAGAAGCCTGGGGGAGGTCTTTGGGGGGCTGTGCCTTGTGTGGGTCCCTCCTCTGTGGCTCTGTCGCCAAGCATCCGAGGAAGTGTCTAGGGCTTCTGTCAGTTCTAGAGTCAGCAGTCAGTAAGAGAAGCCGGCTGTGGAGTGGAGGAGAGTGAGGACAAGTGAGAACCTGGCACCTTGGTGTCTGCCTGTCATCACATCTAACCCTGGTGACCTTCCAAGAGTAATGGCCACTGCTTCCGTTTCACCTTCCAGATCCTGTGCAAATTCCTCCATCAGCCATCTCTAACTCAGAACCGTATGGGCAAGGGGGTCTGGGAAACGTAGTTCCATTGTAGCCAAGTTGCCAGAGTACAAACCACCACGCTTGAAGGAAAGGCCGTGGGTGAGGGCAGCTCCCAGCCTGCTTCAATAAAGAAACAATTTAATAAATTTAATAAAGATCCTAGCTTTAATACGCTGCAGAAGTTCCTACTTCAAAGCACCGGAGGTTCTGAGACTCACGTGTGGAGCTGAATAGCTTGGGGAGCTGTTAAAAAAGACCAATTCCCAAGCCTTATCACTCTGGATTCCAAGGTGCAGCTGGGCGCCATAGGTGATCCTGATGGGCACGAATGCTTGAAAACCACCATCCTCAATCTTACAAGAAAATAAATCGGTTATTAATCAATTCAACTCCAATGGCCCGCTGTTGGAAGCCCTCAATCAATAACCTGACATTTAGGGACACTGGGATGGTGATCCAGATGTCAACACTACCCGAAATTCCCTCCTGAGCTGGACTTGACGGGTCTTCCATCTCCCTGCTTGAACCCTTTCAAAATCAGAGTCAAGATTCACTCCGGAATTCTTCTTGGAGGAAGTTGGGTGTGGCCGGACAGCAAGAGGAATCTCACGCTGATACTGCCAAGGGGCTAATGGATTGGGAAAGCCAAAGGTATGCCCCACCCTGCAAACTGGGTTTACTGGTAATCACACAATTGACTTATTTCATTCAGGTGATCACCATTAAACAGTATGCATCTGGGTGCGCCTGGGTGGCTCAGTCGGTTAAGCATCTGCCTTTGGCTCAGGTCATGATCCCAGGGTCCTGGGATCGAGCCCCACATCAGGCTCCCTGCTCAGCGGGGAGTCTGCTTCTCCCTCTCCCTCCGTCTCTGCCCCCCACTTGTGTGCTCTCGCTCTCTCTGTCTCCCTCTCAAATAAATAAATAAAATCTTAAAAAAGAGAAAAACAGTATGCATCTGATACCTTGAAGTACATGGGCATCCCTGCAGGGTACTATGTGAAGCAAGTAAAAATGATAGGTACCTGCCTTGGAGGTCAGGGATGACCAGACTTACAGACCCTCCCACGTTCCTTGTTGGCCCTGTGGCTCTCAGATCCTCACCCAGGCACACACCTACCCAACTTGCTGCTACCCAGCACCACTGAAACTTTTGACCCAGCTTCCAAAGCTACTGGCTGTGCCAGGCTCTCGCTCCTTAGGGAGGTAAGGGAGGCAACTCGAGAATCTCAAAGGAGGGTGGGGCAGGGCCTGGAGTGGCGCAGCCAAGGTGCAAGACAGAGCTGAGAGAAGATCTTCCCGTTGAGTTCCACAGGGCCAGAGTCAAGGCCAGCATGCACCCCTCAGATTGCCCCCTTCCCATGCCCTTTGCAAACAGAATCGCAGAGGAATGGAAGCACATTAGAATGCCCTTCTCCCCCTGTCTTCTCCTACTCTTGGTCAGTTTCAGCATTGCTGACTGAACAAATTGGCGAGGGGGCTCAGATCCTCACCCCGTAAAGTGCCTTGACCCCCCAGGGAGCTTGTCAGTGATGCAGATTCCTGAGTTCCACCCTCGATGGGTGAGCCTGGGAAGCTGCATTTTAAATAGACGTCACCAGGGATTCCCGCTGAGGTGGTCAGGGACAAGATTTTGGAGAACATTGTCCTGGGCAGACTGCCTTTGGAGGTGGGGTGAGCAGAGGAGGACGGGGCAGAATATGACTTCAGTCGAGGCGGGAAGGCAGGTGGCACACAAATGTAAAAGACTTAAGGATGGCAACACGCACAGCCTCACAGAGAGCCTGGGAAGGGAGCGTTCACCTGGATCCATTCATCTCGGTCTGCTTTGCTCACGGCTATATCTCCAGCAGCTAGTAGGGTCCAGACAAGGGGGAGGCAAGCGAGGCACCCAGGGCACAACAGTTAGGGAGGCTCTCAACCCAGTTCCCCGCCCTGCGCTTGTGCAGCCCCAGAGAGGGCACCTGCTAAATGTTGCCCCTGGCGTAGCCGCGGCCCCTGCAGCCCTGCCTGGCACGTAGTAGGCACTCTGTAAATATGTGTTGAGTGAGTGACTGAATTCATTTAACAGACATTTACTGAGCGCAAGCCTTTACACTAGGTGTGGGCAGTTGGGGGTGGGGTGGGTCCAGGAGAAAATGACAGCCTCAAAATGAATAGGACACAGATCTAGCTCTGAAAGAAGTTTATGATCTGGTAAGTTTGGCAGGCCCGGAAATGAAAAATGAAGGGAACAAAGGCTGGTGGAAATGGAAGTCTGGGGGCAGCAGAGAGGGGGTCTAATAGATCTCGGCCAGCCAGCGCGCTCCATGAGAGCAGGGTCCCTGCCTCCTCTGACAGTCTCTGCTCCTGGCACATTTGTCAAGTGACTGAATGCTAAGCGCCAGCCCCAAAGTTCTGGAGATATACCGTGGTGTGCTATGTAGCTTTATAACTGGATCTAAGTCCAGAAAAGCAGGTGCCTGGAATTAGGTGAGGCTCCTAACAAAGGCCCCACTAACAGTCCAGCCTAGTGGTTGCCACACTTGGCTGATCATCCAAAACGCCTGAGGGGTGTTTGGAAAATACTGATTCCCAGGCCCCACCCTAGAGCGACCAAATCAGGATCTTTAGGGCCAGAACTCAGGAGTCTGTGTTTGAACTCGCTAGGTGCAGCTCATGAGCACCCAGGCTGGAACGATGGCCCTAATGGCTCTCATCAGGACTAAAAACTCCAGCTTTTACTATTTTTTAAAAATATTTTATTTATTTATTTGACAGAGAGCACAAGTAGGCAGAGCGGTAGACAGAGGGAGAGGGTGAAGCAGGCTCCCCGCTGAGCAGAGAGCCTGACACAGGGCTCCATCATGACCTGAGCCGAAGGCAGACCCCTAACCGACTGAGCCACCCAGGTGCCCCGAAACTCCAGCTTTTAGAGAGCACTGGACCCCAGCCTCCAGGAGGGGCCACAGCCCTCATATGAGCCCAGGCCAGGTGGGGAAGCAGAGGCAGACAAGGCATGGAAGACAGCCTGCCTGGGCTCAAACCCACTGACCAGCTGGATGACTCATTTTGGTCTTTAAAATTATTTATTTAATAGAAATTAGATCAAAGTATTAGTGATTAGATTATTAATGATTATTTAGCATTAATATAGTAACTATTAATATATAATAGTAGACAATATTATTAAATAGATTAGCATGGATCACAGTATTGGCAATTATATTATCTATACTTACTGGTTATTAATATATTAATTGTTATTGATGTATATATTAGATAATTAATGTAATTAGATTATTTGTAGTTATTAGATTATTAATGTATGCCAGAATGCATTTAATGGTATGCTTTTTTTCCTTCTTCCCCCCAATCTTTTACTGTGATAGAATACACATAAAAGTTACCATCTTAACCATTTTTAGGTGTACAGTCGGTAGCTTTAAGGACATTCACATTTTTGTGCAGCCGTCACCACCGTCTAGTTCCAGAACTCTTTTTATCCTGCAAAACTGAAACTCTCCACCCATTAAACAATGATTCCTCGTGCCTCCCCTTCCCCAGCCCCTGGCAACCACCATTCTACTCTCTGCCTCTATGAGTTTGACTACTCTAGGTACCTCATTGTTTCAGTCTGGTCAGGCTGCTCTAACAAAATACCATAGATTGGGATGCCTGGGTGGCTCAGTCTTTAAGCGGCTGCCTTTGGCTCAGGTCATGATCCCAGGGTCCTGGGATCGAACCCCGCATCGGGCTCCCTGCTCCGCAGGAAGCCTGCTTCTCCCTCTCCCACTCTCCCTGCTTGTGTTCCCTCTCTCGCTGTCTCTCTCTGTCAAATAAATAAATACAATCTTAAAAAAAAAAACCCACCAAAATACCATAGATTGAGTGGCTGAAATAGCAAATGTTTATTTTTCACAATTCTGGAGACTGGAAAGTCCAAAACCATGAAGCTGGCAGATTAGGAGTCTGGTGTGCACCAGCCTTCGGTTAACAGACGGCCATCTTTCCACTCTGTCCTCATGAGCAGCCCTCTAGGGTCTCTCTTGGAAGGGCACTGATCTCATTCAGTAGGGCTCCACCCTCATGACCTAATCACCTCCCAAAGATTCTACCTCCACATACCATCACCTTGGGTGTTAGGTTCCCAAACACATGGATTTTGGAGGGACATATTCAGTCCATACCATTCGTATAATTGGAATCATACAGTATTTGTCTTCAAGTTCCATCCATGATGTAGCATGTATCAGAATTTTCTTCCTTTTTAAGACTGAATAATATTCCATTGTATGTGTAAACCACATTTTGCTTATCCATTCACCTGTTGTCGGACACTTGGGTTGCTTCCACATTTTAGCTACTATGAATAACGTTGCTATGAACACAGGTGTACAAATATCTCTTAGAGACCCCACTTTCAATTCTTTTCGGTACATCCCCAGAAGTGGAATTGTTGGACCATGTGATGAATCTTTTTAGTTTTTTTGAGGACCCACCATACTGTTTTCCACAGGAGCTGCGCCATTTTACTTTCCCATCAATGGTGTGCAAGCATTCCCATTTCTCCACATCTTTACCACACTTACTTTCTGTTTTTGTTTTTTTTGTTTTTTGTTTTGTTTTATTTTAATTATAGCCATCCTAATGGATGTGAGGTGGTATCTCGTTGTGGTTTTGATTTGCATTTCCCTAATGATTAGTGCCGTTGAGCATCTTTTCATGTGCTTATTGGCCTTTCGTGGATCCTTGTTAGAGAAATGTCTGTTTGAGTACTTTGTCTATTTTTTAATCAGGGTTTTTGGTTGTTGCTGAGATTTAGGAGCTCTCTATATATTCTAGACATTAATCCCGTATCGGATATATGACTTGCAGATGTTTTCTCCCGTTCTGTGGGCTGCCTTTTCACTCTGTTGACCTTGTCCTTTGACGCACAAAAGTTTTTAATTTCATGAAGCCCAACTTGTCTATTTTTGTTGTTGTTGCCTGTGTCTTTGGCTTCATATCTAAGGAATCGTTGCCAAATCCAATGTGCATGAATTGCTTTTAAATTTTTTTCCACATGTCTCAGTTCCTTCTGCTGCACAAAGAGAGGATACAGGTAGTTTGAACGAAGCTAAGGGAGATAATCTTCATAAAGATTTAGCTCAGAGTCCAGTGCAGTAACATGTGGTCATTGCCATATGTGCCTTTTTCTAGCCACACACCCAGCTTCTCAGGTGCCTTTTCTCTTCTCTACCAAAGCCAGAAGTAGCATCAAAGGACTGGGTGCCTATGGGAGAACTTCACTGACGCTCAGGAGCGTGTTGGGGGGGTTCCATCTGGGACCCAACAGGGGGTTCGGAAACCTGATTTTAGAGCAAAGCTCGTCTTACTAATGTTTTCTTTCAAATGCAGTTGCACCCGTGCACACTCTTCTCCCCTCCGGCTCTTTTCTGAATCCTCTTCCAGCACCCCTGCTCTTCCTGCCCTGCACACCACCTCTGGGGTACCTGGGTATAGAGGGGATGAGACACGTGCCTTTGGGAATAGCCGAAGCTGTGGGAACACGAGGCAACCTCAGCGGGCTTTGGTTCCCCTCACAAGGAGAGGAGGGAGCCATCCTTCATGTTGCTTTCTTGGGCCAGTTTCTCCCCCCAGGTACATGATGAAGAAACGGGGGCAAAGGAAAGGTTTGGGGGCGCTCCCAAACCTGGAAGCATCCTTCAACTTAAAAAACAAGAAAGCCAGAAGATTACCTTCTCCCTTCTACGCGCTGTCCACCAGCCTCTCCCGTCTTTGTCCAGGGAAATGAAATTGCCAGGAGGCTGCTTCTTGCACTGTAACGAGCTCCTTCTATTTCTAAAAGGGAAGAACCAGCCAGATGGTAGCTACCAAAACTCAAGTGCCATCTCTTAGAGAACCTCTGCTTTAGAAAGAGGTCAGGTGTCAAAACAAACGACGAATTCAGAAGCACAGCCCCTGGAAGATCTCAAGCTGTAAGCAGTGTAGGAGGGATGCCTGGGTCAGGCCCTGGAAGTGGATTAACAACCTTGGGACCTTTCTTTACTTCACTCCTATTAGTAGTTTTAGACCCTTTTACATAGTTGTCTGGGGGCCAGGGGCAGGGGTGGGGGGAGACACCCTTTGTTTTGGAGGATTATGCAAACATTTTTACAAGTGATTTGTTGGCCTTTGTTTAACCTTTGCTTAATTGGTCCTAATTCACCTTTACTAACTGATGCCCAATGCCAAGAAAAGCTCCAGTTCTAAGTTTACAGCCTACTGAAAAAGTGATTAAGATGTGTAAACACAGCAGGAAGATTCTCACCACAGTCCAGGTGATAAGGGACTTCAAATATATGAAGGGCATCCCCACAGAAAAGGAGTTTTATTTGTATGGGGGAGGAAGCCCACAATGGCAGAACTGAGATTAGTGAGGATAGGAGCTACAGGAAGGAAGATACCCACTTGGTACAAGGAAAAACTTTTGAACAATTATCATTATTATAAAATAAAAATAAAAACAAAGTGCTGTGGGAGGTGGTGAGCATCTGAGCACAGAAGTTTTGAATCAGGGGGTGGAAAGATCACCTGGCAGGATGCTGGGAGGGGGTTGAGCTGAGGTCAGAAGAGGTCCAACCCAGGTCTAGGATTCTGTGATAAAGGTGTGGGTTAGAAAGCTATATATCTTATCTGGACAGAGTTATCGTCTATCTAGGGCCATGGAAATGGTTTTCAGACTGGACAAAGGAGAAGGGATTTCTACCTCTGAAGACCTGTTATAGAACACTCCCAGTTATTTCAACAGGTAGTTACCAAAATAGAGCATGCATGTGAACTTGTTTACAAAACGGAGATGGTATTATGCACCTCAGTCACTGGGCTGCTATAAATACCAAATGAGAAAATACGGGATTGTGCTTGGAAGGAAGCCTTGGTTCAATACGCGTTAGAGATTATTATTAGCATTATTATAATGCATAAAAACTAGCTGGTCAGTTTCTTTCTCAGGACACCGTTATTAGATAGCTAGAGAAACTATTGGAAAGAGGGATGCCTGGCTGGCTCAGTTGGTAGAGCATGGGACTCTTGATCTTGAGATGGTGAGTTCAAGCCCCACATTGGGTATAGAGCCTACTTAGGATAAAACAAAAGAAATTCTAGTAATCTATGAAAATTGCCAGTGGCAGAGTAGAGAGAGGTAGGTTTTTGAGTTTAGAAATGAAAACTTACAATAATTTACGTTATATAGCATTTACTATACAATGTACATTTACCTCTTTTGTGTATATACGGGGACATATGGGATAAGTATTTATATGTACATTTATATTTACTCAAGTGTTCATTATCCAATTCCTTGAAGTTGGGAAGTTGAGTAGTGAAAATATACTTTAATAAACAAATCACTTATAAAATTGGTCCCTACTAAAACATTTCTCAGCTAATACTCCTATCCTACCAATAAGGTGTATGTGAATCAGTCTCTTGCTATTTAAAAAATTTAGCCAATATAGTACAGTAAAACTGCCAAACTTGCAAAAGATGAAGGATTTCATGAAGTCAACAAAAATAATATTGGAGACTTGCTTGCATCTCAAGTAAAGACGTTGGCAAATAAAGAATTGACATTTTTAAACCAGTTTACAATTGAAAAACAGAGCCCTTCAGAAGAAAATGATTTAAATATCAAAGGATAAAAGAAGCTTTAGGAAAAATTGATAAACTCTTAAATATTTTGCCAAAGCAACAAACAAAACTCCAAAACCTGACCTCTTCTATGACAGGGCTTTAAAAGTCAAAGTGAAAGTTGCTACAGTATATAATTTTGTCAGAAAATGTATGCTGAGAAAAGTAACTAATACCTAATTCATTCTTTAAGAATCAGTGCAATAAACTGAGGGTTGCTGAAGGGGAGAGGGGTGGGGGGATAGGGTAATTGGGTGATGACGTTAAGGAGGATATGTGATGTAATGAACACTGGGTATTATATAAGACTGATGAATCACTGGACTCTACCTCTGAAACTAATAATACACTACATGTTAATTAATTGAATTTAAATTTAGAAAATAAAATTTTAAAAATGCAAAAAAAAAAGAATCAGTGCACATTTGCAATCATAACCTGGATTTGTTAAACTTAAGAAAACATGTTTTAGTATCATTTAGTATCATTTTTCAATATGAATTTTCAATCAAGCTCCTCGCCGCCCCCCCCCCCCCCCCCCCCCCCCCCGCCTATTACCAAACTGTGATTCTCTTTTTAAGTGGATTCATATTAAATGTCCTTGGCTGGCAGCAATTATCCCCAGATGTGGGAAGAGAAAGGGAGGGAGTGCGAGCAAGCACTAGCGACCTTTCTCAACAGTTGCCTAATTTTTCAGCTAAGCAGCAATGTGAGACAAACAGACCCACTGTCCTTCCTTTAAAGTCTTGTGAAATGGAGGGAGAAAAACATTTACTAGAGAAAGTCCTAGAAAGTTACCTGGGTTCTTTTAGCAGACTTTTGCTGGAAGAGTCTGTAGGGTGAGTCTGAAGTAGATAGTAACATTCAAATCAGATCCTTAAAGACATTTCAGAGTTTGAACCTCAACTTGACTTTCAATTGCTATTTGACTGTATTCTTAGAACTTCAGATCTAGAAAAACATTTTACAGAATGACCCCTGAGGGTCAAAATTGTGTTGCTTTTGGTAAAATACATTTGGAAGCAATCCCTTCATTTCATAGGTAGAAAACTAAAGAGAAAGTGAATATGTGACTTCCCCCAGACCACACTGGCTGTTAATGGCTTGATTAGAACCAAGTCTCCTGAATCAGAGCTGCGGTCCTCAACCTTGATTGCACACTGGAATCACCTGACAGCTTTTAAAACTGATGTTTAGGTCTCATCCCCAGAGGTGCTGGCTTAATTCATCTTGAGTACAGCTGAACTGGGGGTTTTTAAGTGCTCCCAGGTGATTCTAACATGTAACCAAGGTTCAGATCCTGATCTTTCCTAATTTTTGCTCTTGCAAAAGGACCTATATCACTTTCCACTATAGTCCTTCGTATGCTTCCACTCTTCCCTCCCAATTAATCCTATTTCTTCTCTAGTGCTGTCATATCGTAATAATTATTAAAGTCCAATGCTCGAAAAGGAGAGTTCTGGGACTACAGAGCAGCGGGCACCTAGTCGCCTCACCTGCTTAACACGGGACAGATGGCGAATTTCAAAGCCGAATGTAGCACAGAACCAATACCACTCTAGCAGCAGCCGTATACCCAAATTTAAGCTTAAATATTCTGCATATGCTCGGGTTTTGGATTCTCTCCTGGAGCTAGCAATGACTTTTGGAGCTAAAAACTGCAGACTGCTGTGGCAACGGGAGCATGAAGCCAGGCCCTGGACCAACCCATTTCACCACCTAATTGCTCTTCCCTCAGCTGTGAGACCGTCTTTTCATTCCACTTAGTAGGGTGTGTAAAAATGAGTGTTGGATCCCTGTACAAGAAGAGCAGTGGTGAAAAAGCAAACTTAAAAATTAATCTGAAACAAATAATACATTATATGTTAAAAAAAAAGAAGAAGATAGTAGGAAGAGAAAAATGAAGGGGGGAAATCGGAGGGGGAGATGAACCATGAGAGACTATGGACTCTGAGAAACAAACTGAGGGTTTTAGAGGGGGAGGGGTCAGCCTGGTAATGGGTATTAAAAAAGGCACGTATTGAATGGAACACTGGGTGTTATATGCAAACAATGAATCATGGAACACTACACCAAAAACTAATGATGTAATGTATGGTGATTAACATAATAAAATTTAAAAAAAAGTAATACTAAAAAAAATTAATCTCTCTTTTTGAGAAAAGGATCAGTACAATGAGACACAGCCCATCACAGAAGTCCAAGACTTTGCAGTGCCGGGTGCCATGCTTTGAGTCCACACTGCTCACAAGCATAAGCAACCTCTCCACCCCACTTCCGAGAGCACCGGGGCCAGGCTCTCCAATCTCGCGAGAAGCTCTGACCACGCCTCCTGGAGACTGAGCCAATCAGAACAGGCTTGCTGTAGTCGGCTCTAGCCTGGCGGATTCCCATGATGCTCTATCACAGTGACCTCCTCCGGAGGGGGGTTCCGATGGCTGCTTCCTGTTCCCGCCACTCCGAAAGTGGAAGTGCAGGCCTTCCGGTAAACAACGAATCAGACAAATAACCGATCTGCTGGCCCTGTGCGCTCCAGATCTGACTGTACAGAAGGTAGCTTCCATTTTTCTGAAAGACGTGAGGGCGCACTGATGAATACCCACTCTTTCCCTGCGTGGGCTTTCACCGGCAGTTTCAAGCGATTCGGATTTCCATCCAAAACCATGGGATTCCAAGAGTTCACCTTAATGGTATTCAGACTCCCTTTTTAGTTTTATCCAGTCATTTCTGGAGCATTCATTCCATAGATTCTTGCAGGATAGGAAAGTAGAGATGGTACTTTAATGCCTCAGGACACAAGAACTTGAGCAACACTCTCCTCATATATTAATTTTGTGGCGTGTTCTAGGACCATAATACAAAGCATAATACAAACTACTATCAATTACAGTTTTGAATTAGCTGTGTAAGCTAATTAGAGGCCAGATTGCTCCACCTTTTGGTTTAGGGGTTCACGGAAGCCATTTCTCAAAGCTTATTAGAGAGGTGCTCCTTAAGTGATTAATTCTGGACAGTGGACACAAAGTTCCGACCCTCCCTGAGTTTACAGCCTAATGGAAAACAGAGATCCTTGAATTATAGATAACTATGCTGTGTGGTATGTCCTGCGGGAGAAAGCTGCACTATTAAATGACTTCCTAAGGTTCTCTGTCAAATCAGTGGTGTCACCCAAAGCTCAGGAAAGCAAACCCCCTGACTTAACATATCCTAACACATCTTGGGCTAAAGTTGGCCACATTGCATAGGGGCCTAGCCCCTGTCTGCTTGGGACCAATTGAAGGTGAATGTTGCAAGAGGCCATGATGAAAGGAAGCTGACTGCAGCCAAAAAGATGTCAAAGAGGGGATGCTGTGATGATGTTGTGATCTATTGTGAGGTAACTATGAAGAAGATGGCACCTGAAATGGGGAGTTGATTTTGGGTTAGGTCATGTGGGGTTGCATTGTAAAGCCTTTATACATGTGGTAGAGGAGAGTTTTAGGGGGTTTTGTTTGCTTTTATCTTTTTGTTTTTTACCCCAGGTGAAGAAATTTTAGTTAAAAACTCAGCTTTTAAGCAATTCCTCATTAACCTATGCAAGATTCTTCTCTTATTTTACTTTTTCTTTTTACTTCCAAACCCTGATTTTGTTTTCTTTTGCCCCCATAGCACCCACTCACCTTCTTGCAAAGGTATATCATTTTTATGCCAGTGTGTCTTTACAGAAATGATAATGTGCTCTAAATCCCATCTGTTTCCTGTAATTTCCCCTTAATGCTAGGTTTTTAAGATCCATCAAAGTTGCTATGTACATCTGGTTGACATTTCTGTTACTTAGTTTTCAACATTGCACATCTGCCATATTTTACTCACCCCTTTCTCCAGCGATAAGCATCTAAACTGCTTCCAACATTCAGCTACCCCAAGAAATTCCATGATAAACATCTTTACGGGCCTGTGGGAGAATTTCCTAGGAATACATATTCCACAGTTTTTCCACAGATCATAAGGCATGTGCATGCTTCATCTCAACAGCTGCCAGATTACTTTCCCGAGTGGGGGCACCAGTTGGCCCTCCCTCCAGCAGTGCCCCCGAGTTCCATCTTCTACATTCTCAGCTGCACCATTATCTCCCTTCTGACATTGCCCATTCTTAGACATTTAAGGCAGAGGTCAGAGTAGATGCAATAGGTCATAGAGAACTATCTAAAGCTCTTCACCTGTGAGTGCCATGAGAAAGGGGATGCTTTGGAAAAATTGTGCAGGAATGAACTGACTTGCAAAACCAAAAGATGCAACATATACATATTCTCTGGGAAGTATGGGTGATATTTAGCATGACAAATAAAAAATATTTTCTACATATACTTCTTTTTTTTGGTACAAATATCCTATTCAATATTTGCTCCCACTTCCCATGTTTGGTTAGTTTGTATGACTTGGTTTGAAACATGATTTGACTTGGCCATGGCCAGTCTTCACTATGGCTGGTAGTGGGAGGCAGGGAAGGGGAGGCGGATCTAGGAGACCAGAGTGTCCTGCTGGGCAGAAGCCTGACCTCACTTGATGAGCTGTGCCTCCCTCCCTATCTTTAGCTGTTATTCTCTTGGTGTCAGAGGACTGGGTAGAATAGTACAGTGACAATAAATAGATTTAACAATGAACATTTGTAGAGTACTTGCTGCTCAAAATGTGGCCCTCAGACTGGCAGCTTAGGCATGACCTGGGACACTGTTAGAAATTCGGAATCTTGGATCGCACTCCAGGCCCACTGAATCAGAATCGGCCTTTAGCAAGATCCCCAAGGGACTTTATGCATAGCACTGCTTCAGTCTTCGCCAAACATTTTCACATAGATTGACTTGTTTAAGCTCTTCCCAACACCCCGGATTTCTTTGGGTATAGCTATTATGTACTTCTCATGTTACAGTTGAAGAAACTGAGGCTTGGCAGGTTAAAATGACTGGCCCAGGAGTACCAGAAGAGCCCAGAGCAAACAGATTTTCAAACCCTGCAACTGCTTTCAAGGTCATACTTTGTTTATATCCCCTTCTCCCCATGCCCATTTTCTCTCATTCCAAAAGGAAAACACCCAGGAAGAGCTCATTTGAGAGCCAAACAAAAGTGGAGTGGAGGTGAAGCCTCCCAGTCTCCCCAGGGATGTAAACTGCCACTGAGACAGGAAGCAATCACTGCTCTTCAGCCTTCCTCCTCCTCCTGCTGCATTGCAACCTTGGGTTAAGAGGGGTAGCCAGATCTTCTCGGAGTGTCGAGTAGGTGGAGATATTAGTGGGTCCCTCCCTTGAGTGAAGGTTCCACTTTTCCTTCTTAAAAGCAGGCCAAGCAGGGGTGCTTACTCTGGGATTCCCCAGATCCCCAAGGCATTTGGGTAGAATTGAGGAGTCTGGGAACAGCCTTTTCTGCACCATAACTAAAGGAAACAAACCCACAGCAGCTGCAGCAGGACCTGCGACTTTGTAACTAATAGAAATCACAGATATTCCCATACTGAGTTGGAACTGTTGCACATCTCCAAATCTCGTTTATGCTCATCATGACTTCGGTACTCTAGGTATTAGACCCACACTAGATCCTGTTACTGAATGTGTTCAAGAAAGGGCACTATATTGCTAAGTGGCAACTTTGTTTTTTGATATTTTGATAATAGTGTATCAATATAATGGTTTTCTTGGTAATCTTACAAATTTCATCTCTGAGCTTAAAAACATTATTCTGAGAAGGAGCTCATAGGCTTCATTAAACCATAAAAGGACCATGTCAGATTTTGGAAACTATCATATCCCCCAGTCTGTTTTTGGTTGGTTTGGGTCACCCCCCCCCATATTTGTTTTATATCTTTTTTTGGTAGCAACATAGCACCTAAAGCCAAAAGGTCCTATGTGCTTCTTTTCCTGAGAGGACTGTACTCCATTGCACAGCCAGGCTTGGTGGGAGTGAGGGCTGAAGAACTTCAAGGGAGAACATTTATGACTATTCTGTTATTCTAGAAGATCCTCTCAACGTTCAGAAGATTTCAATTAAAAATGTCATGCCACTTGCCGGACAGAGGGACCATTAGCCATAGCTTTCTTTGGTCACTTACCCTTCTGCAGGTCTGTGTTATGGTCTCGATTATAATTGACAAAGAAGCTGGAAGATGTTTGGCTTTTGAAAAGGAACACCCTCCTTTTGTACCCATGACCTTAACCAACATTACCAGGATTCTAAAGTCTGAAAAGGTAAGTTAGTAACTGGCACTATCCAGAGAAAATGCAAGCTCAGACTTTTAAGGAAGCTGTAAGAATTCTACCTTGATAATTATCAATGTGTGGAGAGATGTCCATGATAGATTAAGCTTTTTTTTTTTAAAGCAGGTTAGAAAATAGCACATTTTATTCTATAGAGAGAGGGGAAAGTGAGAGAGCCGGGCAGAGGAAAAGAGTCTGAAAAAGTAAATATCAAAATATTAATTGTTAATTCTGGGTAGTGGAGTTACAGGAGATTTTCATCTTTTATTCCTTTTTGTATTTTTTTATGATCAGCATGTATTACTTTTGTTAAAAAAAAAAGAACAAGGCAGTGAGGCTATTTTCACTTTGTAAAAGTCAAAATGTTTAACAACTCTATTTTACTGCTAGTCGGAACCTTGCAGAGCCACTTAGCCACTTAACTAGCTTCATACCTCTTGGGGAAATAAAAAAGAGCAGAATGGAAAGTGGAAAAAATTTAATTCTGTACAAAAAAAATTCTAACATAAAGTGCTGTAATATACCATGGGCTTTGTATCGTGGGTCGAATTAGGTCCCCCATACTGTTAATGCACCAGGCGGCCACGGGTACACAGCAGGCCCTCCATCAAAGTGAGCACCCGTCCTTCTTCCTATTACTCATTTATTCCCATCACAGAGCGCCCAGTAGAGTGCTTGGAAGGGGCGGGGGGGGGGGGGGGAGATGTATATTTTTCTTCCAGATCTACACACTTTCCATTTTTCCAAGTCATTTCTCACTCCAATTTTCTTCCTTTCCTACTTCATCAGTTTTTCTAGTCCTCCTTCCTGGGGCTTTCTCCCAGTTGTTTTACTTTTTTTTTTTTTTTTAAGTATTCTTCTAAGATGAGTATTTTGAACACTGTGGCTGCCACTCCAGAGCTGATACAATCACACACCCACTGTTTCAATTACTTCTTGTGGCGCAGCAAACCACCCCAAAACCCAGGGACACTCCTACACGCAGAAGCGGGGGTGGGCAGCTGGTGCCTCCCTGGTGGAGGAGAGGCAGGAAATGCTGCGTGGGTTGCCCTTCCATATATCATTCATGATTCTTCGGGTCAGGAAGTCAAGTAGAGCTCATCTCTGCTCCAGGATGTGTCAGGTGGGCCTGCTTGGCTGGTGCTGGAGGGTCCCCGGTGGTCCTGCTCATGCATCTGGAGTCCTGCGCCTGGCTGTCAGTTGGGGTGCCTTGGTCTCGATATGGCCATTCTCCGTTCAAATGTTCTTATTCAGTAGTTCAGCCTCTGCCTAGTGGCTGGTTTCCTTGAGGGTGAAAATGGAAACTCCAAAGGCTTCTTAAGACCTAGGAGTGAAGTCCCACAGCACCACCCCCCTGATTCTGTTGGCCAAAGCGAATCACAGGGCCAGCCCCCATTCATGGGGTTGGGGAAACAGATTTCACCTCTTAATGCAGGAGTAGCAAAGTCACCTTGGAAAAGGTTATGCGGAGTGAAAGGGGTTGTTGTGGCCATCTTTAGAAACAATCTACTCAACATAAAAAGTTTAAGATTTTATTATTATCATTTTTATTTATTTATTATTTTTTAAAATTAAGCTGTACACCCAGTGTGGGGCTTGAACTCACAGTCCCAAGATCAAGAGTTGCATGCTCTACCTACTGAGCCAGGCACCCCTGAGAGTTCAAGATTTAAAAAAAAAAAAAAATTTAATGAGCTTAAAAACCACGGTAATTAGTATAATGAAAATAATAAATAATATTCACTAGTCAGAGAGGATGTTTTTCCTAATCTGTGTGACACTTTCACTTTATGAATCAGCCCTTGCTTGCCTCTCATCTCTACTTTATGTCATAGTAGGCCAAGAAATCATAAGTTCTGGGTATGGAAGAGAAGTCCTTGCCTGTCACCCTTCGCCAACATTTCACCACACAGCTGTTCCCTCTCAGCCTCCCTCCTGAGCATGTAGTTCTCCAGAGACCCACCCTCAGTTCTCTTATCTCTTGTTTACTCTTCCTAGGGGATTGCAGCCACTCTGGCTTCAGCTGCCACCTATACCCTGATTACTCCCAGATTTTAATCTCTGGCCCAGATCTTTCTCTCCTGGGCTCCAGACCTGAAATTCCAACTGCCTCCTGGGCATCTCTATTTGGATGTCCCGCAGGTAATCTTATCTTTATATGTCCTAAATCAGATTTGACATTTATTCCTCTCCACCAAAACCTACCTCCCTATGGCCTGTTCGTTGGGCAACAGGGTTCTGTTTCATCCAGTGAATCAAGCCAGAACCTGGCAATCCTCCACATCTCCCTCTTTCTCATGCCCCCTTCCAGTGAATTGCCAAATTCTGTTGTTTCCTGCTATTTCTATTCTGTTCTTTCCATGCCTGCCACTGTTTCCTTTGTTTAGGCCAGCATCATCTTTGCTGTCTACATTATTGCAAAAGCCTTCTCACTGGTGTTAGACCTCCACCCTTCTGGTCCATGCTCCACACTGAGCCAAAATGGGCTTTCTATACCATCATTCCTTGCTAAAATCTGTCAGTAGGTCCCCATTGTCCTCAGGATAGAAGTTCTACTTCCACATTCCTTAGCATGTCATGCTAAGGGCTGCTTCCCTTAACACCCTAAGCTCCTCATCCTACCTCTCAAATCTGTGATCCAGACAGTTCCAAGCGCCCTGAATCCCCAATGGTCTCTCTAGTCTCCACCTCTCCTCTCGCTTAGGGATCAGCTGAGCGAAGCCTTCCCTCATCCCTTCCTTGGCCCTCCTAGGACACTCTGTGCACACCCCTTTCCTAGCATTTACCACACTCTATAGTCATGGTGGCCTCATATATTTATTTCTCCTGCTATACTGGAAGCTCCTTCCGCATACTTTTATTGTTTTTCCTCAGTGTTCAGCTAGCGCCTGGCATATGGTAGGGCAATGGATGAATGGTGATGATACCCACAGACTCAAAGAAGCAATGGGAACATGCTGTCAGTCACACTGTTTTAATTCCATAACTCAACTGAAGGCTCTTTACATGTCAGCCGCACCGCCACTTCCTTCATTATTCTGATGGAAGGAGAAACCAGCACCATCAGCAGGAAGGGTCGGCGTCTATCTGAGATACTGCTTACTACTGCCCAGGACTTTTTTTTAGTCATGCCCAAGATGAAAGTTTTGCATGTGTGGTCCTGCAGTGATGCAAACTAGGGGTAAGAGATAGGAGGATCTATACTTCTGCCCTAGGTGTTTGTCCACATTCTGTCTGTAACTCCTTTGGGTCTTCAGAGACAACCTACAATTTTATTTCCTCCATTAAAAAAATCTTGAGTGCCTAACATAGAACAGACACTGGGCCAGAAAGATTGTGACATGGCTACCACCTTGAAGGAGCTCAGATCTGGGTGTAGTATAAGCAGGATTCAATATTGTAAAATACTTCTTGCAGTAAGATGTGATATGTGTGGGGTACCTGGGTGGCTCAGTCATTAAGCGGCTGCCTTCGGCTCAGGTCATGATCCCAGGGTCCTGGGATCAAGCCCCGCACTGGGCTCCCTGCTCAGCGGGAAGCCTGCTTCCCCTTCTCCCACTCCCCTCTGCTTGTGTTCCCTCTCTCACTGTGTCTCTCTCTGTCAAATAAATAAATAAAATCTTAAAAAAAAAAAAAAGATGTTATATGTGCTCCACACCCAGCATGGAGTATGGACAAAGTGCTGTGGGAGCAGAGAACAGTGGACTCATCTTGAAGTTATCAAGGAAGGCTTCAACAAGGTGGCAGTAGAACAAAGGAAGCCAAAGGAGCCTTTCAACGATAAAAATATATATTTCTTCCAAGACACCATGGCTCCTGTTACACTTTAAAGAAAATCTATATTTCACACTATGGCCTATAAATTCCTCAGTAATCTGGCTCCTCCTGCCTCACTCTCCAACCCTGCCCTCCCCCATCCCCTCCTTCCCCCAGCACCCTCTAAACCTCCAGCCACACTGCATCACAGAGCAAACTCCTTCCTGGTAGGACGCTGTCATAGCTGTTCCCTCTACTCAGGTACATTCTCCCTGAATCTGCCTATCCTCTCATTAGGTTTTCAGCTTAAGTCTCTTCCTCAAAGCAAGATTCTCTTATCTCCTAAATCAAACCACAATCATAGGCACAATCATATTATCCTGTCACCCATTGCAATTCTATGTGTTGTAGTTAACTTCACCTTCATAAGTGCTTTTATTATATACATAGAGAGAGAGAGAGAGAGAGAGAGAGAGGGAGAGAGAGACTTGTCTTTGCTTCCCGTCTAGGCTTTTTGAGAGCAGGGACTTGGACTGTTTTGTTCCTTGCAGTTGTCCGGGTACCTAGAACACATAGTACGTGTTCAATAAATATTTGTTGAACAGACTGGATAAATGAGCAACACAATGTTTACTGAATGAGGACATGGCTTAGAGATGTGGAATTGTACCATATGTTTGAGGAATAGCAAGTCATTTGCTATGGCTTTGGACAAGGGTATATCTGGGGAGGAGAGGAGCTTGGAAGGGGGGGAGAGGAGTTGGGGGCAGACTATACAGCTCTGAATGGAATAGTCTCTTATCTCCTAGGCAACAGGAGCCAAGGATCCTTTTTTAAGTAGGGAGTGTCATGATTGGATCATGACTTTCAAAAAACACCACTCCAGTGGAGTGTGGAGAGTTTGGGCACCACAAACCAGCTGGGGTGGGGCTGGAGTTTGGGTGGGGAGATTGCAGCTGATTTAATCCAGGGGAGAGTTGACACAGAGACTGACCTAGAGTAACAACTGAAGGACAGAAATGAAAAGTGAGGAAAAAGATATTTTAGAGGCAAAACTGTTGGAATCTGGAGACCAACTGGATCCAGGACTTTGAGGGAGAAGGTGAAGGCTGGATGGGAGGTGATGAATCCATACAGGAAGGAGCAGAAATGATTTTAGTTTTGGTAATGTTGAGTCTGAGGTGCCTGAGGAACTTCTTTCTCTGAATCTCTAGGAATTGTGCCACCACCACACTGTTCCTCCTACCCCTTTTCTCTTTTCTTTCCTGTTTTGAATCACTCCCACAAGCCATGAATGCTCCCTGCTTCTCAGCGTGCTGGGGCATCATGCCAGCAGGCCCCACATTCCTGAAGAAGGGACTGGGTCCAGACCTGGAGGGCTGGCTGGCTGTGGCCACCCGAGGGGGCGGCTCCCTGACAGGAAGGAAGGCTGGCCTGTGGAGGGGGCGGCTCCCTGACAGGAAGGAAGGCTGGCCTGGTGGTTGGGCACAGAGTGGAGCTTCCACTGCGGCAGCAGGTGCCCGGAGCCAGCTGCTCCAACCCCTCAGGCTCAGATCAACAGGATGGGACAGCCCAGGCGGAAGGAAGCCTATAGGAAGGGACACCCCTGCAGACAGAGTGGAGGCATGGGGTGGAGGGGAGATAGGAAGAGCTGCCTGGGCTGCTGAGCTGGCGCCCCTCCAGCTGATTCAGGAGAGGCAGTGACAGGAGGCCATTCAATCCCCAGCCCTGGTCAGCTGTATTATTACTGCTGTTGTTGGCTACCCTGGGCCTCAGATATCAGAAGGAATCACTGGAAGATGTTCATGGATTTGCCGGTTTCTAAAATAATTCCCTTTCTATGCTCATTCTGTGGTTATTGGGAAAGAAAGGTCACTTGCATTACCTTTCAGTTACACGGAGAGGTGAGACAGCTTGAGGGAGGGGCAGTGATTTTTTGCCACGTGTTCAGCCTGTCCAAAGGAGATAAAATCTCTAGTTTGCTTTAAGCCGGGTTATCACTGCCCAAGTCTCCCAACAACAGCTGCTGTGAACGGGCACGCAACGGCCAAAAGAGGGCAAATCGGGAACGAAAGCAGAGTCACCCGCTCCAAATCTGAGGCCCTGGCTCTCCTCGGACCAGCCCAGGGGGTCGGAGGTGGGGTTGTCGGGGAGAAGAGGGCGGGTGGCGCTTTAGAGGGGGCGGTGTGTCTTTGACCAGGTGGGCATCCCCGCAGCATCCCCATCCCCAGGCGCGCTGGGGCGGGCGCCCGGCGACCCCAAGAGACCCCTCCCCACAAGCAGCTTCCAGGCAGGGCGTTTCCGGAGGCCCGGGTGGGGGTGGGGCCCATCTTTGAAACAGCTTGTAAAGACTGCAATTTAAACTTTACATTGAGCTCAAAACTCGATTCCGCAACCAAGCGTCGGCGCCACAAAAGGATAAAAACTCGGGTTTACAGCCCGTCATCACCCCATTGGTCCAGTTCCCAAGGCTTCCTGCAGTCCCCACACCTTTCTCTCGGCTGCCTAGAGAAAGGATGGGCGGGGAGGGCAGGGGCGGGCACTGCTGCCTGCAACGCAGAAGGGGAGGGCGAGCCCGCGCCCGTGGCCCGGGCGTGGGCGGGGGGCGCAGGAGCAGGTGTCGGCTCAGTGACAGGGTTCCCTTCCCTGCCCTCCCCGCCTCGGTGCTCCCCACAGCTCAGCGAGGCAAAACCCAGCAAATGCTCGAGAAATGCAGCTCAGTCGGTCAGCGGGCTCTGCTTTCTTGCCAGACGCCTAAGAGGACGGCGCTTCCAAATGCAAATCTCTTGGCTCCGGCGCCTTGGCTAGCAGCCGCCGCCTCCCCCGCCCGGCTGCCCGGCGTCCCGCCCACCCCGCGGCGGGCCGAGATGGGGCCCAGAGCAGAGGGGACGGGGCGGAGCGGGCATCCCTCCCCACCTCCCACGTGGGGTCGGCCCTCCGCAGTGCCTGGGCGCGCCGCCGCCGCGCCTCCGGGCTAGGCCCCCGCCCGCGGCACCGCCCCCTAGGCCGGGGCGGAGGACGGCAGGGGAGGGTGGGCGAAGGGTGGAGGGTGGGCGAGGGGTGGGGGGTGTCACTGAGTCAGGTGGCGGCGGGAGTTCCCTCGGGCAGGGTCGAGGGAACACGCTGCCGGGGATTGTGTACACGCTCCACTGACACAAGCTTCACGCTGCCGGGCAGCCGCTGATCACGCGTGGCCCCGGGAACCCATTGGCCGGCGCCTCACACACCTTTGTCGCTGATTGGCCGGCCGCAGGCTCCGCCCCCACCCCCGCCCGCGGCGCGGGGCAGGCGGAGAGGCTACCTGAATGGGGAGGGGGCAGACGGCGCGGAGCGCGGCGGCGGCGGGAGCGGCGTCGAGTGTCTCCGGGCGTCCGTCTGTGGCCAAGCAGCCAAGCGGCATAGCAGCCAGTCAGCTCGCCGCCGGCGGCCAGGCAGCCAACCATGCTCAACTTCGGCGCTTCTCTCCAGCAGGCTGCGGTAAGTCACCTGGGGATGCCCCTGTCCTTCCCTTCCGCGCTGCGTCTGAGGGGCCAGCCGGGGCACCAACCCTGAGCCCTTGACATCAGCGGCGCCTGAGGACCGGGGCTGCAGCGGAGTCGTGGGGGAGGAAGGGGCTTTCTGCCTGCACACTGGGCATTGGTGAGGGCGTGTGTGTCATGGAGTGGGTCAGGACAGGCGGATTGGGATCTACAGACGAAGGGACAGGGGTCTTGCTCAAGGTGTAATGCGGAGGGGAAGGGGCAGCTCCGCTGGGACACTTGAGGCAGGTGAGGGGGAGGATGACTGTAGGGGCGCTTAGAGTGAGGAAGGGGCTGCTGCCCTGGCAGCGAGGACAGGGGAAGTGTGGAAGGGGAGTGTGTGTGTGTGTGGGGGGGGTGACAAGGGGACTACCCTGCACCTGGCACCCGGGAGAGATGCCGCCGTCTGGATCAGGAATGCGACCCCGGGCGGGAGGGAGCTGCTTACTGGTATTTGAGGGGCGGGGTGTCCACAGGACAGGAGAGGGGGCTGTCCCTCTCGGGGGTCTGAGCGGAGGCTTGTGGTACCGGGGCTGCTCAGCAGACAGCCGGGGGCTGGGGGAGGGGGCGCCCGGCGTGGGCGCGGGGGAGTGGCACGTGGGCCCCGGACCGCCCAGGGGGGACGAGGAGGTGCGCCCCCAGACGACGGCAGGGGACTTCCCACTCCCCGCGGGAGCAAGTGGCCGCTTTTTGAGGACCCCCTGGGAGGGGGGTAGGGAGCTGTCTTGGGGATGAGAAGGTGGAAAGCAGGAGCCAGCAGAGCGGGGCGGGGAATGTGGGCGGGGGGAGCCGGGGCCGCGAGACGCGGGGGCCGCGTGTCGAGGCGGGAGCCGCGGGCCGTGGGGCCGCGCGTCTGGAGCCGGAGCTTGTGGGGGCTGCACGTCTGGGAACCTGTGGAGACTCGGCGGGCGGAGATGGAGCTGCCGGAAACCGCGGGGAGGGGGCGCAGCGTCTGCGGGAAAGACGGGGTGGTCTGAGGTCCCGCGGGCGGCGTGGGCGGGAAGCGCCGAGGGCTCGGCCGGATCCCCGGGGGCTGCGGCCGGGAGGAGGGCGGGGGCCGGGTTTCCGCGGGGACCCGGCTCCTCCTCCGGCAGCTGAGGCGGAGGCCCGGGGGTGGGCCGGGAGCGGGTGCGCCCAGGGAGCTTCTCGTCCCCGAGTGACCCAGCCCCGGCCTCCGCCAGGGGCGGCAGCGAGGCCCAGCCCCGCTGTCGGTTCCTAAGGGAACGGCGGCTCTCCGGGAGTGGGGAGGGGCGGGCGCTCCCGGAGTCGGCGCCCGCGGCCCCGCCCCTCCCCGCGGGCTCGGGCGCGCACTGCCGGGCGGTTGGCGGCGGTGCCCGCGGCCCCTCCCCCGGGCCGGCGCGAGGGCGGGGGCCCGCGGGCTCAGGAAGTAGGTGAAAGGTGACGGCGCGGCAATTCCCAGTTCACGTTTCCTGCGCCGCCCGGAGCAGCCGCTGATCACGCTTTGTTCACATGCCTCGCCCCCTCCTCCCCCGCGCCCCCCGCCCTTCGCGGTCCAGCCAATCCGGGCCCGAGCCGCCGGGCAGGCTGGCCAATGGCGGGGGCAGGGGCGCGGGGACGTGCGAGCGGCGAGGAATGTTCCCAGTGACTCACCCGCGAGCCTCATTGAGGTTAGGGCGGCCCCATCCGTCTGTCCTCGCCAGCTAGGATCTCCCCCGCCGTCCGCCCCCGCCCCTCGTCTGCCTCCCCCGCCCGCGCCTCCACCCGCTCTTCCCTTTCCTGCCTCGCGCCCCACTCCCTTTCCTCCCCTCCCCGCTTCTCTTCCTGCCCTTCCCAGCTCACACTCCCCTTCCCTGCTTGCCCGCCTTTTCTCTTTTTTCTTTCTTTGCATTGGCGTCTTGAGGCTTTTACACATACAGGAGTTGTCCGTTGCAGCTTACATAAAGGGGCGCGCGATTATGCAATAGCGTTATTAGTGAAATTTATAAAGAGCAGGGGTTACTTTTCTAAGGATTTCAACACGAAGAGTGTATGCATTTTTTAAAACAAGCATTGGGAATAATACCTTGCAGCGTAAAGAATGCTTTTAGGTATTTTTACAGGATCTCTGTTTAGACCAAAAGAGTGGGATCACATTAATGAAAAATGGGAGGTCGTGGGTAGTACCATTTTTTTTTAAAGTGCAGTGTAAGGAACTTTAATATGAAGCATTAAACACTTGATGGAGCTGTACAAATAAATGCCAAGCATGTGCTGTCATTCTTGTCATCAGTTATTTTAAAAATTAAAATACGTTCGATTGGACTATTGCAGATTCATTACAGTCAGGTTTTTGCAAATTCTGGGTAGAAGATTAAATTTTATGATTGGCCATTTTTTAGTAGTGGTGCATTAGCTGGTCATAGTTGTGCATAGCAAACCACTGTGTTAAATAGATCTAGTGAAAAGGAACACAAACATGAAGAACCTGAAGTTTCAATAAAGCTTTGGGATTTTTTCACATATTTCACTTTATCTCTGTTTACCAGAGATAATCAAGCTATGAAAGATTTCAAGTAACCTAATGCAGTAATTTTAAAGAGACACTGAGGATTTCTATGCTGTTGATTTTATTCTAAAGCGAAAGTGACTTACCAAAGGTCAGACCCATATCATCAGGCCAGAGCTCTGTCCACTACACTTTGCCTTTTTAAGAAAATTGTGGGGTTTTTTTTTCCCTATTAGGAACTGGTATCTCAAAAGTCCTCATGCCACATCTGTAGTATTGAAAAAAGAACTTTTTTTTTTTTTTAAAGATTTTATTTATTTGACAGAGACACAGCGAGAGAGGGAACACAAGCAGGGGGAGCGAGAGAGGGAGAAGCAGGCCTCCTGCTGAGCAGGGAGCCCGATGCGGGGCTCAATCCCAGGACCCTGGGATCATGACCTGAGCGGAAGGCAGACGCTTAACGACTGAGCCACCCAGGTGCCCCGAAAAAAGAACTTTTGTGGAGCATTCCCTTAGCTATTTTGTCTGACCCCAGTTGCAAATGGCTATTCTGGAGAGAATATGAAATTTCTAAATCAAGTTCTTCTCTTTTTTGAATCATACATGCATTGTTTTCTTTTAGCTTTGGTCTCCTTAATGGTGATAAGGTGCTCCTTTCTCCCTTGCAAGGATATCAGTCTTCAACCCTAAGTGTGAAAGAATGAGGAGGATTTTATTGATTTTACCATTACCATTAGTTGGAGTGAGAGAAAAATTATTTCAGAAACTTGGAAAGTTGTGCGAATTGTAAAGAAAAAGTTGTGTGTTACTCTGTGTGTTATTTGTATGACAAAAATGTGCTTATAATCATTTGATTTTTTAGGAGGAAAGGATGGAAATGATTTCTGAAAGATCAAAAGAGAGTGTGTATTCATGGAACAAAACTGCAGAAAAGAGTGATTTTGAAGCTGTAGAAGCACTTATGTCAATGAGCTGCAGTTGGAAGTCTGATTTTAAGAAATATATTGAAAACAGACCTGTTACTCCAGTATCCGATATGTCCGAGGAAGAGAATCTACTCCCGGGTACACCCGATTTTCATACGATCCCAGCATTTGTAAGTATTATTGTTTTTAAGATGAGAATGCAGATGACAGAATTTTTTTAAATTTACATAATGAACTGAAGTTCTCATGCCCGTTTCCTGTATATTTTTCTTTTCTAGTGTTTGACTCCACCTTACAGTCCTTCTGACTTTGAACCCTCTCAAGTGTCAAATTTGATGGCATCAGCGCCATCTACTGGACACTTCAAATCATTCTCAGATACTGCCAAGCCTCACATCGTTGCCCCTTTCAAAGACGAAGATAAGAGCCCAGTACCTGGCCCCAAACTCCCCAAGGCGCAGGCCACAAGTGTGATCCGTCATACAGCTGATGCCCAGCTGTGTAACCACCGATCTTGCCCAGTGAAAGCAGCCAGCATTCTCAACTATCAGGACAATTCTTTCCGAAGAAGAACCCACGTAAATGTTGAGGCTGCAAGAAAAAACATACCCTGCGCAGCTGTGTCACCAAACAGATCCAAGTGTGAGAGAAACACAGCGGCAGATGTTGATGAGAAAGCAAGTCCTGCACTTTATGACTTTTCTGTGCCTTCCTCAGAAACCGTCATCTGTAGACCTCAGCCAGCCCCTGTGTCCCCACAGCAGAAGTCAGTGTTGGTCTCTCCACCTGCAGTATCAACAGGGGGAGTGCCACCTATGCCAGTCATCTGTCAGATGGTTCCCCTCCCTGCAAACAACCCTGTTGTGACAACCGTCGTTCCTAGCACTCCACCCAGTCAGCCACCAGCTGTCTGCCCGCCTGTTGTGTTCATGGGCACTCAGGTGCCCAAAGGCGCTGTCATGTTTGTCGTACCCCAGCCCGTTGTTCAGAACCCAAAGCCTCCAGTGGTGAGCCCAAATGGCACCAGACTCTCTCCTATTGCCCCTGCTCCAGGGTTTTCCCCTTCCGCAGCAAAAGTCACTCCTCAGATTGACTCCTCCAGGATAAGAAGTCACATCTGTAGCCATCCAGGATGTGGCAAGACATACTTTAAAAGCTCTCATCTGAAGGCCCACATGAGAACACACACAGGTACCAACCATTTATTTGTGTCTTAGAAGTTTAGATGAATATTTTTAGGCCATGATCACAAATACAAACCAAGCATGTTACAGAAGAACTTGCTCTATTAGCCAGTTCAGTGGCTGATATTACCAGTACAAGTTCCTGCAAAAGATTCATCAAGGTGTTTTTGTCTTAATTTCTCAAATGATTAAGTGTCTGAGTAGTTACTTTAGTAAAGTATCTCTAAAGCCTTTGTACCATAGTTGAAGTCAGAAAACCTTTTTGTTTTCGGCTTTTTATAAAAGGAAGATTCCTATAAATGCGACAGAGTGAAAGTTGAAAATAGAGCAGTATACGTATTCGCTTAACAGTTGATTCATTTAGTAGCTTTTATTTTGAAAAGATTCTCTTAAGATATTTTAACATGTATATCTTTAGATATAATTAGATATGTAATTTCCAGTGATTTGGTAAATGCATAGTAACGATGATCTGAATTTCTTTGTCTCAGGAGAAAAGCCTTTTAGCTGTAGCTGGAAAGGCTGTGAAAGGAGGTTTGCCCGTTCTGATGAACTGTCCAGACACCGGCGAACCCACACAGGGGAAAAGAAATTTGCTTGCCCCATGTGTGACCGACGATTCATGAGGAGTGACCATTTGACCAAGCATGCCCGGCGCCATCTGTCAGCCAAGAAGCTACCAAACTGGCAGATGGAAGTGAGCAAGTTAAACGACATTGCCTTACCTCCAACCCCTGCCCCCACACAGTGACCGCTCAGAAGGTGAGAATCAGAAGTAACTTTGGTCACAGCCAGGAGCCAGCGGTGATATAAAAATGCTTCCACTGCAAGTCTGTGGCCCTCCAGTGTGGGCCGAGAGCAGAAGCCCTGCAGCCTGAGGAGGAGGCTCAGCCTGAGTTAGAGGACAAGAAGTGCTGCGGCCACAGGCAGGTCACAGAGTGGCAGGATTCATTTCTTATCACATAAGAGAGATGAGAAAGCTTTTATTCCTTTAAATGTTTTTTGAAGGTTTCAGATGAGGTCAACACAGGTAGCACAGATTTTGAATTTGTGTGCACAATTTATTACTTCATTTTCACCATTTATACTTGAGACCAACTTTTCAGTGTGATTCTTCTAAAGCACTGGTTTCAAGAGTAGAGAGACTGGAAATAAACATTACGGTACAGAGATGGAGATGGAAAATCGATTTGTATTATTACGAATATTGGCATCTTTTCCTAGTTACCTTGTTTACTATTCCTAGTCTTTCCAGTCAACTTCGTGGATGTAGTTGTTAAATATATCTAGAACTAGCATTTTTATACTTGCTAACATTTGGAATTAAGCAGCTGTATATTGCTAAAGAGGACCCAAAGAATTGGAATCCTCAATAATTTAATTGCTTTGAAGTATAGCTACAGTTTTTTTGCATTTCTGTTTTGAAAGTTTAACAGATGACTATATCTAGGCATTTTATTATGCTTTGAACTTTAGTTTGCCTGCAATTTCTTGTGTAGATTTGAAAATTGTATACCAATGTGTTTTCTGTAGACTCTAAGATACATTGCACTTTGTTTAGAAAAGAAATTTGAAAATAAAAATATATATTGTAAAGAAGGGATACCAAGAATTTTAGATAACTCCTTGAAAAAGATGGCTTATGTCATCAGTAAAGTACCCTTATATTATGAGGATGTAATGTGTGCTTTATTGAATTAGAAAGTTAGTGACCTTTATTCACATGGACAGATGTTGTCCTGTTAATTTATAGGAGTTTTGGGGGGGGTTTGGGGGGGGAGGTGGAACTGGGTGAGTAGAAGTTGGTTAAAACATTCACTTTTGTTAACAGTATTTCTGTTACATTCTGTTGTATAGTGGATGATATACAGAGTGGTAAAACAAAAGTAAATGGTTTAAAATATATAGTGAAAAATGGCACTATCTTCCCATTTAACATTTTTCTCTTGGGTATTGATTTCTGACATCAAAACTTGGACCCTTGGAAAACAAGAATTTTCTTTTAATAAAAAAAACTTTGTGATTTACAATTTGCACAATATTTCTTTTGTTGTACTTTATATCTTGTTTACAATAAAGAATTTCCTTTGGTATATTTACTTGGTTGATTGCATTTGTTGAAAACCATCCTCAGTCTAACCATGACAGCGATCACTTACGGTACTATACAGAGACTTAGTGTCTGAATTTCTCTAGGAGCTTCATTCAAATTTAGAACTGTAAGAGTGTATTCTTAACAGGAATCAATTTATAGAGAGTATACAGAGTGAGACCTGGTATCCACATATTCATTGAGATAATTTGCAAGCCTGCCCAGTCTAAGAAACCAACACATTTTAAACATTCTTTTACATTTTGATGATTTGGAATTGAAGTATAGCTTTGGCTCTCAGCAAAACCTTAAGTAGCATTAAGTTAAAGGGCATACCACAGTGAATAATTACAAGCAATGAGACTGCTGCAGCAAATGAAAAGGAGCCTGACCTGTTAAATAGAGCGTAAATTACTCACCTCTAGAAGTTAGATTAGCTCAGGCCATTAAGTGAAACCTTAAATGCAATAAACATACTGGTACTTAAGCTGCATGAAAGGTAATACACCTGGGAGGAGAAACACTTGCTAGTCACTTGTCAGTGGAACTAGGAACTATAAATGCTACTTGGTGTATTGAGTATAATTCTGGAGATAGCTATTTTAGTTGGCTCTGAAACTACTGCTTGTCATGAGAGAACATCTGCAGTGTCCAACTTAACCATTGACCTGAACGAAGTCTGGCTTACTGTTGAACACCCATGGGAAGGGGCAATGTAATGTACTCACTTGGCACCAGTTATAAAACAAGCATCCCGGGTTATCTGTGCACCTGTTGCTATTTATTTCTTGGAAACTTACCACCACCCAAGTACAACACAGCTGCTGGGGAGGGGCCTTGCTGTTCTGCATCTTCTATGCTGGGAACCCGGGCCATCCTGACGCAGTTCCTCATGATGGTAGGTCTTCAGATGTGGGAGTACAGGAAGGTAGCTGACCGAGTACCCACCCCCTTGTAATGGCATGGCCAGCGGAAATGTGCCACCATTGCTGTATTCCCAGTCCTAGTTGGCATCGGAGACTTTTCCTTAGAAATTTTGTAAATCAAATTTTAACAGTAATATATTTGAGTTTTATGTTCATGCAGGCTCTGATCTTGATGCAAAAGTTCCCCCAAACGAGAACATTCGGAGCGTGTAATGATAATGTGTTAGTGTAGCTTTAGCACTAGTTTTGGTGGTTTCCTCCCTGACATAAGTTGGACTGTATGAAATTGCTGATATTCAAGCTGTTTTAACACTTAATTCTTTTTAGATAATTTTAGACTTAGAGCTGCAAAACTAGAGTTCCCATTTACCTTTTATCCAGCTTTCGCTTGTAACATCTTACCTGGTCATAGAACATTTATCAAAGCTAATAAGTTAACCTTGGTACAATACTATTAACTAAAGTATAGAACTTGTTTGGGTTTCACTAGTTTTTCTACCAATGTCTTTTTTTCTATTAGAGGACCTACCTAATCCAGGATCTCAAACGTTTACTTGTCCTATACAGTTTTCTCCAATCTGTGGTCATTCTGTCTTCTCTCGTCTCTCTTGAATAGTACTTGTCAGTTATTTTGTAGAATGACCCTTAGTTTGGGTTTGCGTGATGTTTTTTTTTTTGTGACTAGATTGAGATGATGTGTTAATTGGGAAGATACCACAGAGTGATGTCTTCAGTGCGTCATATCAAGAAATACATGGTATCTGTATGCTTGGTGATGCTAACCCTGATCACTTAGCTAAGTGATGTCCAAAGTTTTCCACTGTAACCTATTTTTCTCTTTATGATTATTAACTATTGGAGAGAGATACTTTAAGACGAATAACCTGTTTCCGCTTATACCTTTGCCCACTCAGTATGCTTAAATAGATCTTGCTTATGGCAGTTATTACTGTGATAGGCCAATAGCAATTTCCTATTTCCTTCATTATTTACTAATTGGAATTCTGGGGGAAAGAGTTGTTGCTTCTCCCCCATTTACTTATGTATTCAGTTATTTATGTCACTGTGGAATTAGGGATATTTATTTCATTCTTCGAGTTACAATACAATACTTATTTTGTGATCAATTGTTCCAACTTTGGCCTTTGCTAGTTCTCTCACTATTCAACCGTTTTTGATTGACAAAGATGGACATTTCACAGAGGTTCAACCTATCATTTCTCACTGGAATGAGAGCTGTTTGGTGTTAGTAATTTGACTTTTTGGAAGTTTTCTCTATCCACGTCGCTACCACTCATCTAATCCACCCTCTCTCACTTAAACAACCGCAAGTATCCCAAACTGGTCTCATCTTGTCTCCCACCATCCAGCCTCCTTGCGAGTCTTCCAAAAATGCAAACCTGACCGTGCCACTTCCCCATTTAAGACATTTCAAAACCTTCCCAATGCTCTTAGGATCAAGTCTAGGTCTCTTAACACGATCTAGAACAGTCCCGTCTAATAGCAATATAATGTGAGCCACATATGTAATTTGAAATTTTCTGGTAGGCACATCAGAAAATTTTTAAATTAATTTTAATATTTTTATTTGACCCAATATACCCAAAGTATTATCATTTCAACATAGAATCAATACAAACATATTAATGAGATACTATATCTTTTTTTGCACTCATCTTCAAAATCCAGTATCTATTACATGTGCACAGCACATTCGGTTGGAACTAACCCCATTTCAAGTGCTCAGTTGCTTAGGTGGCTCGCAGCTGCTGAAGGCACTGAGCAGAGCTGGAAGACCCCGCACCGCTACGCTTCTCCCGACCTCGCACCACTTTCCACCTTATTCAACACACCAGGTCCGAGATCTGAGCCTTCACATACGCTGTTTCTTCTGCTGGAAATGTTTCCCTGCCCTTTCACTTTGACATTTCTGCTCTAATAATTACACTTTGCCAAAACTGCTTAATATCTTTTTCCCCTTGACTGTAAAACTCCACAAAGACAAGGACCCTGTGAGTCTTGCTCACTGCTCTATCACCAGCATCTAACAGTGCCTGACACACAGCAGGGGCTCACTAAATTTTGTCAAACTGAAAACTGAACTGAGAGGAGGTCTGTGCAACTTTAGGGAGTGAGAACAATTAAGGAGTTGTTAAATGACATGCAGGGTACAGACAAAGGCGATGAAAAGCTGAACACTGCCTTTGCTTATTCCCATCAATCTCTGCTAGTGTTGGAGGGACCACTCACTACACCTTCTAAGCTCTCAAAGAGTTGCATGGAATTTAGGTTCTTGTCATTGTATTTTTAACTGGGCAGGGAAAAAGTCTGATCAAGATGTACATATGCAAGGGCGCCTGGGTGGCTCAGTTGGTTAAGCGACTGCCTTCGGCTCAGGTCATGATCCTGGAGTCCCGGGATCGAGTCCCACATCAGGCTCCCTGCTCAGCGGGGAGTCTGCTTCTCCCTCTGACCCTCCTCCCTCTCATGCTCTCTGTCTCTCATTCTCTCTCTCGCAAATAAATAAAATCTTAAAAAAAAAAAAAAAAAAAGATGCACATACGCAAGGTTCACCAAAGCCCTCTCTGTGAGTCTAATTCCTCAGCCTGGAAGGGCTCAGGTCTCACCCCACCCTTTCTCTTTGGAGGATACTCAGAATGAGGCAAGGTCATAAATGGGGACATTCATTGAGAGCACTGGACAGTCAGCAAAACCTTGGAGTTAAGAGAAATCTTTTGGGAAATGAAGTCAAGGGACACCTTAAGGGAAGCCTTTTTTCTAGAGATGTCCCACTGATTTTGTGTGTGTGCACACATTTGTGTGTGTGTGTGTGTGTGTGTGAATCCAGTTCTGGCACTTTTCTGACTAACTTAAGAACAGTTTGGGAAAAGGCTTAGAGTTGATTCTGAAATAGAAATGCCTCTAATTTTCTACACAGGTAGCTGTGCCCTAGAGAAGGTGTAGGGGAAGAGCACCGGTCAAATTTTAAGACCTCGTGTATTAGGGTTCTCCAGAGAAAGAGAACCAATAAGATTTATATGAACAGATTAATGATAAGGAGTTGCTTCATGCAGTTACGGAGGCTGGCAAGTCCCAAGATCTGCAGTGGGCAAGCTGGAGACCCAGGAGAGCTGATGGTATAGTTCCAGTCCAAATGGAGGCAGTCTCGAGACTCGGGAAGAGCTGATTGATGTTTCATTCTCAGTCTGAAGACTGGAAAAAACTAATGCCCCAGCTCGGAGATAGTCAGATAGCAAGTATTCCTCCTTACTCAGTCTTTTTTGTTGTAGTCAGGCCTTCAACTGATTGGAGGAGGCCAACGCACAGTAGGGAGGGCAATCTGCTTTACTCAGTCCATGGATTCAAATATTAATCTCATATAGAAACAACCAGAATAATGTTTGATCAAATATCTAGATGCTCTGTGGCCCCATCAAGATGACACACAAAATTAACCATCACACCTGAATTCTAGTTCAGGTTATACTGATAACTAGTTTATTCCTTGGAAAAATTGCTTTATCATTCTGGGTCTCAGCATCTACTTTTTTTTTTTTTTTTTTTTAAAGATTTTATTTATTTATTTGACAGAGAGAGACAGCGAGAGAGGGAACACAAGCAGGGGGAGTGGGAGAGGGAGAAGCAGGCTTCCCGCCGAGCAGGGAGCCCAATGTGGGGCTCGATCCCAGGACCCTGGGATCATGACCTGAGCCAAAGGCAGACGCTTAACGACTGAGCCACCCAGGCGCCCCATCAGCATCTACTTTTAAGAACAGGGCTGAACACACCTGTCTTATTCAGCTCACAGAGCCGCTGGCAAGCTCAAACAAGGTTATGTATACAAAAGCTCTGGGAAAGTATAATACATTTTGCACTTGCTAGCACTGTATAGCACTATGTCTGGGAACATAGGTACGGCAGTAAGTGGATGGGACTTCCCATGCAGGGTAACCACCCACAGCTGGGAAGATTAGAGAATTTTAATATCCAGGGTTTCCGTACTTCTACCTATGTATCTAATTATCTGGGTTATCCATTTACAGTAATTGTCATTAAATGAGGCCAGTTGAATGGGAAGGAAAACACGAAGAATTAAGGCCATGGCTATTTGCTGAGCATAGCTAAAGCACGGACACTTGTCATTTGATTATAAAGTACAAATTTGGACAGAGTTACCAGAGAACCATCCAGTATATGCACTAATTGCCTTTATGGAGTCCATCAGTTTATGGAGTTTCCTTTGTTCGTCTTTTTCTTTTCTTTCTTTCTTTTTTTTTTTTAAGATTTTATTTATTTATTCAACAGAGAGAGAGATAGCAAGAGCAGGAACACAAGCAGGGGGAGTGGGAGAGGGAGAAGCAGGCTTCCCCCCAAGCAGGGAGCCCGATGCGGGGCTCGATCCCAGGACCCTGGGATCATGAACTGAGCCGAAGGCAGATGCTTAACGACTGAGCCACCCAGGGGCCCCTACTTTGTTCTTCTTGTAGGTACCACACTGTCACAACTCAGATCAATCATGAAGACAGAAAAGGCTCCAAAGTTTCTAACATTAGTTAGAAATTGTGATGGTGTGGTCCCTCTTAGGAGGTCAAATTCCAAATGTCCACAAAAATGTTCACAGTTGGAGGCTAGAAGTCTGAGATCAAGGTCTCAGCAGGGCTGGTTTCTTTTGAGGCCTCTCCCCTTGGCTTATAGATGGCCCTCTTCTTGTATCTTCACATGGTCTTCCTTCTATATCTGCCTGTGTCCTAATCTCTTCTTTCAAGGACACCAGTCATATTGGATTAGGGCCCACTCCAATGACCTCATTAATTTTTTAAAGACCCCATTTCCAAGTACAATCACATTCTGAGGTGCTGAGGATCAGGACTTCAACATATGAATTTTGAGGTGACACAAAGCAACCCATTATATTGGTCAACCTATGTCAGTCTGTATTGCTCCGTCTTAATACCCAGAGAGCAGTATTTTCTAAACTGATTTTAAGTTCCTATTTCCAGTGTCTGGTAAATTTCCTATGAGAGCTAAGCATCCTCAACCCCCAACCCCATGTCACACAGTGACATCATGCCCAGCGCAATGTGTCATTCCTAGCCATCAGGGAGACATATTTTTCTGTGGTGCACTCAGGTATTTCTTAGTCATGGAATAGTTTTTATCCTCAACAAAGTTTTCCTTCACTACATACTTATAAACATTATTTGTAATGTAATTTGACAATCCCTTCTTTTCTCTTAATTATCTCAAAAGATAAACTTGTTCTGCCACGGATATAATTCAGATTCAGAATTCTCTGCCCAATCCCAACAATATCATGAATGGAATAGGCATTATCATGGTCTTTTGATACCCATGTTTGGATTTGCTCAATTTTATTTTTTTCTAAGAGATTAAATATGCTCTTCCCAAATTTAAATTTAGTTCAAAAAGGAGAATTCAGTCAAGGCTAAAGTCAGCCTTGCTCGTTGGAGATATAACCTAGCCCTGTTGCCTTCCAATCATTTATCACATCCATTCTATTCTTTGTCAGTGTGATTCTAATAGCAGTAATCTTCAAACAGAAATCAAAAAGATTATCTCAAACAGTAATCTTCAAACAGGCTGAGGTGGGTGGGGGGGCGCCTGGGTGGCTCAGTCGGTTGAGTGACTGACTCTTGGTTTCAGCTCAGGTCATGATCTCAGGGTCCTGAGATTGAGCCCTACGTTGGGCTCTGCACTCAGCGCAGATTCTGCTTGTCCCTCTCCCTCTGCTCCCCGCCCGCTCCCCCGCTTTTTCTCTCTGGAATGGATAAATAAAATCTTTAAAAAAGAAATAAAAAAGAAAGGAAGCCTGGGTCCCGATCCCTGTAGGGGTCATAATAGTGAGTTCATTAAATATTTCAGGCTTTCTGCTTTTCAGACACATGCTAGCATTGCACTTCTCCCTTGTGGCTGGACAGGGTCATGCATTCAGGCCTGGTCATGTCAGGTCTGTGAACGGAAATGCTATGTGTCACTTCTTGACCAGAGTATGTAACTGCCCATGTTAGGCCCTCCAGAGCTGTCTTTTCCTCTGTTACGGTGACCAGCCAAATTCCAGCTAGTCAACCTTAGCTCTGGAATGTATAGGACAAAGAGTGAGAACTACCCCTTTGTAGTTTTAAGACATTGTGATTGGGGGGATTATTGGTTGCCAAGGCATAACCTTAACTTACAAATGTATACTGATACAAGCCCTTTTGTCCCATGAGGCTGCTTTGCTCTAAGTGAATTTATTTACCTCTCTCCAGGGATCATTTCACCGTATCATGAGGTATTGAGGGGTATGACTTTAAAGGGAAAAAAGATCTGTTACCCTTCCCCCCCATGACATTGGGTGCCTTATATTTGTGTAACTAAATGGGGCCACGTCCCAGTTCATGGATCCTGAACAAGGAAGCTCCTCCTGTAAGGTGTTTGGTCACATCTAGCTAGTCTACCTAGAGAGAAAAGCAAGCAGCCTTAGTCCTCCCCCATCACACCTGGTGAAGACAAAGCAAAGGTTATAAACCACTGCTTGAATAGTACGAGGATACCATCCTAGATAATGCACAAGACATCCTGGAATTAATGCCTTAGTTTTGAGATTCACAAGTATTTAATGGGGACAGTCTATTCCTTTCCCCTGAAGCATCTTGTATGTAAGGAGGAAGGCTGGAGGGTGGAATCCTCTGGGAAGTGTGGAAGCTAACAGTGAAGGGTGAGCAGGTCTCTCCCAGCGTTTTGTTCTCAGCAGCTCTAAGGACTAGGAGAGAACGAGCATAGGGTGGACAACGCAGCTTTGTGTCTGGTTTTGATGGTGAGGATGTTACAGACGCTAAGTGGGTAAAATGCTGATCTTCTTCCCTAAATATTTTAAGAAGGCAGAGTATCCTGATGGCCCAAAGCGTGAGGTCTGGACAGTCCTTGACTTGCAAATCCTAGCTCTACCATGTAATGGCTATGTGACTTAGGGCAAGTTCAGATTAAGTATGAAGATGAAAGGAATTAGCATCTATAAAGCACCAAGAATGCCTGGCACCTAGTGAGCATAACCTTGAAGCGTTGATGAGAATGATGGTATTCTACACTTCAAATGCCCCAGCCACAGGGATCCTGTCCGGTACAAGATTCACCTATTTGAGATCTCTGCTTTCAGGGGAAAAACAAAGGGGGGGGAGGGTTCTAACGGAGAGCTTTATAGGCATTTGGACTAAGGGAAGGCTTTATAGGCATATAGTTTTTGCAGGACACGTGTGCTCTGTAGTTATAGATTCAGGTTAGGCCAGACAGCCGAGTGCCTGATTGTCCCCTACTTTGAGCTGAAGCTGGACCTGCAGGCCAGCCTCTTCTCCCCAGGCCTGTTGCTTGGGTGAAGAGGTGTTTAACCTTTCTCTCTGAATCTGAATGTTTTAGGGATTGTTCAGTTTTGTGTTCAGGCTTTCTTTGGCAGCCGTGAAGTAAACCCTTTTCAGCCGGGGTAAGTGTGGCTCTGCGCTAACCACCCTGCGTCTCTTGGCCAGTGTGCGGGCAGCCTGGGTGGCCTCGGCGCTAGCCACTGCTCACTGCAGGGGAGACTCGGAGCAAGGACCTGGCCCCGGCCTGGCTCCTCTGTTCTGCTTCTGCTGCCTCCACACTGCCTCTGCCCGGTGGCCCAGTCTGGGATGGGGAGAACAGGGAGGAAGACTTCAGGTTGGGCGGGTCCTAGAAGGTTCCGCCCAGCCCCAGGCTATACGCCCCCGGAGTGATCCCAGGCGGGCCGGGGGATCAGAGGGAGACTTAAGGCCCCAGTTCCACTCTCCTGTGCTTGGAAAGTTGAAAACATTGTGATCTTGGGTTCAGACCATGGTTTTCTCCCTTACCTAATCTTGGGCGTATTGTTCAACTTCTCTGAGCCACATTTTTCTCATGTGTCAAATGGACTGATATTAATACTTTACCTTGAACACATTTGTTTTAAGGACGGTTTGACACGGGAGGCCAGGGAGAAACTTCAGCTGGCCTTGTCACCTGCACTCCCGCCTCCCTCCCTGTTGCAAAAGCATCACATCGGTGCTCATTTCTGCTCACGTTACCTCTTTTGTCTCTTGTCTAGAAATCTCTCTCTCCTCTCCACTTTACATACGCAAGTCTCGTCCACTATGAAAGCCCATTTCTGAGCAGGAAAGGGAAGGGCCCATCCAGGAACCAGTTGGATCAAATCTGTATGAGTTTAACCAGGGCTGCCGTAACAAAGTACCACAGACCGGGGGTTGGAGGGGGGGTGGGCTTAAGCGACAGAAACTGATTGTCTCACAGTTCTGGAAGCCAGATGTCTGAGATCAAGGTGTCGGCCGGGTGGTTCCTCCTGGCGGCTTCCATGCCTCTCCCTGGGTGCTGGCGGTTCACTAGTCGTCTTTGGCCATCCTTGGCTTATAGGAGCAGCACCCTGTCTCTGCCTTCCCATGGTGTTCTCCCTGTGCATGTTTCTGGGTCCCAATTACCCCCTTCTATAAGGATGTCAGTCCTGTTGGATTAGGGCCGACCCTAATGACCTCATCTTAACTACATCGGCAACAACCCTATTTCCAAATAAGGTCACGTTCTCAGGTCCTGGGGATTCAGACCTATGAATTGGGCAGGGGGTGGGGGCCACAACTGAACCCATACAGGACCCCCCCCCTCTAAACCCTGGGGTTCCTTCTCAGGATTCCCAAGGCTGGCCTCTGGGAACCAGGGACCCCACCTGCTTTCCTCTCCTGGGCCTGCCCCACCCCATTGTCCCTGCTCATTCTGGTGTGGCTGCAGACTGGGACTCTGGGGCTCCCCTTCCCTCCTTCTGTGCTGTCCCCTACAAGAGACTCACAGGACAGGCTTTCCATGCAACTGAGTACTGAGGAACAGGTGGCTGCTGACAAGTCAGGAAAGACCTGAGCCCCTGGAGCAGCTGGGGATCCCCACAGAAGCACACCGGACCCCTGGATTCCTGATGTCCAGGCTCTCTTCCCTGGGGAGGAAGTAACATATAGGGTGGGTGGTATAGGTAGGAGTTGGCCACCCTGAAAACCACTTTGCTCCAACCCTGAGATTCTTTTGGAAAGGAGAGTCCAGGGTCTCAAACCCAAATGTCTATGGGAAGGGTTGGGTGGATCCTAGAGAGGAACCAAGCCTCACATGTAGAAAACGAGCAGAGATGGCCAAGGTACCAGTGTTGCTATGAGGAAAAGCAATTTTCAGAATAGTCCGATTTTTCAAAAAACCTGGAAATCTGGATTTTTTTTTAAATTGTGGTAAAATCTATGTGACATAAAATTACCGTTTTAACCATTTTAAGCATACAATTCAGTGGCCTTGAGTACATTCATGATGATATGCAATCATCATCACTGTCCATGGAAATCCAGATTTCTATATCAAACATCCTGATTTTTAACTTTTTTAACTTTGGCATCTAATTCATATAAAAATAAACCCTTTATGTTGGCACGTAGCCAATCTGGAACTTCTAGGCCCACGAAGTGATTATTTGCTATTTTGGCCCGGGGATGGTGACATTGCCTGAATGGTGGGCAAAGGCAGGCCTCAAGCACAGCTTTGGGGGGGGGTCCTTCGGAGGAGCGGGCCCCTCCAAGAGCAGCTGCCACGTTCATGGGCCAGCACTCAGCACAGGTGTTAGGTAGGAGAGCACCGAGGTTTCCTGTGCAGAGTGGAGGAAGGGGGTCCCTGAAAGGATTGACTTCAGGTTTTTCCCCACCTTGGCAAGTAGAAGCTAGAATGGATTGCATTTGATAAAAGGTAACCTTTCTTGCATTCTCAGAGTCCTGGGGATAGGTTGTAGCCATTACAGGTGTGATGTTGGCAGGCGTTCACACTCGGTCTGTCATCTACGGCTCCTGACTCCCCTAGCCCCCTCCTGCTCCCGAGGTGGTCCCTAGCGGCCGTTCGAACCTCTGTCCTCTGTGTTTATTTCCAAGAATGGAGCTCATCAGAACTCCCCCCTCTTTGTGTCCTGCCTGGAGAAAAGCCTAGAAGACTAAGCCCCTGATGCAGTCGTGAGGCAGGGGAAGCCGAGGTGTGGTCCAAAGGCGCAGTCTGGGAGTGGCAGTGTGTCTCCCAGAGGGCCTCAGAGGTTGGGGGAGAAAGCCAGCATTACAACTGAGGCAGACCACATTTAGGAACAAGGACTGCAGCAGGAGGTCAGAGTAAAGGAGTACGGAGGTTCTGGGAGGACGATGGGGGTCCAGAGCCCAAGCCTCATGAGCCAGGAAAGGATGGAATCTGAGCAGCTCTGGGTTTCTGTCCAGTGGGTCTTTGTCCCCACGTGGCCGTTTCTGACCTTCCTTCCAGTGGGGCCGGGGCATCCTGGATGCCCCACCTTCTTGCCATGCTCGTGCTGAGCTCCATCCTTTCCATAGAGTTTTCTTTTTTTTTTTTAAAGATTTTATTTATTTATTCATGAGAGACAGAGGGAGAGAGAGAGAGAGGCAGAGGGAGAAGCAGGCTCCCAAGGAGCAGGGAGCCCGATGCGGGACTCGATCCCAGGACCCTGAGATCATGACCTGAGCCGAAGGCAGATGCTTAACCATCTGAGCCACCCAGGCGCCCCATAGAGTTTTCTCAGGAGTCTCTGCCCTCCCCCCACGTTCTCTCTTCCCCGAATGTCCACTGTCCTAAGCTCCTCAGCCCCTGGCTTCACCCTGTCCTGACCTATTGTCATCTAGGCCCATGACCTGTCACCTTCTCTGGGCAGCTTCAGTATCTGATGCAATGTTTATCTCACTCCCTGGGCAGAGCTTTGGGCTGGACATATTTGGTATTGACCCAACCCCACCGAGTTGCCCAGGACTCTCCCTCAACTTACCTCCTTGAGGTGAGGGGTTTATTGCTGGCACAAATGACCCACCAGGACTTCTCTGGACCACAGGCTTCCAAGAACATTCTCAGGCCAGACAAGTGAAGGAAGAGAAGAAAGGACAAGAGAGAGGGGGAAACCAGCAAACAACAAAACCCTGGATTCCAAGGAAATTTCACTGGCCTGAAATCTCCTCCCCGTTAGCTGGGAGGCGGAGCCGCCTGCTGAGTCGGCGGCCGGCTGGCATCCTTCACCAAAGCCATCCTGCATTCACGGAGCACAAATGGAGGATGATGTGACGTTATCTGTGTGGCTGACGTAGCCTTTTACCCGACATCGGACCCGGCATTTCCGATCCTTACCCTCAGTGACCTCTGTCTTCATGGCTCACTCGGGCCGCAGAACTTCGCATCCAGCCTGCTCTCTGGGGGGCCCACTGGAAACTAGCCATGCACGTAGCGTCTTGCCTTCAGCATCTGGTGGGGCGCGTGCGAGCGTGTGTGTGTGTGTGTGTGTGTGTGTAAGAGAGACACTGAAATACATTACGTGACGAGCAGTAATACTGCATTTTGCTTTCATTCAGCTACACAAATGTTCACTATGGTCTTACTCTGCAGGCACGGCTCCCAGGTCGGTGTTCTAAAATACAGATCTTACAAAGCACAACTGAGAGTCACCCCATTGTCCACAGAGTGGGGTTCAAACTTCCCTCAGCATTCGGGGGATTTCGCAGTCTGACCTTGGTCTCCTGTTCCAGGGCTGTCCATTACTACTGCTCCATGATCTACAGGAGCCGGGGGACAGAGTGTCCAGCAGAGCATATTCCTGCCATCAGGGAGCTCAGAGCTGGGGTGGGCGGAGGCCCGGTCACACCTCCACAGATCAGGTTTACATGGCCAAGCCCCCCTAGAAAGAGCCATTCATGCTGCACCCCGTGACAAGCCTGGAGGTGGCCAGGGCCCGAGTGGAGGTTCCTGGGCTGCAGCTCCGCATACTCCAGCTCCTTGCCCGCCTTCCTTGGTTCCATTCTTCCTCTCCTGCTCTTCTCAGAAAGAGCCTGCCCTTACTCCCTGCCCTCCTGGCCCTCCTGCTGCTCTTTCCCCACCGCAGGCACCGTGTTTCCACGGGCAGGGGACGGAGGATGTCTCTCAGCGACACACTGTCTCCACCCAGGAGAGGCAGAGATGGGGACTCGCCCTGGCTCACACGTCCTGCCCAGCCTGGCCACCATTCACTCCTGCCCCGTCCAGGAGCAAGCGGGAGGTTTGGGTGGGGTGGGAGAGACCACGCTGATGGCGGGGGCGGGGGGGGGGTCTGTTAGTTGGTGACTGAGTGCAGACTAGGCCCCTGGCCCCAGGAATAGGGTTTGCTTCTCAGCTTCCCAGTTCTGACAACAGGACTTTCAGTGTATTCATAGATGGTCTGTCTTTCAGTGACAAACTAGAATGATAAACTCCACAAGACCACTGTGCAAACCAGAAGGTCAATTTATTGCTTTACAGGGCAGGGGAGGGGGTAGTTAAGATAGCTCTGGCCGCCGCAACAGATCCATCCAGAAGGGAGGTTTCCTACAGCTAACAGGGCTTCTGCCCCCCAGGTGTTCCTGCTCCCTCAGAACAGTGAGGCAGGAACCCAGGCTTGTCCCTTTGGATCCCTGAGGGCTTGTCTCCATGCCAGCCAGCCAGAGGGCGACGAGCAGGGAAGACTGTGCACGGCTTTAGGGTTTAGGGCCTGGATTAGTGCCTAGGGCTGCCGTAACGAATCACCACAGCCTCATGTCTTAAAACAACAGAAGCTTATTCTCTCACAGTTCTGGAGACCAGAAGCCCAAAATCAAGGTGTCAGCGAATTGATTCTTTCTGGAGGCTCTCAGGGAGAAGCTTTTTCAAGCCTCTCTCCCAGCGTCTGGTGGCTACCAGCAATCCTTGGCATTCCTTGGCTTGTGTGTGCTTCACTCCACTCTCTGCCTCTGTTCACATGGCCTTCTTCCCCGTGGTCTCTCTGTGACTTCTCCTTTGCTGTCTTCTATGGACACTTGTCATTGGCTTTAAGGTCCACTGTAATCCAGGATGATCTCATGGATCCGTCTTCCAAATAAGGTCACTGGGACACAAAGAGAAATATATATTTCGTCTCCACCCTAGTTCCTGACACAGAGCTCCTGACACCCTTATAATTTCCTGAGTGATAAAGATGTCAGAACATCTTTTGTTCTAATATTTGGTCTTTGACCTTAGTGTCCGAGAGAGCTCCTAAATCTCTAGGAGTTTCCTGTGTGACAGGAGCATCTTTTGTTCTAATGAGGTGACTCTTGGTGAACTCCTGGATAGCTTCAGGATGGGGGCTGGTGACCAGAAAGACCACACCATGATTAGAAGCTTGGAACTTTTAGCCCCACCCCCATCCGCGAGGGAGCGGAGAGGGGGTGGAGATGAGTTAATGCCTACGTGATGAGCCTCCATAAAAATCCCTCTGCTACAGGGTTTGGAGAGTTTCCAGGTTGGTGGAGTTTCCATGTGCTGGGAGGATACTGCACTCCAACTCCATGGGGGCAGAAGGTCCTACAGTCAGGACCCTCCTTTTGCCCTCTGTACCTCTTCATCTAGCTGTTTGTTTGTATCCTTTATTATATCCTTTATAATAAACCAGTAAATGTAAGTGAGTGTTTCCCTGAGTTCTGTGAGCATTTCCAACAAATTCTCAAACCTGAAGAGGGGATTGTGGGATTCCCCCAATTTATAGCTGATTGGCCAGAAGTGTGGGTGACAACCCAGGACTTGGGATTGGTATCTGAAGTGGGCTCGGTCTTGTGGGATTGAGCCTTTAACCTGTGGAGTCTGTGCTAACTCCAGGTAGTTAGTGTCAGAACTGAGTTAACTTAAAGGATACCCAGTTGGTGTCCACGGAGAAGTGGAGAATTGTTTGGGGTCAGGAGTATTCTGTAGGTATAGAAAAATCTTTCTTTTGGTCACATCTGAGGTTCTGGGGAGACATGAATTTTGGGGAGACACTGCATCGCACTACGGGGCATACGTGGATATGCTGCACCTCTTGTGCTCACTTTCCATTGGCCAGAAATTAGTCCCATGGATGTACCTAATGATGAGAGACACTGGAAACTATAATCGAGCTGTGCCCAGGACGACTAGGAAACTGGTTTGAGGAACGGCTACCAGTTTCTGCCATGTGGGGGAGGGTCCTGGTCCAGGACCAGAAAGCTCAGGCCTCCAGAGGGAGGAAGGACTCTCCCTGAAGCAGAACCAGTGACATACTGACAACATCTCTTATCTAGTCCCCTTGTCTGTGGCAAACACTGGCTGATCTGCCATCAGACATTTTCTCTTTGATTTGCAAGTTTCAAGGTCTGTGGCCGGTGCTTGTAGGAGCTAACGAGCTGGTTGCACCACTTGTCCTGCAGGTGAAATCCTTCAAGGCCCTAGTCCCGGAACACCTGGGTCCACTGCGAATTCTTCCCCACCCTCCGAGACAATCTCTCCCTCCTTTTGTTTATAACTCTTGTCAGGGGAAAATACTTCTTCCTCATTGCAGTTGCTTCCTTCCATGGGACAGGGTTTCCTTGGACCGTGAGCTCCTGGCAACCCCCGTCTACCACTTGCTCCCTGGAAGGAGACAAAACACATCAGGTTGGTGATTGTGGAAGGTGGAACCCACGCTCTTCCTCTTCTTTTTTTTCTTGGGTGCTAGTTTCTAATAAGGAATGCATGTTCTGCTCCTCCAGCTGAGTGGGCAAGCCTGCCTGATTTGAGGCTTCAGAATTAGGAAGCCAATTTGCCTGCAGATATAAGTCAGATTTTTCAATATCAACTTAACAAAGGTGATATTTCTGACCCTAAACACCTTACTCTTTTGTCATATTTCTCATTTGGTTTCGCATCAGGCTGGGAAGATGGGTGCTATTGATTGAAACTTGATATCCCCAACACCTCTGCTGTAGTCTTTTTTTTTTACCTCATACTGCTTAGCTGGACATATTTATTTATTTATTTATTTTATTTTTTTTTTTTTAAAGTTTTTTTTTTTTTTTTAATTTATTTATTAGAGAGCGAGCGAGAGAGAAACAGCATGAGAGGGGAGAGGGTCAGAGGGAGAAGCAGGCTCCCTGCTGAGCAGGGAGCCCGATGTGGGACTCGATCCCGGGACTCCGGGATCATGACCCGAGCCGAAGGCAGTCGCTTAACCAACTGAGCCACCCAGGCGCCCCAGGACATATTTATTTTTAAGGGCCTTGCCCAATGCCTGACACAGTTGGTGTTTGTGTGTGTTGAATGAATGAATGAAAACTGGGAAAATGATATACATTACAAAGAAATATCTCTAAAAAAAAAAACCCAGGAAACGGCAAAAATGGGACATTAAAAATTCCTAGTTTTCTGAAGCATAATTCGGCAACATTTATCAAGAGCCTGGGAAATGTTCATACTTTGAATTCAGGAATTCCACTTCTAGGAATTTAACCTTTGGAAATGGATAGATATGTACAGAATTGTGTCCAGGGATGTCAGCCCCAACATTATTTAAAATGGCAAATGTTGGAACAACCTAAGCATATATTTATCACCTGGAAAACCAGGGAATCAGGCATGGAGGAGGTCAGAAATAACACTCAGAATAAGCCACAGGATGTCTAATGAAGACACCTCTGGGCACAAACACTGAAACTAATGCTGTCAGCACCACAGCTGCTGAATGGCAGGGTTCTGGAACCTCCTGGAACCTGATGGAGCCGTCACCCCTGCCCCACCCTTACCCGACTGGAGGCCTGAAATTCCTGCTTCTTCATATGCTAGTTTCTGGGGCAAATTCATTTCATTAGCGTGGCCTAGGATATGTGACCACATTCTCAAAGCAAGGTAGCCTGGAAAAGTATTCTTTCCAGCTTCCCTTGTGGGAGGCAGGTTCTGTCTCACTGGGTGGAGAGTATCTAGACATAGGAAGAGGGTTCAGATACAAAGTGTACTAAGTGATCCACAAAAATGATGAATATCCATTACAGTGTCCCCTAAGGACTAGTGAGTACATTATGGTACAACCAAATAATTCCATTCTATGGGAGTCTTTTAAAAATCATGCTTTAGGGGAGCCTGGGTGGCTCAGTCATTAAGCGTCTGCCTTTGGCTCAGGTCATGATCCCAGGGTCCTGGGATCGAGTCCCACATCGGGCTCCCTGCTTGGCAAGAAGACTGCTTCTCCCTCTCCCACTCCCCCTCCTTGTGTTCCCTCTCTCACTGTGTCTCTCTCTGTCAAATAAATAAAATCTTAAAAAAAAAAAAATCATGCTTTAGAAGAAGATGTAATGACCTGAGGAACATAGCATGATATACAAGTTAAAAAAATTTGAGTTATAAAATGGCATGATCCCAAATATATTTTTTAAAACCCGACAGACATAAAAATGGAACTATATACAGCAGAATGTTAATAGAAGGACTCCGGGGGGACGCCTGGGTGGCTCAGTCGTTTAAGCGTCTGCCTTCGGCTCAGGTCATGATCCCGGAGTCCTGGGATCGAGCCCCGCATTGGGCTCCCTGCTCAGTGGGGAGCCTGCTTCTCCCTCTGCCTCTCACCCCGCTTGTGCTTACTCTCACTCACTCTCTCTCAAATAAATAAATAAATAAATCTTTAAATAAATACCACGGGTGGCCTTTGCGGGGGTGGGTGGCAGGGCCGGTTCTGGGCCCGAGGTTTGGCCGTGGGAAGGGTGTCAATGTCCAAGTGGGACACAGGTGGAAATAAATTGATTGCTCCGATGTGAGCCCCAAGACATTTTTCAACTAGGGAGCCTTTGGTGTGTGAAAGAAAAGGTCAAGCTTTCAGGAGTTTGAAAGACGGGAGAAAACATGTGACAACTGAAGGTGATTTAAAAAAAACCAAAAAAAAACAAAAATCAGCTAAAAGCAAAAATAGGACAAAATTCAAAATTAGCCTAAGAACATACAGCCAAAGGTTACTGGCATTGAAGAGAAGGAAGAAAGAAACCAACACTTACTTGTTGAGCATTGCCAAAGTACCCAAGAGTACTAAGGGCTTTAGGGTATATTTATCTTCTTTTAGCAGGTTAATTCCTCTGAAGGGGCCTCCAGTGTAGCGTAAGCCAAGGGCTTGAGGGTTTCAGTGACCATTTTTCTTTCAAAGGGCTTCCAAATTCTCACCAATAAAATCATTCACTTTTGTCAAACCACACAAACCAGTGAGATCTCCAGAAGTGTGTTAAAATGCCTCTTGCTGTGTTCACTTCAGTTGGAGAGGCGTATTAAAATGCAGATTCCTAGGGGCACTGAACCCACTTCGTGCTCTGGGGAGGGTCTGGAGATGGGCAAACATGTGAGGGTTGAGAAGCATGTGGCCAGCTGCCTCGCCAGGTCCGCTGGCTGCCCTAAACACAGACCTTAGTCCTCTCAGCGGGTCTGGGACCTCGAGCACTCGATCCACCTCTTTGTCCTGTCAGATACCTGTGTACTTCTTGGAGGACAAAATGAGATCCTAGAGATAACAGAAATGAAAGTGCATTGAAAGCTAACCGCTCTCTGCAAAATGAGGCAGTGTGACCACATCAGATCATTTCATCAACGTAAAAAGTCCAGAACTCAGTGTTGGGGGGGAGGGGCAGGCTGGGGGTGCCGCTGTATTGCCTTAACCAAGTAGAGCTGGCCCAGGAAGGGCAAACCTCGCTCCTGGGAAGGCTGGCTGGCAGCTCTGTGTGGTTTAATGGGGTTAAACCACCAAGAGTTCCTGTGGCCTTCTTCGGGCTGACCCCAGTGCCACCCTCCTGGCTCAGGGTGGTGCGGCTGTCTGCAAATCTGAGGTTAGTTCCTGTTCTGTCAAATTCCAGTGCTGAAAGCCCGACGTGGTTGATCTGGCAGTTTGTTGGAGAGAGAAGCGTCTGACTGCAGGGTGGCCTGGCTAGGCCCTGGGCCAGGGCTGGGGCTGCTCAGATGCGGCTGAGCCACAGGGCAGGGCAAAAGAAGGCAAAAGGGCCAGAGACGCCAGGCCCTGTGTGAGAGTCCAGGAGGCTTGGCCTTGGCCTAGGCAAGCCTGAGCCCCCCAGGAGACCCTTCTTCTTCGAGCTAACTCCCACCGCAAATGATGGGGAAATAGCTCCCAGTATTCATTCATCCATCCGCTAAATAATTGCCGATCACTTACCTGTGCCAGGCTCCAAGAAAACCACAGCAGACAACACACCATTCCTGTTTCAAATTGCTTACAGTTTAGTGGTTCTTACTCTTGGGCTTGCATCTAAACCCCTAGAGAGCTTGTTAAAAAGGCTGATGCCTGAGCCCCAGCCCCAAGATTCTGACTCAGCAGGGCTGGAAGGGGGATGAAGCATCTCTTGTGATTATGCTGGGGGTAGTGGTGGGGGAGAGAGGTGGGGGTCTTCCCACCAGGCTTGGAGAAACACTGCTCTAGCCCAAAACTTTGGGGAAGAACGAGGTGAGATGCAGCCTTGAGAATGTTGCCCGTTCCGTGGGGACCACACATAGGGTCAGCTTTGGAGGGGGAAGGAGAGGGTACACTTTGGTGAACAAGGCTGATTGTTGGAAGCTGGAGAAGCACTTTTTCTGGATTCGGTTACCCACCTTCCACCAGGCAAGCTCCCTTGCCAGCCAGCCTCCTTCTTCCTCGCATTTTCAGCACCCTGTGTGGTGAGATGTTTTGCCTGGCTGGAGGCTCACTTGGCCTGGATTCCCCTGGGCTTTGTAATTGTCTGCAGCTGGCCCGGCTGGTGCTTTTCAGGTTATTTTCTGGATACCTTGCCCCTTGATTATTTTCCATTCTGGTTTTCTGGCAAACTGTGAGTCTGGGTAACTTTCTACTTCTCACGCATTCTAGAATCTTATACATGTCTGGATTCGGACTCAGAAAACTACTGTAATTAACCCAACCCACCCTCAAATCCATTTTAATACAGAATCTGGATTAGGAGGCCTATTACATGCACACAGTGAAGACTCTATTCCCTGACCACCACCCACCCCCTCCCACAAGTTTACAAATTTTTATTATCAAAACTAGAACACTTCTTTAAAAGGAAAATAACCAGGTTTAAGAAAAATTTTAGTTTGGGGTGCCTGGGTGGCTCAGTCGGTTAAGCATCAGACTCTTGATTTCGGCTCAGGTCATAATCTCAGGTCCGTGAGATGGAGCCCCAAGTCGGCTCTGTGATCAGTGGGGAGTCTGTTTCTGTCCCTCTCCCTTTGCCCCTCCCCGTACTTGAGCGCACTTACTCTTTCTCTCTCAAAAATAAGTAAATAAATCATTTTAAAAGAAATTTATTTGCTTGAGAGGATACATCTTTTTTTAAATTTATTTATTTATTTGAGAGGAGAGAGAGAGAGCGCACATGTGCATGAGCAAGAGAGTCTGCAAGGGGCAGAGGGAGAGGGAGAAGCAGACTCCTGGCTGAGCAGGAAACCTGATGTGGGCTTGATCCCAGGACCTGAGATCATGATCTGAGCCCAAGGCAGATGCTTAACCGGCTGAGCCAAACAGGTGCCCCTAAATAAATCTTTAAAAAAAGAAAAAAGAAGAGAAGAGAAAAGAAAAGAAAAGAAAAATTTAGTCTTGAGGAAAACAGATTAGGGTCTTGAGTTTTATGTCCAGAATACATTTGTATAAGATTTTTGCTGTGTCTGGGCACGGGTCTCCAAGGATCTCAATTCCAATTATTTTTAAGAGTTTTTCTAATACTTAATAAAGGGAGGGGGGCAGTCTCTCAAAAGTTTCTAGAAAAGAATGAAAAAACAAAAAGTAAAGTTTCCATATTCTAGAAATGTTTAGATGGTTTGCTGTATCATTGGAAAAATAGCACCACTGTTAACTGCAGTGATTTGGAAAGGATGGAAAACAAACCAGAGTGGTTCTATGCCTGGGCTCCCCTCAGGCTCCACCAATTACTACATCACAAGCTTCCTAATTTCTGAAAAACTCAGCTTCCTGACTGGTAAAATGAGGACATGAGGACCAGCTTATAAGTGGATTAAATGAGATAATTTGTGTAAAGTGTTTAGTGCAGTGCCTGACACAGAGAAGTAACAAATAAATGCCTACCATCCTCATCACCATCCTCATCCTCATCACCATCACCATGCTCATCACCATCCTCATCCTCATCACCATCACCATCCTTATAACCAGCCTCACCTTCATTACCATCCTTATCCTCATCACCATCTTCATCCTATTACCATCACCATCACCACCCTCACCCTCATTACCATCCTCATCCTCATCACCATCCTCACCCTCATTACCATCCTCATCCTCATCACCATCCTCATCCTCATCACCATCACCATCCTTATAACTATCCTCACCTTCATTACCATCCTTATCCTCATCACCATCTTCATCCTATTACCATCACCATCACCATCCTCATCACCATCCTCACCCTCATTACCATCCTCATCCTCATCACCATCAGCATCCTCATCGCCATCACCATCCTCATCTTCATTACCATCCTCATCCTCATCCTCATTACCATCCTCATCACCATCATCTCTCATGTTAGAGAGTCCACCAGTTTGCTTCTATAGTAAAATGTAGCCACTTTAAGGGATATGGTTTTCTCTCATCCTTAAGGTAGTAGCCCATTTAGTTCTGTCATTGAGCTAAGCTTTTGGGTTTTTTTTTCCCCAAAGTGACATTTATTGACTAGTGTAATGCCAGGTTCTGAACTAGGCACTTTACATGCCATTTCTCTTTTCATTCTCTCACCACTCTTACACAGTTAAGTTCTCCTGTTATTAACATTTAGTATGGACCAGGAAATTGAGTCAGAGAGAGGATAACAATTGTCAAGGTCACACAGCTACTAAGCAGCAAAGCTAGCTCTTTAATTTGGGTCTACTTTTATTATTTTGCTTGAGGAAATACTTCACCACTGTGAACTCTGGTCTTCATCTATATAGAAAAATATAGGATCGTTGTTAAGAGCAACTTATGAATGATCAATAAATTATTCAAAAATTGAAATTACCCATTTCATCTTGAAAATGTGGGATTGTTATGAGATTTAAATGAGAAGGCATATTTTTATAAAGCATCTAGCATATTATAGTCATTTAAGAAATGTCGAAGTCCTCTTATTTATACCTTAGTATACCACCCCATCATCTATCACCCCAAAGGACCTACCATGGCGTATGAGGAGCAAGTGTTCAATATTTATTTCTTCACTGAATGAACTTGAGCTTCTTGAGGAGCCTTGTAACTGAGAAAGTGTCCTCCGATTCTTGGTTGTCTGCCCTGTCCCACAGCATACCCCTGGGATGGCAGGGCCCTGGGCACTGCTGGTCCCCTCTGTTCTGTGGGGTCTCTTGCCAGAAGACTACAGGAGAAAATGAGGAGTGACAAAGAATATTGGGAGGGTTGAGCAGGGGTTGGAGGAGGGGAAACTTTAGAGGGAACAGAGGGAGAAAACCAAGGAGACATAGAAGGAAGGTGAGAACCGTGGCCTGAGAAACAGGGCGTCCTCCCCTCTTTCGGCTAATGCACTGGCTTGCTCCGGGTCCTGCTGGGACGACTTCATGCTCTCAGTCGGGACCCTGCCCATTGCACCCTCTCTTCCGTCTTCCCTCTGTCTGTCCCAGTGGCCTCACTCTTCAGGTCCCAGTTACCAGCTAGTGCTCGAGTAGCCTGCCTACTGCGTTACCTAGGACACAGGCTGGGCTGCTGTGACAAGGGACTGGGGTTTAGTTTCCTCACAGAATGGTTCTGGTCGGCACTCTGGGGTTGCTGTGGGGCGGGACAGTGTCAGAGGCCTGGGCTCCCCCATCCCGCTGTCCTCCTCCCAGGGGCTGCCTTCCCTGCACGAACATGGCTCAGCACCAATCCACAGCCCATGAGGAGAGAGGAAAGTGCATGATCTGAAAGTTACACATGCTTGCCCTCGGCTGCCTGCTGACCGCGGGGATTTGGTATTAGTTTGCAAGGGCTGTCATAACAAAGTCCTACAGACTGGGGGGGAGCCTAAACCATGGAAAGTTATTTTCTCCCACTTCTGGAGGCTGGAAGTCCAAGATCAAGGGGTCACCATGTTTGGTTTCTCCCGAGGCCTCTGTCCTGGGCTTGTGGATGGCCCACGTTCTTGCTGTGTCTTCACATGGTCTTTCCTCTGTGCATATCACTAAAACCCCTCTGTGTCCAAATTTCCTCTTCTTATAACAACGCCAGTCAGACTGGACTAGAGCCTAACCTAAGGGCCTCATTTTAATTCAATCACCTCTTTAAAGGTCCTATCTCAGTCAGTTTCTGAGGGACTGGAAGTTAGGACTTCAACGTAGGAATTTGGGGAGTACACAATTCACATCAGGGGCCCACAGCAGGGGCCCCATGTCCAGCTGAACTAGAGAAGGGAGCATTCACTGAGGAACAACCAGTAGTCCCTACCACACCCCTGTTTCCCCAACTCCAGCCTCTTCCTTCCAAAGCATATCTCTTAGGGACTATCTAAATCACAGCTCTAACAAGCTGGCCCCCTCCTTCCTGCCTGCACCCTGGGCTTTCTGCCTCCACACCTTTGCTTAGGCAGTCTGTTTCCCTGAGGATGTCTTCCTCCCACACCTAAGCCTTGCAATGGTCCCCAACTCCTCCCACAGGTTCTTCAGGGTCCTAAGTGCCATGTCCTTGATAAAAGTCCCCATAAAATGTCATTCCATTTCCTCAATCATGCATTCAATCAACAAACTCCTGCGACGTCCCACTGTGCTCAGGGCTGGATGAGATGCTGGGTGCCCAAGGGAAATGAAAGTCCCTGCCCTTCAGTGCTCACAGTCTGGTCACAAAGTCTTGACCCCTCTGCTTTCCTCAGCATACTTTATTGATCCTGCTTAGGTTCTGAAGGACCACTCTTGTGTCTCCTCTACTCTCCATGCTCTACTGCGGCATCCTTCTCTTCTTACACACATCAAGCAATCCATAACCACCGCCATAACCAACCACTGCTGGGCTTCCTGCAATTTAACTCGATTCTGATGCTATCTACCTGGAAATAGCGTCAGGTCCCTCGGGTTAAGGGCTTAGTCCACAAGTCTGCCTTGCCCCTCATGTCAGACACTTGCCAGGAGTCCAGATTGTCCCTTGTGCTTCTGACCCACTGGCTGTAAGTCCCAGGGTTCCATGACCCCCTCCTCACGTTCGATTAATTGGCTAGTCTGGCTCACAGAACTCAGAAAAGGTTCACTTACTACACTACTAGTTTGTTATTAAAGGATGTAACTCAGGAACAGCCAGACAGAGGAGATGTATGCGCTGAGGTATGTGAGAAGGGGCACAGAGCTCCCATGCTCTCTGAGCGGCCACTCTCCCAGCACCTCTGATGTTCAGGCATCCTGTCCTTTTGGGGTTTTGTGGAGGCTTCATTCCATAGGATGATTGATTAAGACATTGACCATTGGTGACTGATTCAACCTTCAGCCCCCCTCTCCTCCCCAGAGGTGGGATTGAAAGTTCCAACCCTCTAATCAAGGTTGGTGCCCCTGGCAACCAGTCCCATCCTTACGTTACTAAGGGCTTTACAAAAGTCACCTCCTTAACATAAGTTGTGGTTGAAAGGGGCTTGTTATGAATAACAAAATAACAAAAGATCCCCATTTCACCCTCATGGCTCTGGAGCCACTTCAGGAACTAGGAAAAAGAGATGCCTCCTTAGCTCATATCACTTAGGAAATTAAAAAGGTTTTAGGAGCTAGTTCCAGGACAGAGGACCAAATACTATGTTTCTTATTCTAAATCACAATATCACAGATGCCTATGCCACACTTTGCTGTGTGAGGCTGCTATTTATACACTGGCTTTATCTCTTGTTCCGGAGTGGAAGTGCAAGGTCCAAGGATAAGCATGCATCACGAGCCGTCTGAGTCAATAACATTTAATTTTAAAAAGTAAACCTGATCCACTTCTGGGTATAAACCCAAAAGAATTTAAAGCAGAACTCAAATAGATATTTGTACGTCCATGTTCCTAGCAGTATTATTCACAATAGCCAAAAGGTGGAAACAACCCAAATGTCTGTGGATGGATGAATGGATATCTAAAAACTGGTCTATTCATACAATGGAATAGAAGCCTTAAAACGAGAGGAAATTCTGACACGTGCTACCACGGATACACCTTGAATCCATTATGCTAAATGAAATAAGCTAGTCACAGAAGAGTAAGTACTGCATGATTCCACTTACATGAGGCACCTAGAGTAGCTAAATTCCTAGATACAGAAAGTAACACAGAGGTTCCCAAGGGCGGGGGTGGGGGTGGGGGGGTGGATGGGTGGGGACAGGGAGATCAGAGAGCTATTGTTTAATGGGAACTGTTTTCAGTTCAGGAAAACAAGAAAGTTCTGGAGATGGATGGTGATGACAGATGCACAACAGTGGGAATGTATGTAACGTCAATGAATTGTACACTCAAAAGTGGTTAAAATGGTGAACTTCGTTATGTATATCTTACCTCCCCCCCCCCCCCCAAGAAAAAGTAAACCCGGTAAGGTGGGCAGCTTGGGAAGCACCCTTCTCCTCTGGCCAGCCCAAGCCTGCTTTTCGTCAGAGCACAGTGGGAGGTTTCTACCTGCACAGTTCAGTTGGATGTCAGGCCTTGGAGAATCAGGGATTATGATGGAGGAGTGGAGAATGAACAGGTGCTTCCTGTTAGCCTGGGGACATGGATGACCCGCTATAACCCCCATTCTCAGAAAGCAGGAAAAAAAAGACAGGAGCTTAAATCGTTGCAGGAAAATTTACTCATTTTTTTCCCTAGCACTGTAATTTTTTTCTTTAACAACTAGAACAATCAGTCATCATCAAAGACGCAGAGTTTCTATTGTTAGGAAGGACAGAGTCGCCATTCTGTCTCAGAGCGTCCTGGTCCCCGTGTCAGACTGGATGCAGGGCCTTCTTGGAGTCCTGAGGCCCGTCTGTCAATCACCTTGTGGCTCCGCCCGCCCACTCCCTCCGGAAAGATCGGTGAAGGACAACGATCCTCCCCTGTTCTTCTACCCACACCTCCCGTGTCACAGGAAGGACCAAACTTTGAACCCAACTAGTTATGTGGTGGGCAGGGAGGGCACTTATTTGAATAAGTTTTAAAGAAACACGGGCACCCTTTCTGGACTCCTTGCTGACCCCCCCCCCCCCCCCCAGCAAGGGCTTTGGCCACCCCAGAGTTGTTTCGTGAGCTTTAATAAACCTCTGATGCAGCATTGACTTGCAGAGCTGGCCTGGCCCAGCTATTTTTAGAAGGAGAACTTCTGACCCTGGTCTAGATAGGAAAGGGTGTCTGTCAGCCCCCTGCTGGCTAGGCGTGGAGATAACTAATGCTCCCGTCCCCTTTTCACCCCCTGTTGCTCTGCCTGGGATGCTTCTTAGTGCCAGAAACCCAGGATGAGCTCGTCCTGTCAGAGCTTCTCCTGGATGTTGTGGGCACACTCCTGTGCCCACTGGGCTAGCTGAGGAGCTCTCTTTGGCTTGATCCCTCACTGTTCCCAATCTTCCAAGTTCCTGGAACCTGAAGTATGTGGAAATTAGGGATTTCCTGTATCTATTGGAAGTAGCCATTATGGAAGGCATCCTGATCTTATTGTAAAGGAACGTATTATTAATGAAAACTAATATACCATGTATGGTCCCACACATGGTGAGGTTTAGAATTTTCTTCCTGGGTTTAAACCCCAGTAGTGTCACTTACTGTGTGACCTTGGGCAAGTTATTTGACCTCTTTAGCCTCATTCTCTGTATCTGTAAAATGGGACTACTAGGTAGGCAGTCCCTCACAATACCTCACTGAGATATTAGGAGGATTAAATGAGATATTACATATAAAGTGCTTAGCAGAGGGTCTAGAATAGGATATGTTCATTATTGTAATTGTCATTTTGACATTCAAGCAGAAGAATATATTTATACATAACTTTCATCCGTGACGTTTTCTAAGACATGTTCATGCTCATTCTATATCTCTTTTCAGTAATCAATATGCAGCGAAAAGCAGAAAAACATATGAGAGCATGAGAGTGTAGAACACCGTGAAGTGCTTTGCAGTATCACAGCTCTCCAAACACCTGGCTGCCCAGCCGGCTCAAATGTGGCTTTAACACCTGGAAGCCTTTGAGCATTTCCAGGCAGATTCCACGTCCCTGATTTTCAGGTATCATAGAAGGAGAAAGAATGTCAGAGATGCACTTGATTTTTCACTGTCCAAATAAGCAGTAACTAAATGCAGTTGCGTGGCACTGAGTTGCATGTCTGAGGAGGCAGCTAGAGGCAGAGAACTTGGAGTTCTGAACCTTGCCCTCCAAAGAACACAGATCTAACCCAGGGCTCGCACCACCACACCGCTCTGGGAGACCAGGCCGGAGTGCTCCATATTCCTTAACCTGTTTTACATGGCTCATCTTTAAAGACAAGACAGAATTTTGCTGGGGATCCAACCCCAGAATGAATCCAAGTCATGTCATTGTGAACAAGAGCCTTCTTTGCTCGTGCCTGGAGCAGGTTTAACAGAATGCAGGGATGTTTTTCATGCTCTGGTTGTATACAAAGGCCAAAGTTTGGGATCCTGGTGTGAGATGTTCACATAATATAGAGCAGTACAGAGAAGACCGTTTCCATTGATGGGACCAAATCATTTCAGCCATCGGCTTTTACTCTGAAACCATGAATAACAGTGCTAGTTAAAGCTGTTGCTTGGTGACATGCCCACGGGTCCATGTGGCTACTACCAACTTTATAGGACTTCTTTTTCTTCTTCTTCCTCCTCTTCATCTGGTAAGATTAATGCACATTTAGCAATAGGTTAATCTCCTTATGTAAGCATCACCTCGAAAATCTTCCCAAACATTCACACCTCTCATCATTTTCCACAAATGAAGTATGTAGTTTGTAGGACCAAACATAGTAGTTAAATAGAAGGGGACTTTGGACCTCATTTTGATGTTTCTGATGTTGGGAATTCCCTCTAAACATCAAACCAGACAGTCTGATTAATGTCCAACATTACACCTTACAGATTGTTAAGTATTACAAATCCTAATTGAATGTAATTTTGCCAGTATGGTTTCCCATAGCATCCTCAGTTCCCCTTTCCCTTTGTGGGAGTCAATTATTACTATATATCTAGGTGATGCTACTGAACCCTTGCCTCTTTAGAAGGCCCTTCCTATACTCTAAACATACACTAAATTGCCCTCCTCCCATCAAGAGTAATGGTGAATTTGCCCTGAACCACATCTATCTCATGCTTGTATCCAATGGCATTCATTTCACAAATTGGGAGTGTCGTGGGGATTTGTCACATTTGCTTGCTCTGAATTCATTTAAATTTTTTAAAAAGCATTGGATTTTCCTTAGGAAACCACGTATTCCCCACTCTGAGTGCATGTGGTTGGAGTGGCTGAATCTACAACCCCACTTCCAATGCCCTCTCCCCTCTGCTCCATGGGCCACCATGCGGTGCGAGCCCCAAGTGGCGGTATAACCTACCCCCAGGTGCAGAGGTGGTGCAGCAATGAGCACTTGCTCCAGATGGCCCAATTAGACTTAGTGTAGGGAAGTTTACTGGAACACTTGTAAAAAGAATCTCTGTTTCGGGGCGGGGGGCGGCTCTAGATCGACTGGAATGTGAGCCTGGAATAGCTGGTGGCCCTTTCACCTGAGTGGGAGGAGCCTGTTTAAATGAAATCAACACAGAGAAAGCAGAGCCAAGGGACAGAGAGAGAGAGAGAGAGACCAAGTCCGAAGGACATCACTGGAGCCCCTGCAGATTCCCCAAATTTTCCTCTGGGCTTTGGTTATAGGTACTAATAATTGAACCTTTTTTTTTTCCACTTAAGTCAATTTGAGTTGTGTTCACTGAATCAGTGAATGGATGGGTGAATGAATGAATGAATCTGGCCACGCACCAACAAACACCAAGAATACCTGCTACCATCCCAGTCGGTTTCTGTGCCACGGCCTTGTAGACCATTCTACCATCGAATCACAGTGAGGCATTCCCATGTGCGGCAGTCATTGTTAGTTAACAGGGCAGCCAGGTTCTAGCCTGCAGGGATAACTCATAATTGATCTCTAGTGTGTGACCTCAACAGACCGCACATGACAAGACTTTTAGGAGAGCTGGTCCCCACTCATTAAATGACAGTAGCCATTGCTGACACCTAAAAATGCCCTCCCCACTCTCCACTGTCCTCCCCCACATTTTCATACTCCTGTTACTCCTTTTTGCCAAATATTCATTTTCCCAAATTTTCTTATTTCTTCGTAAGAAATAAGAGGAGTAAGGTTGTGCTAATAAAAAAATAAAGTTCTTTCTGGCCCCCACTCTCTTTCTTTCTACTTTGAATACAAGGGTGTGAGGATGTGATATTTGGTGAGGCAGTAGCCATATTTAGACCGTAAGTGTATTTGTTTTCTAGAGGTGCTATAGCAAATTACCACAAACTCAGTGACCTAAAACAACAGAAATTTATTTTCTCATCACTTTGGAGGCCAGAAATCTGAAGTCAAGATGTCAGGAGGGTTGGTTTCTTCCAGAACCTCTGAGTGAGAATCCATTCTGTGCCTCTGTCTTAGCCTCGGCCAGCAATCTCTGAAGCTCCTCATGGACACATTGCTCTGATCTCTTCCTCTCTCTTCACAGTGCCTCCTCCTGTTCTCTTCTAAGGACACTTGTCATTGGATTTAGGGTCCATCGTAATTCAGGATGATCAAATCTTGAGATTAATTATATCTGCAAAGACTCTTGACTCTTGATCCAAATGGGGTCACGCTCACAGGTTCTGGGTGGACATCTCTTTTGTGAGGCTGCCATTTCACCCACCACAATGAGGTAACAAGTCCAGGATGGAAAGTCAACGTGTGCGAATACCAGAGAAGAATGTTAGAAAGATCCAGGGTTCTCAGTGAGATTATCCACTCATGGATGGTTCTTGAGCCACTCGTTCAAGCCTAGAGTTTGTCACCTCCAAGGCTTGTGTCAATTAATCAAGAAGTCTTAGAGCAGTCCTTCCTCAGACAGGTCTCTGACTCGAGATTTCACTGTAGTTCATTTGTGGCTTTCATCTAACAGTCAATTTAGTGGAACCTGGCAGATTCAGCAATAAGACAGGGAAATTCAATTTAATTTAAATTACCCCTTTCGGTGGATTAGGAATGATGTGAGAAACAGGAAAAATAAGGGCCCTGTATCATTCAGTGTTGATTTATTTTGACTGGGAATGTTTAATTTCAATTATTCATGGTAAAATTTTGTAGGCAAGCAGCTAATGTGTTCTAGGAAGCTATGTTAAGGGAACACATGAAGCCAAACTACAGCTTATGAGCTCACAGTCCTCCGTGCAAAACCCTTCCCTGGGGTAAGATCTGGAAGAAGGGAGGGAAGAATTAAGTCCTTCTTGCGGTCAGGCAGCTGGCATTTTTTTGTTTTGATTCTTTTAAAATCACCCAAGTAGCATGTATATTCTCTTTGTCTTTTTAATTTTTAAATTTAATTTCTTTATATATGCCTTAACGTATGCAAAATTTTCTCCGGATGCATAAATGCACTTGCATGTGGTTCCTCTTTGTTTTCCTTTTGCTTTTATTATTGGCTCCCCCGCTTCCCTCTCTGGTCTTCTGGTCCCCCCTTCACTACATGGTCCCTACCCCCACCTACTCACCCCTGTAACCCCCGATTATGACTATGTGTCTGTCCCTCTCATTCCCCATCTACACACATACCGTGTGAAGCTGTAGCCAGGTCTGCCCACAGAAAGCTCCTCCGTGGCCATGAATTGTAAAGTCCTGGATCCTGCAAATGCAGACACAGATAACGGGAAGCCACATGAGGACCTGAGACTCAGGCACCACAAAGGGGAGTCACTCAGTGTGGACGAGCCAGCAAGGGTCAGCTCTCAGGCCCTGGATGGTGGGCCTGGCCAGCAAGGTTTGCAGAGCACCAGTGATATGTGCTTGCTGAGTGATGTGTGATGTAACGAGATGCTGGCAGGGCCTTTTGGGGGGAGGGGGCAGTGGAAGGCAAAAGCCCAGGAAGCCTCTATTTGGGGTGGCCTCCTCCTCTGGCAATCCCTAGAACCGCCCTCTCTCAGATGTACTCTGTGTGCTGTTCTCATATACTTTTTAGACTCCATGGAGCTTGTGAGTAGGACTGAGCCAGACTCAAGGGCTTCCTCTGTGCCATCTTTGAAGCCAGTTCAGGTCTTCTCAGATTCTGGTATAAGGCCTCAATACAGAGGAGTGTCTTTAAAATGAGTTTGTAGATCAAAACTTGGATTCAAATATTTTTTGCATTCTTCTGTATCTTCCCTTTTTCTTGCTCAAGGAATTCCCTTCTGTGTAACTGGCGTGGTGCTCAGGCATTCTTCAGTAGTTGTGTGATATTCCATTCCCTTTCCAGGTAATGAGCAGCCGTGGCGCTTCCGGTTTTTTTCTTTCTCTTCCTTTTTTTTCTCTCTTTTTTCTTACTGTTGTGAAAATTTCTGCCAGAAACGTTCTTGAACATATGTCCTGAGGCACGGGTGCTTTTATTGCTATGGAATGGACTCACAAGAATAAGATTATTGCAACATGGATGAACCTTGAACATATGATACTATGTGAGAGAAGCTGATTATAAATAATCCCATTTACTTTTTTTAAGATTTTATTGATTTATTTGAGAGAGAGAGAACAAGAGAGAGCACAAGCAGGGTGAAGGGCAAAGGGAGAAGCAGACTCCCCCCTGAGCAGGGAGCCCGATACAGGACTCGATCCCAGGACCCTGAGATCATGACCTGAGCCAAAGGCAGACGCTTCACCAACTGAGCCACCCAGGTCCCAAACAATCCCATTTGTATGAAATATTCAGGGTAGGCAAATCCAAAGAGACAGAAATAGGTTGTTGGTGGTTGCCTAGGGGTGGGTGGAAGGAGAGGAGAATTGGGAGTGATTGCTAATGGATGCAGGGCAGGGTTGGGTTCCTTTGGAGTGATGAAAATGTTCTAAAATTGGTTGTGGTAACAGTTGCACAACTCTGCATATACAAAAACCCATAGGATTGTATACCTTATATGGGTGAAATGTATGGCACGTGAATTTTAGCAAGAGAGCTGTTAATTAAAAAAAAAAAAAAGGAGATCACTGGATCAAAATGTATATGTATTTTTATTTTAATAGATGCCACCAGACTAGTCCCCAAAGAAGCTGTAGCTCTTCCCATTTCCAGAAGCACTGAATGAGAACGCCTTCTCCCCACAGCCCACCATCCGCAGGCCTTACACTTTTTTCCAGTTTCGCCAATCTGGTATAGATAAAGTGATTTCTCATTTTTACTTTAATTTTTTTTTCCTGGGTGGATGTTCCAATAATACTTAGACAAAGTAATAAATACAAGTTTCCTCTCACCTCCTATGTCACCCCTAAAGTAACCATTCTCAACAGTTGGGTTTCCAGGCCCCTTTGAATGCATTTATAAACTAACGCACATACACATTTATCATTTTATGATTAATAAATAGAATCACACTATAATGCTCTATGACTTGTTTTTTTCATATAACTGTATGTTTTTGAGATCTTTCCAAGTTAGTACCTACAGTTCTAGCTCACTCTTTTTAATGGCTATATGATATACCATGGTATGGATTGACCCTAATTTATTTAATATTGGTGGATATTAAATTGTATCCAGTGTTTTGCTTTTCCCCAAACCATGTCTCAGTGAACAACCTCTCAGTGAACAACAACCTCAGTGAACAGTGTGGATATATTTTCTTTACTGAGGTGCAATTCACATGACATTAAATTAACCATTTTAAAGTGAACAATCCAGTGGCATTTAGTACACCCACAATGTTGTGCAATCATATCCTCTATGTAGGTCAAAAACATTTTTATCACCCCAAAAGAAAATCTCTTACCTTAAGCAGTCACTCCCCGTTCTCCCCTTTCCCGAGCCCCTGGCAACCACCAATCTGTATTCTGTCTCTATGAATTTACTTATTCTGAATATTTCATATAAATAGAATCATATACTATATGACCTTCTGTGCCTGGCTTTTTTCACTTAGCACTATATTTTTGAGATTTATCACCATTGTAGCACATATTAGTACTTCATTCCATTTTATGGTTCAGTAATATTTCATTGTATGAATAGACCACAATTTGCTTATCCACTTATTCATTAATGGGTTGTTCATACATCTTTGAGCTCATTGAACTAATGCTCATTAATTATGTATCTGGAACTGTTCTATTGTTTTAAATGTAGAAACTCATTTAATCCTACAGCAGTCCTATAAGGTAGGTCCCTTATTCTACCTTATATCCCCAGTCCCAGACATCACTGAACCACTAAATTCACCAACTCTCAATTTGCCTACCTCCTGACTTCCTATGCTATATAATATAGCTCTCATTGCTCAAACCACTTTGAATGAATTATTCCGTTACTTGGAGCCAGAAGCACCCTAGTTTGTCTAGAGTCACTACCTGCCTCCCATCCAGCCCCACCTAGACTCCAGGTTCCATGAGAGCAAAGACTGTGTCATTTGAGTTCATCGGCTCTTGGCCCAGTGCCTGGCACATCAGAGTTGCTTCACCAATATTTGTTGAATGGTGAATGAATAAAGTGCTTTGAAATTGAAGCTAAGGAAACAACAGTTTTTGGTTTGAGTACTGAGAGTCATCCTCATTATCATCAGAGATGGAATCTAAAAGACAAGTGGGAGTCCATTGGATGAGGAAGGCCCTCCTGCAGAAGGAAAAGTCTAAGCAAGCCCTGGAGCTGTGAGCCTGTGTAGCATGGGTCTAGCACCAGGGAGAGGGCTTCTGTAAGTTGAAGAAACGGGAAAGGCAGGAGATGAGGTCGGAAATGTTGGCTCAGACACCAGAGTCTAAGGAATGCCATGCTAAAGAATTTGGATGTTCTCCTCAATGGCTGGGAGTCACTGAAGAGTTCTGGGCCTGAAGACGTGTGTGTATCCAGACCAGCAGTATAGAAAAATCCATCTGGAAGCTGGTCAGAGGATGGAGTGGAGGCTGGCAAGCCTGAAGGCAGGAAGACCAATTAGGAGATACATTTATCAGGTCCTTTTTTGTTGCATTTAGCAAAAATCCAGTTCAAATGGCTAAAAGTGGACTGTATTAACTCACTGACCACAGGAAGGGCAGATGTATTATTGGGCTTCAGGAACACCTAGAACCTGGGTCTGGATCACTGCCAGGCCTCCCCTTGGCTGTCCTGGTCTCAGTCAGAACTACAAGTTTCATCTGCTCCCTGGAGACAAGTTCCAAATGGGAAAGGCTTGAAGCTTCCCTCTAGCCGAAGGTGAGGTTGTTGCCCTGGGCAGGAAGAGAAGCCCAGTTTCCACACGGCTGCTACCCCCAAATGGCAGCCTCCCAAAGAAATACTAGTTGGAGGGACGCCTGGGTGGCTCAGTCATTAAGTGTCTGCCTTCAGCTCAGGTCATGATCCCAGGGTCCTGGGATCGAGCCCCACATCGGGCTCCTTGCTTGGCAGAGAGCCTGCTTCTCCCTCTCCCACTCCCCCTGCTTGTGTTCCCTCTCTCGCTGTGTCTCTCTCTGTCAAATAAATAAAATCTTAAAAAAGAAATACTAGTTGGAACTTTCCACATGGCCTTGACTTTGGGTGGAAAGAAGGCTGGGGGAACAGAGATGATAGTGTCCCTCCTGGTTGACAGGAGGGTGACGTGGTTGTCCTCAGCTCACCCTGTTGTGGCTACTGGCTGAAGGTGTCTGGCAGGCTGGCCGGGGCTGAGGGGTGGGAAGGGGCCCTCCGCCAAGAGAACTCACGGGGCCCGGGGTCTCTGCCCACTGTCTGCTAGCAGAAGCAGCTCGTTGTGAGCTCAGCAGTTCCAGCCCAGGCCCGGCAAGCCAAGGGAGGGGCCGGACCTACGGCACTCCACCAGCCCCACAGGGAAGGAGAAAGCCAGAGGCCTTCTCCAGACCTGGGCCAAGAGAGGCTCTCTACTGGGAGAGGAAAGGCCCCGACAGTTTAGGGGAAAGTGAGGTGAAGTTGGCAGGGCTGGGAGCTGGCAGTGGGGGGGGGGGGGGGGGTTAAAGCATGGACCTGAGCTGCCAACAAAAGCTTACCCTACCTGGAAGATCCAAGGAGGCTCTTAGTGGGTCAGACCTTTGGGTTATTTTTAACTCTGGATCGGGTTACAGAAAGCATTTAGCCCACAGTCCGCACAGCTCTGGAAGGCAGACCACTGTGCTGGCGGGAGCCAGCAGGAGAGGCCCCGCAGCTGATTCTTAGGTCACGCTCACGGGCCCGCCAGAAGTGCAAAACCACAGCGACCCGAACCTCAGGGACGACCTACGCCCAGCTCGCTCCACGGGGCCTCTTCCCCTCAGGAAGTTTTGCACTTTAGTAAGAAAGTGGTCAGAGAGCTAGATTTGCAGCAGGAAGAAGGATCGGACACCACCCATCCTGCATGTAGGGCAGGGAGTGTGCCCAGGGACAGAGCTCACGGCTATCCCTCAGGGACAAGTCATCTGGGCGCATCGAGGCAGGTGGGGTCAAGGGCCAAACAAGAGTTTATAAGCAAAGGGCTACAAACGCAGAGAAGTATGGGTGTCAGGGATGGGGGTGGGGTGGGAGCCGTGACTCAAGGCTAGGACACAGGAGGAGGCGGCATTCCCCCCACCCCCGACCCCGCCGGACCTTGGAGGATGGGGGGGATTTGCCAGGCACATGGGGAATTGGGGGGTGGGAGAAAGCCGCAGAAGAAACAGCCTGAGCCAGAAACAGGAGGGTTCTGGGCCCACTGGGGAATGGTGAGATGTTCTTCCACCCATAGTTTATGACTCTGGGAGTCCAGGAGAAAATCCTGGAAGGGTAAATTGTAACTGCCTGTCAAGGAGTTCCAACTTTCAGCCATAGGTGGCCGGAGTCAGGAAGAATTTGAACAGGGAGTAATGTGGTCTGAGTTACACTTTACAAATGCTTCTTGGATGGCTGTGGGTAAGGCCGGGCTGGCAGGGGAGAGCCTGGAGGAGGAGAGGCTCAGTGGGAGGCTCGTATAGCAGCTCAGGGAGTGGGAAGAAAGAAACAGGAAATGGACAGGAGCCCTTATCTGGGGGTTACAGTAATGTGGGGACACAAGGCACCAAGGCACAGGGAAGGGAGTTGAAGATGCTACCAGATTTGGGGCCTAAGGGACCAGGAGTGTGGGTGGCTCCTCAAGAGGACAGGGAAGGCAGAGGGAAGTTGCAGGGAGAGCCCGCAGGTTGATCTGGGTGTGGGATGCAGTCAGGCTAGAGCCTTGGGGGTCACTGTGTGGAGAACAGAACTCCTGCCAGATGGGGCGAGGTGCCCAGGGAGAGAAGAGAGGAAAAGAAGACAGGGAGGCTGGCAGAGACTGCTCACTGTTGCCAGGACCCATTGTCCCTAGTTTGAGCTGGGCACCTGGCCACCCAGCTCGAGATGCTGATTCCCAGTTTCCCCCACAGCTTGCTGTGGCCTCGTGACCAGGTTCTGGCCAGCAGGAAGTGAGTGGGAGTGGTGACATGTGCAGCTCCTAGGTCATTCCTTTTAAAAAGGAAACAGTTTCCTTTCTGCCATTCTCTTTCCCCATGTCAGCAGGCTGGGACACTGGGAGGCAACTCTGAACATGGAAACATGGATACCCCGGGGCGCCTGGGTGGCTCTGTCGGTGAAGCATCTGCCTTCGGCTCAGGTCATGATCCCAGGGTCCTGGGATCGAGTCCCG
>NW_022589721.1:1152103-1264811 GCF_004348235.1 Phoca vitulina | reverse complement strand
GGAGGGAGGGAGGGAGGGAAGGAAGGAAGGAAGGAAGGAAGGAAGGGGGGAAGGAAGGAAGGGAGGGAGGGGGGAAGGAAGGAAGGGAGGGAGGGAGGGGGGAAGGAAGGGAGGGAGGAAGGAAGGAAGGAGGGAGGGAGGGAGGGAAGGAAGGAAGGAAGGAAGGAAGGGAGGGAGGGAGGGGGGAAGGAAGGAAGGGAGGGAGGGAGGGGGAAGGAGGAAGGGAGGGAGGAAGGAAGGGAGGGAGGGAGGAAGGAAGGAAGGAAGGAAGGAAGGAAGGAGGAAGGAAGGAAGGAAGGAAGAAGGAAGGAAGGAAGGAAGGAAGGAAGGAAGGAAGGAAGGAAGGAAGGAAACATGGATACCCCTCCTAGGAATGGAAGAGCAAGACAGAAAGAACCCCGGCTCCTGGATGTTCTGCCAATCCCGGACGGCCTCGGCGGCTCCAGGCTAACGAGTGAGGGGGAAACCCACTTCTCTCATGTTGGGGCTGCTGTTGGGGCTTAGTCTGGAGGGAGAGAGTGGCTTTTTGTTACAGCAGCTAAGCCTGTATCCTAAGTACCACTAAGTTTTTATTCTGTAGAGAATTAAACTCTGAGAGATGCTGACGCTGGTGAGGTACCAGTGGGGAAAGTGGGACAAAAAAGACAAGAGGAAAACCAAAGAAGTAAACTGTTATAGAATCCAAAGGAAGGAGATGAAGAAGCAGAGGGCAAATAGGGTGAAACGCACCTGGAAAGGCCACAAAAACAAGGGTGATCAAGAGACTGATGTGGCGAGTGGTTCACCAGATTGGTAGGGGCTTCCGATAGACATGGGAGTTGACACCAGGATGGAGAGAAGAAGAGTATTTTGCCCATTTCTGGGCAGACTTTTTGTAAACGTGCCATCCATTTGGACATTTTTAGTTAAATGTTTAATTAAATCAAAAATGGACATTGTTGATTAAAAAAAAAATCAGGGCCATGCATGCTTGTGCTCATGAAATTATCCAAGTGTGTATACTGGTGCTTATCTGTATGAATCATGATTTCTGTGGTATCATATGCTGCCAAAACAAAATTTTTAAATATTCAAGTGTTTATATTCATCAAAGAATGCTCATTTTTCTCATCAGTTGACTTTATAATGGTAAAAAGTTAGACAGGCTGAATTATAAAGTTGATGAACTGAGCTGTACTAGCTAGGGCTTTTTTTATCGCAAGTGAAAGATAACTCAAACCAAACTTTTTTAAAACAGAAAGATAATTCACTAGCTCACCAAACTGAAAAGGTCAGGAGTAGGTCTGGAGTTTCAGGCATGGTTTGATCAGGGGCTCCCATTTTTTTACTGAGATTCAGGTTCTTTCTTTCTTTCCCTCAGTCTTGTGATGGCTTCATTCCTAAAGAAGCTTCCTCCCTGTGGTCACCAGATGGCTGCACCCCACTTCAAGTGCAGGGAAGAACAAAAGTCTCTTAAGGAGAGGCCCCAGCAATTCCATCTAGGCTCTTATTTGGGCATAGGTACAACGCTGAACCAATCATACCAGTCAGAGGAAAATAAAGTAGCTGTGCATCTTGGGCAAGTGACTTAACTTCTCTATTTCTTAGTTTTCTTCTTTGTAAAATGGGAAAAATAGTACTTATCTGATAGGGTTATTATGAGACTTAAATAAGTTAACATTTAAAAAGTACTTAGAAGAGTGCCTAGCTCAGCATAAGCACCATATAAGTGTTTGTTGAACAGATCTGTTGACCAGGCCCGGAGTCACAAGTCCCCATCACAACCCCCTTAGACCATAGTGACCGTGTGGGAAGAATGGCACAAAGGGGAAATGGATCCCAGGGAACGCAAGTGACTCATGTTCTCTAGAGGGCTGGAATGGCAGGAGTAGAAGAACTCATGGCTGGATGAGGTGAAAGGATAGATTCGGGAAGGTAGGAGATTCTAATCAGGGAGGGGAGTTTCAGGGTTGGAGGCTTTAACAAACAATGCTACAATTCTGTGATGAAGGGGATCCACGAGTGGTTGAGTTTTGGGGTTACTGATGTAGAAGTGAAAGGTAAAGACAAGTATAAGGCCAAGTTATCTGAAGATTTAGCTGTGAAAATCCTTGGAGACCTTTATCAACTCAATTGGGCTGAATTTTGTTCTAAAAATTATATTTTTAAAGAATGTTGGTGTTTAACATTCTAGGTTCTATACCTAAATATTTTAGGCTAGGTTTTAAATAGCCCAAAGCCAAAAGCATCTTTGTTTCTTTTGTGGGTTTTTTGTTGTTGTTGTTTTTTGTTTTTTGCGTTTTTTTTTGTAGGAGATCTGCCCTTATTCCTTTTTCTAGTCTATCTTTTTTCCTTTGAATCAATTTCACAGGATTTTAGGCCCAAAGAGATGTACAAGGTCACCACCAGCCCAGCTCCTTCGGGCCTTGAGGGTAAAGGGATTTAACCTGAAATCAAAGGGTGGCGGGAGGGCTTATTGAGGGATAGAGGGCCTCCATCCCTAAATGCCCTGCCCCTCCTCTCCCTCTCCCTCTCCTGGGCTTTGTCAAATAGACAGGAGGAACCACAGTAGTGAAGCCAAGCATGGGTTTTGTTGCTAGTGCAATTAGATCAAACAACACAGGACACTTGGGATGGAAACGGGCCTTCTTTTCCTTCCCTCTCAGGGTTGAGCTGCCCAGACTTTGGCCAGCATGAGTGCCCCAGCCCAGGCCTGCCGGTGGGTGCATGGCTCTAGGCTGTATCCGAGGCCAGGCTGGAACGAGGAACGTGGAGGCCTGGGGAGCAGTCAGCGCAGCCCTTCCTCCCCAAGGGGAGGTGGAGGGAAGGGAGAAGGGTCTGAGTTTGCTGGCTCAAGTATCCCACTTGAAGAGAGTCCTCTGAGAACCTAGATATTCTGCCGAAGCATGGAATCCTTCTTGCATTTTCGTTTAGAAATCCAATTTGGGGGACTCCACCCTCCTTCCTACCCTGATTCCTACTGTTTTCTCTTTTCTCTCTTCATGTTAAATCGTGCTTAATGGGGCAGTGTGAGGGGTGGGACGTTAGAAGGACATCACACAGACCTGGACTGACTCCCAGCCGCCCCCTAGCCATGTGACTTTTAGGAGAGACAGTAGACCTCTCTGGACATCAGCTCCCTTTCTGTAAAATGGCACATTGGCACACACACACAATGGCAGTGACTTGGGGCCTGTACAGGGAGTGGAGGTGGGGGGTTACACGGAATAATGTTTGTAAAGTGCCCTGCCCATTCCTGGAACACAGTAACATATCAGTAAATGTGGGTGATTGTCTTACTTCCTAGAAATCGGTGAGAGATTTGCATAGAAGGCTCGACTGGTTATGGCCTCACACCCTGTCCTCGCTGGCGGGCTCGCCCCTCAAACAGGAGTCTTTGTTTTGAAGAGTCTCAGCGGTGTAGTCTCCTGGGGGCTCAAAATTGCTTTGTAGCCTCGAAATCACTTCCACAGCAATCTTGTTTGCCCATCATTAATCCTGTTTTTAAGCAGTTTCCTCTGGCGATTAAAAAAGAAAAAACTGATACAAGTCAAGTGGGAAAGTGTGCACCACCCTGAAAGCTGTGTTGAGAGGCAGGGTTGCCTTTTTATAAGTATTTTTATTGTTCGTTTCATAATAAGCAAGGATTTGATAGTGGGATCGTATTAATATAATAAAATACATTTCTATGTTTGTGAAATGAAAGTATAATCCCCATAAGCTAGTGTCTATGTAATTTTCACAACACAAACGCACTTAGAACCTAAAAATAGAAACATTTAGAAGTCTATTTTTATTGCTTGCTTTCATTTTTAGTCTGTCAAACCTGAATTTTATTTTAGCCTTTACCTTGTTTAAAATATATTTTTTAAAGATTTTATTTATTTGACAGAAAGAGAGAGAAAGCACGAACGGGGGTGGGGGGGGGTGGGGACGTGGGGGGCGGGGCAGAGGGAGAGGGAGAAGCAGGCTTCCCACTAAGCAGGGAGCCCGACTCCGGGCTCGATCCCAGGACCCTGGGATCATGACCAGTCGTTTAACGACTGAGCCACCCAGGCGCCCCCAAAATAGTTTTTTACAAAGCTGTAGATATTTAAATTTTATATTGTGAGGCTTCGGATGGAAGCCAAAGAGAGATAATAATCTTCTGTGAGCAGATTATTAGGGAGACAGCTGTATTTTACTTGGGTATTTTTCTATGGCTACAAACTTAAATCCAGGAGCTGGGCTCCATGTTCTAAAAACCAGGTAGTCTTCCTAGTTACTTTATCTTTGAACTCAAACTACTTAACTTTTATACCAATGGGAAAAAATAGTTCAAGAAGCAACTCCTAAAAAAAAAAAAAAAAAAAAAGAAGCAACTCCTGTCCTTTAGCATTGCATAACAGCAATTAACATGCAATTTACAGCTGTAGGTAAAAAGAGAAATCAATCCCTCCCTCAAATATGAAGAGCCAGGTCCCTTATGTTACAGGCGAAATTCAACACCATTTCACTCTATTGTATTTTTTGCTGCTTATAAAATGATCTCACCTTTTTCTGACACGGAATCAGTGCTTTTCAGGCAACTTGAAAAACAGCATTACCTTTTGGGCTAATCCTAAGTTTTGAAATAATTTACCTTTTAGAGATCTTTCCTTCAAAGTCGACGACATATGATGTGACTCAGAAAGCAATAATTAGAAATACAGGTAGAGATTTCATACAGAGATGTTGTTTCATCACAGTGAGATGATGTAACAAACAGTTTTCATTTATTACAGGGAAAAATTACCAGCCATCCGGATGGTAGGGAAAGGTCATCTATTCCTACAGACTAAAGTGTAGCTATTACAAATACTAGATTGTGTAGCATCTTTCCCTTTTATTTTCATTATTGGCTCCTTTTTATTTATACATTAACTCAGTACACAGTGTGCTGATGGAAAAGCTTCACAGCACAAACACTACACGGGAAGGCCTGATTTTTAAGAACTTTACTCCTAATCCAACGGTACTCAAAAAAAGGAAAAACGTAAAATTCAACATGCAACTTGATCTCAGTCACATGTATTCAGCTGTGGCAAAAGACCATAATAATGCAGGCTGCCTCTGGCTGGTGGAATTCAGATCATTTTTTCCTTTCCTCTCTTTCTTTTACTTTTCAGCATATTCCAGAATCTCTGTAATAAGCATGTAAACTTTTAGAATCAAAGCTAATAAAAGGTAAAAATTTGAAAAGAAAAATATCTAGTAGAAATGAAAAAGACAGAAGATACAAAGGCCAAAGCATTTTTTGGGTTGCACAACCAATGCATGTGTTTTGGGCTGTTTCATCCGAATGAACCTCAGCCCAGGGATGGTTTCCGATGTCATTAACAAGCTTTGTTCCACCAGTAAATGTGCTCACGTGTCAGCCTGGCTGCTGACATGTGGCTGGGCTCTGGGCAAGCCATTTCATCTTCAGGGCCTTACTTCACCCTTCTGAAGGATGAGGTCCGCCCAGTGTCAAAGTCCCAAGATTCAATTTCATATAATCTAATGTGTATTTTTCTAAAACCATCTATTGAAAAATATTCCACTTTGGCTAAGAAGGGTGAATTCTATTGGACACATTTGCTGTCTGCCAGGCCCTAGGATGAATTGGACATAGTCACGCAAGGAACAATCCCAGCTTCAAAGGCTTTTACCATCTGATGAGAGGGCAGGTAGGAACAGTCGGTGGGGATATGTTAAAAGTAGGTGCGGAGAGCTGAGAGCACAGAGATGGGCATTTAGACCAGTCCTGGGCTTGGAGATGTTCTGCCCGAAGAGATGACATTCAAGCTGAGTTGCAGAGAAAAAATAAGGTAGCCCGACCCGGGAAGGTGCAAATGGCCTTTCTCTTTGCAGTGCGCTCGGCAGTGCTTGGGGAGTGAGAGTGATCAGTTTTAAAATTCAAGGAATTCAAGGCCAAAAGACTTTCTAGTGGTTACTCAATAAAGCCAGTGAGTAGTGAGCACCAAGTAGATGGTGTCATCCACTGTGATGCCCCTCAACATCTGGGAGGACAGGAGCCACTCTTTCTTTCTCTTAATTAACATACAGTGTTATATTAGTTTCAGGTGGACAATAGAATAATTCAACAATTCTGTACATTACTCAGTGCTCACCATGATAAGTGCGCTCTTAATCCTCTTTATCCGTTTCACCCATCCCCCCCACCCACCTCCCCTCTGGCAACCACAGGTCTGTTCTCCGTATTTAAGAGTCTGGTTTTTTTGTTTCTTTTTTCTTTGTTCATTTGTTTTGCTTCTTAAATTCCACATATAAGTGAAATCATATGGTATTTGCCTTTCTCAGTCTGACTTATTTCACTTAGCGTAATGCCCTCCAGCCATCCATGTTGTTACAAATGGCAAGGTCTGGTTTTTTATGGTTGAGTAATATTCCATTGTCTACGTATACCACTTTTTCTTTATCCACTCATCTACCGATGGACACTTGGGTTGCTTCAATATCTTGGCTATTATAAATAATGTTGCTATAAACATAGGGGTGCATGTATCTTTTCGAATTAGTGTTTTCATATTCTTGTGTAGATACCCAGTAGTAGAATTACTGGATCATATGGTAATTCTATTTTTAATTTAATTTAATTTACTGCCTTCCAGAGTGGCTGCACCAATTTGCATTCCCACCAACAGTGTACGAGGCTTCCTCTTTCTCCACATCCTTGCCAATATTTGTTGTTTCTTACCTTTTTGATTCTAGCCATTCTAACAGGTGTGAGGTAATATCTCATTGTGGTTTTGATTTGCATTTCCCTGATGGTTAGTGATGCTGAGCATCTTTTCATGTGACTGTTGGCCATCTGGTTGTCTTTGGAGAAATGTCTACTCAGTTCCTTGCCCATTTGTAAATTGGATTATTTGGTTTTTTGGTGTTGAGTTGTATGAGTTCTTTATATATTTTGGATCTTAACCCCTTCTTGGATATATCATTCACAAATATTTTCTCCCATTCAGTAGCGGCCTTGTTGTTCTGTTGATGATTTCCTTTGCTGTGCAAAAGCTTTTTATTTTAGTGTAGTCCCAATCATTTATTTTTGCTTTTGTTTCCCTTGCCTGAGGAGACATATCTAGAAGAATGTTTCTATGGTTGCTGTCAAAGAAATTACAGCAAGAGGGGCGCCTGGGTGGCTCAGTCAGTTAAGTGGCTGCCTTCAGCTCCAGTCGTGATTGAGGGTCCTGGGATCGAGCCCCACATCGGGCTCCCTGCTCAGTGGGGAGCCTGCTTCTCCCTCTGCCCCTCCATTCCCACTCCCCCAGCTTGTGCTTGCTCTCTCCCTTCCCTGCTGTGTCAAATAAATAAATAAATAAAGGCCTGATTTTCTTTAAAAAGAAAAAAAGAAATTACTGCAAGAGACACTATTATTAACAGGAAAAAAAAAATCTGACTTCGAGGGTAGTCCTTAACTTTTCCCATGGAAGCATTTTAAAATTCCTGAGAGAGCACCTCCCTTTGGAGTCTTGGATTCTCTGATGTCCTCCCCATTACCTTTCTCCCTGCCTCTGCTACCACCATCACCACGGTCTGTAAGACAGCCTAGCCTTCCTCTTGCTAAACTAGACCTCTTGGAACGCAACTTGCACGAACTGGGCCACAAAGAGGGGCTGTGAGCCTGCCGTGTATCTTCGGACACATGCCTAAGGCCCTTGCCCTTTTCCCCATTGATAAGATATAGAGAGAACAGTAATAAAAGCTGGATACTATAACCAGGCCGAGACACTCACCACTGGGCCTGTGTCCTGCTCGGAGAGACTAGTGGCCAATTAGTTATGCAGAGCCCGCAGCAGGCCCTGGCGGGGAGGCCAGGCTTACCTTGGAGCGCTCCGTGCATTTCCCTCCGCTCTCACTGCCCTAGCCCACTCCAAATGGAAACAAGGATTGTGCACAGCCTCTGACCTGAGTGTGAGTCCTGCAAGCTTGCAGGAGAGCTGCTCGGCTCCCAGAGAACCGTTCGGACTAGGGCTGTGCGAAAGGAGGGCAACAGCGGGGGCAGAGCCAGGGATGGAGAGGCTGATGCTTTTGCAATCGGGGTGGCTGAGAGGGCCCCGTCGCATCCAAGACAAGTGGAAAGAAGGAAATGGTCTCAGAGATGAACTGCCCTCGACTGCGGTCCCCTCAGGGATCCCTGCTGAGGGGACAGCTGTACTACTTGGGCTCATGCTAGCGGCTGGCACGATTTCCAGTGTGCATGCCAGAGCTTGATTCCTTGCTCCCGTGACAGCTCCTCACTGGGATTCCTGAGCAGGGACAGCTTTGCTGGGACAGACACTGCATCTGCGGGCTACAGGGAGCTTCGGCTGCCGGGTCTAGGAGGCCTTCGGAGGGGAGGAATGAACAGGATGGGACTGAACAGCCATCCTCTGGTCCCTCTGTGAAGGGGGCTGTGCCTCCCCTTCCCAAACCTAGTTCTCGTGGGTGGAGTGCCGGCATCCCAGCTCTGTCACTTGCTGGCTGCGCCTCTGGGGGCCATTTACTCTCTGAACCTTGGCCCCTCCCTTGACAAACGAGGATGCTAACACCTCACACTGTTGTTTTGAGGACGAAGCGATGTTTAGAACATTGACATCAATACATGGTCTTCCTCTAAGCAGGGCCCCTTGCCTGGCTCTTGAATGGCTCTTGATGCTCAAAGGAATCCAGAGAAATGGTGTTAGGGTCACTGCCACCTAGAAGAAAGGAAAGCGGAATTTCCTGCCTCTTTCCTCACCCCCAAATAAATCCAAGATTCCTCTTATTATCTTGGAGTGGATGCCTTTCTGAGGATGATTCAAAAGCCAGAAACTGTGAAAGAAAGCAATGGTCAATCTAACTATAGAAAGATTAAAAATATATATATATATATCTGCCAGGGGAAAAAATAAACGTACTGAAAGAGAGATGACAAATTGTGAACATTTGCTACCCTATCCAGAAGAGCTAATTTCCTTAATAAATAAATAATTCCCATAAATCAGTAAGAAGAAAGCTAACAACCAATTCAAAATGGTCAAAGGCTACAAACAGTTCCCAGAGAAGAAATACAAACGGCCTTTAAAAGTTGAAAAGATGCCCAACCTCCCTCCTAATAATATAAATGTAAATTAAGACTACAATTAGATACCAACTTAAAACCTTTCAGACTGGCAAAGATCAAAATGTTTGGTAACATCGTTAGTGAAGGCGTAAGGAAACAGACCTTTATATATATTGCTGATAGGAGTGGAAACTGATCCACTCTTTTATGATCCACTAATTTGGTAATTCTGTCAACATTTAAATTTCATATACACTTTGATTTAGCAATGCTACTTTATGGATTTATCTTGTAGATACATAGATATAAATTACTTGAAGATTGGCAGCAACCTAAATATCCATAAATGGAAAAGTTTTTAATTAGAATATGATAATGGCATATAAGTGAGTGCAGGGTTAACCCTATATGTGATAAGATGCAGACTTTTCCAAAGTGGAAAAGGATTAGAAAAGTGTAGGGTGTATTTGCAGTGTCCTCTCATTCAGGTTTTGAGAAAGTAGTATCATCCTCATTTTACAGATGAAGAAAGTAAGGCTCAGAGGGAATTAGGCAGCTAGCCCCGAGTCATCACATAGTCTGTGGTTGAACAACAGAAGCTGCCCAGGTGCAGGGCTATCTGGTCTCGCTGGTAATAAAATCCAGGTTCTTCACACCATCCTTTAGGGCCTTCCCTAACCTCGTAAGCAGGGAACTTTCCTATCCAGTTTCCTACTTCTTTCCTTCATACACTTCCACAAACAAGACTGACCTTTTCTGCATTTCTCCACACACGTCCTTCTTTTTACTTTCCCACACATCTCTGCGTCTTTGTTCATGCTGCTTAGAGTTCTGGGTCAAACAGATCAAATGCTTCCTCCTCCAGGAAGCCTTCATTGATTGTCCCAGACAAAATTAATCTTTGCCTCTTCTAAAACCTTGAGCACTTTATCCTGTTCAGAAATCTTTGGAGGGTGGGTTCTAGAGGGAATAGGAGAACAGAAGGGAGAAAATAAATGAGTAGTTATTGCGAGCCTACTTTGTGCCAGGAACGATGCCAACGCTTCCACACGAGTCTTCTCATCTAGTATGTTAAGTATTTATGATTGGGCCATAAAATCACTGAGGGTAGGTTCCATGTCTGATTGATCTGGGCATCTCTCCAAGGGCCTAGAACGGCTCCATTCCTTCAATGCAAACAATGCTTGCAATTCTACGACATGTCAGGGACCGTGTTGGGTGCTGGGGAAACCAAAATGAATAGGATGAGCAGGGCGGAGTGTCAGCCTTCCAGCTGCCGGACTAGTGGGGGAGGCACTAAATCATATTTGAACATTGTTAATAAGGGGGTTTGTTGGCTGGATGGATGCGGGCATCTGATTGCATCTGTCTCATGCCTACCTTCACTTCAAAACTCGCACAGTTCATCATGAATCCAATCCTGTGACTGCCCATTTCACGCGCAGTGCTGGAGTTACAAAGGTCTCCCTCTCACATTGTCTAGAACTACATTGTCTGATGCTGTCGCCAATAGCCACAGGTGGGTATTTAAATTTAAGTGACTTACAACCTCAAAGAGGTGGGAAAAGCTGAGAGTCAGGAGGCAGCATCCAACATACCCCAGAGTCACGGATAACTAGCTGCTTCCCTGCGAAAGCAAGCACCCCCTCTGCGTGGAGTCTCTCGAATCCTTCCTACGACCACTTCAACAGGCAGCAGATACAGACTCTTACATGCAGGGCTTGCCAGCAACCCAGCCGGGCCACACCGCGAACGCCGGCCGTGGGACCACGGAGGACTCTCAGCTCTCATGGCCCGCCCACCGGGGGTGCAGCCAGGCGAGGGGCATCCCGAGGCCACGGTGCTCCCCTTCCTTCCGCGCACAGGACAGAACCACAAGGCAGGAGTGGCTTCCACGCTGGCTCCCCCTGCAGGTGCCGGCCCTCCTGCCATCCCCAGGCTGGGGCCTCCTGGGGGGCTGCCCGGAGTCCGGAGGAGCTCCTACAGCTGCCAGCAACAGGGCCTGTTTTCCTGCCCGGGAGTGGGCAGTGGGGCAGAAGAGCCTGGCCCCCCCCGTGGGAGTGATTTTCCTCCCTCCCTCTGCTGCACAGCCTGGAGACCTTCTCAGGCTCCCCTCCCCACGGACGCCTGCTCTGCGCCGTTGTTGGCCCCGCCCCTCGGCAGTTTCAACCTGGCCAGAGCCAGCCACTAGAGGGTAGTGAAAACCCTCTTTTTCACCCTGAATAAAGTGGGGGAGAAGGACAGCTCCCAGGGTGCTCGATGCTCCCCAGCCCCGCAGAAGCGAAAATAAAACAGAAAACATTTCAGAGCGAAATTCATGCAAACTCTATTTTCATGTTTTACATGAATCTCCAGGTAGATGGGAATCCGAAGAAATCCCCCAGGAAGTCAAAAGAAACCGCCCAAAGCAAAAGGTTTCGCGTCCACTTATTATTGTGGAATCTGTATTAATAAATCCCTCTAATAACATGCTCTGCACAGCGCTGACAAGCTAACAGCATTGCAGTAGAATACTGCTTGTTCTCCAGGAGCGATTTTCCAAGGGAAGGACCAATATGTAGGTTTCCCTCCCTCCCTTGGCATTCTGCAGTCTCTTTTTATTATATTTGTCACATGGCTTAAGAACTAAATTTAGAAATGAGACGAAAATTCAATACCTGCCTCCGCTTAGTTCTTGAAAATTAGCTGTGTTCTGTCTTTCCTTCTGTCCACAAGGAAAGCAGAGTCACTTTGCGGTCAGGCCCCTTTCGTTTCCACACACCGACGCCCCCTAGTGGTGACACCGAAGTCTGGCCACAGACATCCCCTTTCGCTTTTGACCCAGCAAGCTGGGGGTTAATTAACAAGAGAACTGAAAAACTTCCCAAACTGCTTTTCTGTCTGCCTTTCGGATCATAATCTGTATTGCCATGTACTATTTTTTATCTCCAATGTGCTTGCCTATCTTTAGAGAGAAGTATATTCCATTCCTCCTTATGAGGCTGTTGCATTTTTTTCTCGACAGGCAAAAACAGCACAGAAAAATTCTTGTTGTGTAAATCCTAAGAGCTAGATTGCACCGTGGCATTTTCAAAACAGCCCTGAAAGGTACGTATTACTCTCCCTATATTGTGGGTGAAGAAATAGGAAGTGTCCGTAGAAGTGTCTCAGCCAAAGCCACACAGCCATTCCCCCATGAAGCCAGGATTTGAAACCTGACTGCTTTGTTCTCCCCTCTGATGAACTACTGGAGGACAGGAAATGTGTTGGGTCAGAGTCTCTGAAACCTGCTGGCCCCTGGCCTCGCAACTGGCACATCCTAGACTCTCAGAGCCTGTGGAGTAAGAAGAGGGTATGGAATACACAGAATGAGAGTGGGGTAAAAAGAATCAACAGGCCCAAAATGGAGTCCCTTGTGCTAGACCTACATCACCAAACTGGGACTTAATACCTCACCTAATTGCAGTTTCCAACCTTCCCAGGAATGTAATCTTAACTGGTCAGTCTGGAATTGCCTGGTTAGCCCAGGTAAGAGAATTCACCTATTAAGGAAGGCCTTTTTGTCCCCCAGAGAGAGGTGATTTTGCCCAAAATAATCTTTTTTTTTTTTTTAATGACTTCCTTGTCTTGCTTTTAAAAACCTTTCCCTACCTGTAGCTCTTTGGAGCTTCTTTTGATTTGCTAGATGGGATGCTGGCCTGATTCATGAATCATTCAGTAAAGCCAATTATTATCTTTAAAATTTACTCAGTTGAATTTTTATTATTTAACAGGAGAGAGATCAAGAAATTACCAGACCCCTGGGATCCGAGGGATAGATTGTGCTTTAGTGAGCTTGCTGGGGGCTGGGGGGTAGAATACAAGGTCTGTTGGCCTCTCATTCCTGCCCTTTCCTTGCTGATTCCATTTTGCAATCCTCAGCTCAAGCCCAGGCCACAGAGAATGGAGGCCATGAGCTGATGGGACTGGGTGGGGGCAGGGAGGCAGAGAGAAATCCAGGGACGTGCCTAGACTTGCCTGGGCCGATGCCAGCCCTGCTCTACCTGGAGCCAGGTGGGTTTCTTACCTTAAACTACCTAAGGTAGTTTATTGAAGACCTACTTTGTGCCTTTGATACTTGGCAGAGTTATTTTATTTAGTGCTCTCAAAACACAGCAAGGCTGTATCCTTGTACGGTAAGAAAAAGAAGCCTCAGAGAAACTGGTTACTTGTCCAGGGAACAAAAAACCTTTTTTTTACCTTCCTTTGTATACATATTTCCCAATTTAAATGTGTGTGTGTGTGTTTTTAAAATGAATGTAGGGCAATGAAGTGGAGAAAATGTGGAAATTTTACTGGGAACTGTGGTTGAAGGGGGCAGGGGGTAGAGAAAGGGTTTGCTTTGCTTTGCTTTGCTTTGTTAGAGAAGAGCCGTGTATTGGTGTGTGGCTGGGGAGGCTCTAACAGAGAGAGGAACTGATCTTACCGGAGAAGGAGGGCAGGTTTGGGGCGGCAGCCTTGGGAGTTGGAGAGCGGCAACAGAGCTGAAGTGCCTGGAAAGGTCTCATGGTGGCAGGGACCACTTCATCTGGCTTGCTCCCAGCTTATGGCACCGGCTAGCCTCATGAGGGTGCAGACAGGAAACCACTTATTCTTTCTCCATCTCTAGGGGTATTTTACCCACTCGGGGTGCCCCCTCCCACTTTCTGCTTACCATCTTCCAAGTCAGTGCAGGCCATGGGCCAGCAGCCCAGGTGTCACCTGTCCAAAATGGAGAACTTAGGATCCCCTCACCTGTTGAATCAGAATCTACAAGTTAACAAGAGGCCCAGGTGACGTGATAAGCAGTCACGTTTAAGGAGCTTTTTCCTCTGCCCATCTTTGGTTCTTTGGCTGGGGGCCTGGAAATTAGACTGACAAAAGACAGAATAATAACAGAAAACAAATAGAAGTTTAGTAACGTACATTTGCATGGGGAGCACTCAGCCATGAGTAACTCAAAGGGGTGGTTAGAACTTAGGCTTATACAGCATGACAAAAGAACAAGAAAGTTTTAGAGAAGTGACCAGACAAAGGAAAAGAACTTTGAGCTCCCAGCGATGGCAAATTGTGGGAAAGCAAATATATGGGGAAATAAAGGCTACTTTTAGCAAGGTTTGTTACATAGATTCCTTTGGTGCTTATAAGAGTCTAGAGTTATCTCCAGTGATTAACTTCTGTCCTTCCTGGTAGAGAGGGCAGGGGGAAAACCTTTACAAATGTCCTGCTTTTAGGCAAATAGGGGGAGGGCAGGGAGTTTTTCTTGTATCTGCTTCTTCTCAATTGCCTTTAGCTCAAAATAATCCTTATACCAAAGTGGCATATTGGGGGTGGCATGGTCTGCTACTCTTCAGATGCTCACCTCTTGCCCTCTCAGATCTGCAGCCTGGTAGAGCCACCCTCAAGAGAGTCACCCTCCCTTTTAGAGTTCCCAGGTAGGGTCAGATACCAGCCACTCTTCCCCGCCCAGACCCAGAGGACACACTTCAGACTCTCCAAGTGTTCTCTCAAAGCTTCTGTAGGGAAGGAAAATGTTTTCCTTGACCCTCTTAGGGTACCAGCTAGGTCTGAAAATTAAACTGACAAAGACACGAACAGGAGAAAAACATACAGATTTATTTGTGGTGAGTTTTACATGACATAGGAGCCTTCATAAGGAAATGAAGACCTGTGTATTTTTATGCCACGTCTGATGAAGAGTGGGATAGATGAAGTTGTGTAGAAATATGATAGATTGAGGAGTATGAAGTAAGTGTCATGAACTGGTGGGTGAGGCCTGTTTATTAGAGTTCTTGTTGGTGTTGAAGGGGAGCAGATTTTGCCACCCAAGATATGCTTCTTTGACATATTATTTTAAGCTGGTTGTTTTTAAGAAACTGCAGACACAGAAGAAGCTTTGAAAACTGAGACATTTCCCTTTCATAAGGGACATTTAGATTTAGAAGAGGCATGTCCATTAGTAAGGGCGCCTCCCTGTCTGTAAGATGGAGAGCAGGATAACTAAATGTTTAGAAATTCTTATTGATGAGGAAGGTGATAGATTAAATCTGCATAGCAACTTTATCCTTGTTCATTGTGCTTTTCCTGGAAATCTCCCATAACAGACTCCCTGCCTCAACATCTTCCTTGGTCTTTAGCTTGAGATGGTAATTAAGGTGATGGCTTCAGCCATTTTGGAGAGTTCCCTCATTTTCCTGGGTCTCTCCCACGTATACTGGAGGTACACATGTTATTAAACTTTTGTTTGTTTTCCTCTTGTTAATCTGTCTTATGTCAATTTAATTATTAGGGCAGCCAAGGAGTTGTAGTAGGGAAGAAGGGAAAATTTGCAGCCACTACAGTGTCCTATTGTCTTCAGATACTAGGATGCTCCTTTCCTCCGGTTGTAGGGAGGGCACCTCTCACAGGAGGGCTTTAGGACCAATTCAGAGAAGGGCAGGGGCAGGTCAAAGTGAACTTGCAGCTTCTGCTGTTTTCTCATACACCTCCAGCTTAAAATATCCAATATGCTGTTTAAAAAAAGTTAACCTTAAGAATAAAAATACCAGTTATTTTACCAGCAAAAATGAGTTTTGTCGGGAATAGCAGAAGTCTGCAATCCAGGACAAATAAGCTAAGGCAAAACCATTGGCAAGTCCAGAGAACAAAGGTGAGGAATGCTCATTTATGGAGGAAAGGAGAAACTGGATGGCTGGTATAAACAAAAAGTCCATTGAGTAAACTGGGAATTTGAAGTGCAGTGGCTTTTTGTTGGGACAGTGTCTCATTGGCTGGGCTGTTGCTGGGGAGGAGGAAAGGCTTTCTTACTCTTGCTGGGAGAGTAAAGGGGTATCCAGGTGCCAAGGTTAGGGGATCGCCTTCTGTTGGGTCTGTGACTGACCCTGTGGAATGGTAGGGTGTGAGGGCTCCCCCTGCTGGCCTCCTGGCTCCATTCTAAATGAGGTTTCCTTTTATTGTCACTCCAAAAAAACCCCAAAAAACAAAACAAACAAAATTCAACTGAGTAAATCTGAAGATCTAATTGACTTTATTCTATGATTTGCAAATTGGGCAGCATCCCACCTAGCAAACAGAAAAGAGCTTCAAGCAGCTGTACTAGACAGAAGGTTTTTTTTAAAGGCAGAGCAGAGGTGGGACAAAGAAGTCGTAAACAACAACAAAAGGATTATTTTGGGCAAAGTCCCCTCCCTCTAGCAGAGCGGCATTAGATGTTGGGAGAGAGGGGTTCTTATCAGGTGGATCACCTCACGTGCCGATCAGGAAATTCCAGACTGACTGGTTAAGATTACATTCCTGGGAACGGTTGAAACAGCAATTACATTCGTCATTAAGCTGTGGTTTGGTGGTATGGTCCTAGCACCAGTGACTCCATTTTGGACCTGTGGTTTTCTTCTTAACAATGCCAAGGTGCCATATTTTCGGGTAGCATGTCCTGAACCCCATCACTTCCCACACTAGTTAAGGTGAGGTGAATGTATTCCTTCCCTTCCTGTGATGTGGGTTAAGGGGGTGCACAGCTCAGCACACTGACATACATCTCTCTTTATGGAAAGCCTCACCACCACCTGCTTCCATGACCAGTGAACCCCCAGCCTTCTTGGAGATGCTTGGAGGGGTGGGTTATGAGCAGAGACAGCGTCACAGTCTCTTAGAAAGTCTCACCTAGGTGTTTGTATTTGTTATCCATTTCTGTGTACCAAATTACCCCAAATTTTAGCACTTAAAACAATAAACATTTATTATCTCACAGTTACTGTGTGTTAAGGATTGAGCTGTGTCCCTCCAAAATTCATATGTTGAAACCCTACCCCTCCAGTACTTTGGAATGTAATTGGATTTGGAGATAGTGTCTTTAAAGAGGTAGGTCAGATTAAACGAGGTCATAAGGTGGGCCATGATCCAGTATGACTGGCATCCTTATAAGAAGTGGGATAGGTACCAGGGGTTGTTGAGTACAGAGGAGAGGCCATGTGAGGACACAGGGGGAAGGTGGCCATCTGCAAGCCCAGGACAGAGGCTTCGGAAGAAACCAAACCTGCCAACACTTTGATCTTAGACTTCCAGCCCCCAGAACTGTGAGAAAAGAAACATAACGTCTGTTGTCTAAGCCACCCAGTCTGTGGGACTTTGTTATGGCGACCCTGGCAAACTGATATACTTTGCTGTGAGTCAGCAAAGCACAGTTTAGCTGGATGCCTTAGGCTCAGGCTCTCTCCCAAGGCTGCAATCAAGATGTCGTTTCAGGCTGTGGTCATTTCAAGGCTTGACTGGGGAGGGTCCACTTCCAAGCTCACTTTCATGGCTGTTGGCAGGCCTCGGGTCCTCACTGACTGTTGGCCAGAGACGTCAGTTCTTTGCCAGGTGGGCCTCTTCCTAGGGCAGCTCACAACACGGCAGCTGGATTAACCCAGAATGAGCAAGGGAGCCCAACGGAGGCTGCAGTCTAATAACCTAATCTCATAATGACATCCGTCACTTGTACGGTATTCTATTCATGAGGAGTGAATCACTAGGCTTAGTCCACACTCAAGAGGAGGCAACTACAGAAATGCAGGAGTCCCAGGAGATGAGGCCCATGAGGAGTTATGCTAGGGGCTGCCTTCCACTGTAGACTAGTCCTCCACTTTAGGATTGAGGAGTACTTAGCGCCTATGGCATTGTTTTTTGTCTCTGTCTTCCATCAAAATGTGGACAACAAGGAAAGGACCATGTGACATCCTGTTACACTCGGGACAAGAGAGAAGGCAGAGAGTGTGGATACATATCCCGGTGGATTTGGTGGTAGGAAGATAAGGAAAGATTGGAATGGTTCTATTTTCCAGAGAAGTAGGAAGTGTGGTTATTAGCTAGAACTGGGACTGTGGAAGGTGTGACAACCTTGGCTACTCGTACAGCAAAGACTCACGCTCCCTCACATTCCCCTTCCATATTATAGTGTTGCCCAGCTGGGAACTACATATCCCAGACTCCCCTGCATCTAGAGGGGACCACGTGACTAGTTGCCAATCGACGATGAGTAGAAGCAGTTTGTGGCATTTCCTGGTGAAGGAACTTATGCATTTCTCCATTTTCTCTCTCATATATATGCACAAGCCATTGGGTGGGTCTGGAGAACTTTAAGGCTCTTGGAGAGAGGAGCCACCAGATGAAAGGCCCCTGGTTCCTGAAAGCCATCTGCCAACCAGAGAATTCCCGTCCCGGACTTTTATGTGAGCACGAGATAAACTTATTTTCCAAGCTACTGAAAATTTGGAATTTGATAGTTGCATTATTCTAGGTAGCATTACTCTAATTCTGGTGTGTAGGTTTGAGAATTGGGAAGCAGTATGAAATACTGGTGTTGGTGAGCAGGATAGAGGCAGCAGATGGTCTCAGTGGGACAGCCCACCACATGGCAGGACACCGGACATGGGTGACCCACTCAGGTGCCTCGATCGTCGGAGATGGGCCGAGGAAGGGCAAAGCTGCACAACAGAGGCTGCAGGCCAAAAGACTGCTCAACCCTCTGCGCCCCAGCCCCTAATACAACCCTAAGAGGAGGGTGCCCTCAAAATGACTGAAAATGGACTTCCCACCACCCACATGAAAAAGAAGTATGAAAGTGCAATGACTCGTACTCCATAAATATGGGTGTGCCAGAGACAAAACACATTTTTACTTTGTTTGCATCAAATTCAGTTTCCAAGCCTCCACCCTGCCAAACTGGGTGGAAGGTCAATTCCAGGCATTATTGGTGTTCCAACCCTCTCCCTAATGTTGCATAGTATGCAGGAGACCAGCATGGTGTTCCAACAAGGCAAGGCCTATCGTCTTTGATTCAGGATGATCAGTGCTGATAGTCTTTTTTTTTTTTTTTTTTTTTTAAGATTTTATTTATTTATTTGACAGAGAGAGAGCGAGAGCAGGAACACAAGCAGGGGGAGTGGGAGAGGGAGAAGCAGGCTTCTTGCCGAGCAGGGAGCCCGATGCGGAACTCGATCCCAGGACCCTGGGATCATGACCTGAGCTGAAGGCAGACACTTAACGACTGAGCCACCCAGGCGCCCAGTGCTGATATTCTTAAAGGGAGCACCCAAGGTCCTTTGCAGCCCTGCTATATTTTCTGGGCAGTTATAAGAATAGGACCAGGTCTATTAATACTTAGAAAGCCACCAATCTCAGGAATCTCGTCATATCTCTTTCTACTGCCCAGGACCCAGTCTTTTCCTCCTGCCATCTTTCCCTTGGAGCAGCTCTATTACATGTCTTTGTCCTCTGCTTTCCATGGTCCTTGATCTTGTCATCACGAAAAACAAGCTGAGTGAAAGTTTCAGGCAAGTCCTAAAAAAATTTAAATTCTTCCTGTTAGTTACTGTCCTCACTAAATAAGAGGTGCCACCACTCCAAGAATGATGTCGTTTCCATAGTCCAAGCATAGACATTAGGCTTAGTTCACAAACACTTGCGGACAAAACTGAGGATGCCAGCGGTGGCCATGAGAGGGCATCACTCATACCCAACTGCAGGGAGTGCAACTGACCAACAACCGCAGAGGCGAGCTCTGAAATCTTTCACGTGTTCACACTAAGACCACGCCTCCCAAGGATGCTTCCAGCCAGTGAGGGAGCAGGCTCATCGCCAGGGGGCGTGGTCTCCTCTACTTGGTGCCTGGTTTGGGAACTTCCTCACAGGCATGCAATCCTTCCTTAGATTGCCAGGCAATCTTAGTCAGTACCCACCCCCCCATGCCCCGCAGAGTGCTCTCCTTCCGTCTCTCCATCACTTACTGCCGGACCCACATTATGGTCTGAAGGCAGGCTCCCCCAGCCTCTTCCGGCTCCCTCTCGGGTTTTCTCTCACAGATGTTTCTCCTAATAAATTTCTCGCACCTTTCATCAGCTCACACCTGCTTTGGGAGGACCCAGCCTAATCTGTTCTCCCCATTCGATACACTCACTTTGCTTTTTATAAGTATATCATGTATTTAGATAGCAAATATTAAATGTACTTCCTGTATTTCAACTGTGAAATGCTACATACAAGGATAAATGTTTTAAGTATAACTGTTAAGATTTCTTTCTACCTTAAAGAGTTAACTCTTGTTTCAACTGCATTTTAACATTGATTTTTACTAAATTTGGCAACTGCTACTATTCAGTCTGAGCTTTAAAATCTCAAGTGGCTGTTGAGTTCCCTCATGGCCCTTAACTCTCCCTAGAAACTCTGAACTACTTAAAAACAAAAAAGTCAATGGCATTGGAAATACATAAAAGCAATGTAACATCATTCAGAGTAGTATAGAGATACAGGAAGGGGATTTCCCATAATGCCATCATCCTAACACAAGAGCTGCCATTTTCTGGGTCCGTGTCTCCCCCACTACCTCCCCTTCTCTCCTGAGCCTCCTCCTCTCTAGATGGTTGTTCACAGAACTGCCTGTGTTCAGCAGAAGCCTCAGGTTCTCAGACCTGGAGGTAAATCAGAATCATCTCTGGAGATTTTAAAATGACCAAGCCCTGGGGTGCCTGGGTGGCTCAGTTGGTTAAGCGGCTAACTCTTGGTTTCCGCTCAGGTCATGATCTCATGGGTTGTGGGATTGAGCCCAGCTCTGGCTCCTCACGGAGTCTGCTTGGGATTCTCTCTCCCTCTCCCTCTCTCTCTACCCCTGCCACTCAGGCTCTCTCTCTCTTTCTCCCTCTCTAAAACAAACAAATAAATCTTAAAACAAAAAAATGACCAAGCCCCAGGCCTGAGCTGGATCTCATTGACCTAAATCCTCTCTTCTGTTTTGGAGCCCAGGTGCTCAACTGAATTGGTCAGACTCTGTCATGTGTACCATTTTACCAGCACCGGGTTATTCACAGAGCCTTGATTTTTATTTCCTTCGACCTCTTGGTCCCTGATCCCTACTCTCACCCCCCTCCCCAAGGGTACCCCATGGGCTTTATATATGTTCTTAAGTGTGCATATATGCCTATAAATGTGTAATGTTCTTTGGCTCTTTGTGTTCTTAATGTAGATTCATAAATTTCATTGTTTTTCACCTTTCTCCCCTCAGTACTATGTTTTAAGGTTGTCTTTATTGACACATGAATATCTATTCATGGCTTCTCCTTTCTGCACAGTATCTCTCACACTTTGCTTTTCATCTCCTAGAGATGGACACCTGTATTGCCTCTAGCTGTTCTCCTGCCCCAGCAGTTCTGCAGTGAAGCGTCCTCATGCATGTCCCCCCGTGAGCCTGGGTGAGAGCCTCCCGCCCCCTGGAGAGGAGTGTTCTAAGTGTCCTCAGCTGATTCTGATCTGCTGCATAGCCAGGGTTGAGGACCACTGCCATCCTCAACAAACTTTATGATCTTTGAAGATTTTCTTCACACTTCTCTCCTATGGGACTGACTCCTCCCCGGCTGAAATCTGAGATACTTGGGGTACTTTCTTTTTTTAAGGTTTCCTTTCTCTCTTTCTCTCTTTCTTTCTTTCTCTCTTTCTTTCTTTCTTTCTTTCAGAGGGAGAGAGTGCGTGTGAGCAGGGGGAGGAGCAGAGGGGGAGGGGGCAAGAGAGAATCTCCAGCAGACTCTGCACTAAAAGCAATGGGCTACTTTTTTTTTTTTAACCCCACAAAAATCTTCCTTTAGGAACTCAAAATACTAAAGTAAAAGTGATGGATATCTTAAATGTGACCCTGTATTTATTTCTTCTTGTCGCTCTAACAAAGTACCACAGTCTCAGTGGTTTAAAACAGCACAAATGTATGTGCTTACAATTCTGGAGATCAGAAATCCTAAAAATAAGATGTCAGCATGAATGTGTTCCTTCTGTAGACTCTGGGGGAGAATTCATTTCCTTGCTTCTCTGAGCTTCCAGAGGCCATCTGCGTTCCTTGGCTGGTGGCCCCTTGGCTTGCATCACTACAACCTCTGCTCTGTCCTACTCTGGATGGGACCCTTCTGCCTGCTTCTTCGAGGGACCCTTGTGATCACATTGGACTCACTTGGAAAATCTAGGATACTCTCCCCATTTTAAAATATTTACTCACACTTGCAAATGTCACTTGAAACTTTTTGCCATGTAAAGTAACATATCCTCAGGTTCCAGGGATTAAGATTGGGTATCCTGGGTGGGTGGGGAAAGCACTCTGCCTCCTATGTGACCATTAAATTTTTCCATTCAAATTTTATTAAATTTCTTAAAATTAAAAAGTAATTTAAAGATTTTTTATTTATTTATTTGAGACAGAGAGAATGAGAGAGAGAGAGAGAGAGAGAGAGCACATGAGAGGGGGAAGGGTCAGAGGGAGAAGCAGGCTCCCCGCCGAGCAGGGAGCCCGATGCGGGACTCGATCCAGGGACTCCAGGATCATGACCTGAGCCGAAGGCAGTCGCTTAACCAACTGAGCCACCCAGGCGCCCTACTTGTTTTGTATTATAAACAATACAGAGCGGTATAAGGAAAAAGATGATGGCTCAGCCCACCCTTCCCTGATACTCTTGTGGATAAACAACACTGCATCCATACCTAACCTCACGCACACAAATCTGTATATTGTGTTGTCGTGTGGAATGGAACCAGGGCCATAAACATGAATCTGCAACTTCTTCCTCTTCATCTCTCATGGAATCCCTCCAGACCAATCCATAGGGACCTTACCCATCATTTATTTTAACTAGCTAAATCTTCTGCAGGATGGGTAAACTGTAACTGATTCAGCGATTCCCTTCTGATTTCCACATCTTCCAATCAGGCTTCAAAAAGTGTCCTTTTGTTTGCATGCACCAGCGCTATTATTTCTGGAAGAGTCCCTGAGGTGGAATACGGCCTCCAAAGTTAAGTGCATTTTTAGTAGACAGTCCCAGATTATTTTCCAAAAGTTTTAGGAATTTACACTTTTACCAGCAAGAAATGAGTGTGTCCACTTTACTGCAAAACTGCCTCTCAGCCAGAGTAAAATAGCATCGCTCTCTATAGTTTACGCTAATTTCATGTGTGAAAAAGAGTAAGCCATTGTTGTTTTGTCCACATTTCTATGAAGACCCCAGGGGTTGGGATATTTTTCCATGTTTATTGACTACTCACATATTCTTGTCTACAAATTGCCTATTTGTATTCTTGCCTATCATTTTTAAAATTTTTATTTTATCTTATTATTTTATAAAGCACTTTATTTTAACAACAGTTTTAGTTTTGCAGAAAAATTATGAAATTGGTACAGATTCCATACAGGCCCATATAGGAATACAAATTCCCATATAGGCCAAACCCAGTTTCCCCTATTAATAACATCTCACATTACTACTGTACATTTGTTACAACTAATGAACTAATACATTTGTTACCATGAATGAACTAATATCAATACATTTTTATTAAAGTCCACACTTTATCCAGATTTCCTTAGTTTTTACCTAATGTCCTTTTTCTGTTCCAGGATCCCATGCGGGATCCCACTTTACAGTTAGTTGTTTCATCTCCTTAGGCTCCCCTTGGCTTTGACAGCTTCTCAGACTTCCCTTGTTTTTGATGACCTTTGCAGTTTTGAGGAGTACTAGTTAGGCATTTTTTAAAATGTCCCTGTACTGAGATTTGTCTGATCTTTTTCTCACGACCAGATGGGTGTTAGAGCACATACCATCAACATGATTTATCACTTTTGTTATTGACCTTGATCACCTGGCTGAGGTTGTGTCTGTCAGATTTCTCCACTACAAAGTTATTCTTCCCTGCCACTTTTCCATACTGTACTCTTTGGAAGGAAGTCACTAGGAACAGCCCACACGTAAGGAGTGGGGAGTTATGCTCCACCTCCTTGAGGGCAGAGACTTCGTAAATTATTTGGAGTTCTTCTGCATGAGGGATTTGTCTCCTCTCCCTCATTTAATTATTTAATCATTCATTTATATCCATAGAGATGCATGGATATTTACACTCTGGGTTTAATCCAATACTACTTTATTTTCATTGTTCATATTGTTCCAGGTTTGACCATTGGGATCTCTTTCAATTGGCTTCCATGTCCCTTTGACATATCCCCATCAAGGTGGTTTTTGTTTTTTTGTTTTTATGAGTATTTCCTTACTTTCTTTTTTTTTTTTTTAAGATTTTATACATTTATTTGAGAGAGAGAGCACAAGTGGGGGAGAGGGAGAAGAAGACTCCCCACTGAGCAGGGAGCCTGATGTGGGGCTCGATCCCAGGACCCCGGGACCATGACCTGAGCCAAAGGCAGACACTTAACCAACTGAGCCACCCAGGTGTCCCAAGATTTTATTTATTTATTTGAGAGAGAGAAAGAGAATGGGGGGGGGGTGCAGAGGGACAAGCAGACTCCCCGCTGAGCACAAAGCCAGCATGGAGCTGGCACGGGACTCGATCCCAGGACCCTGAGATCATGACCTGAGCCGAAGTCAGATGCCCAGACGACTGAGCCACCCAGGTGCCCGAGTACTTCCTTACTTTCTGGCACTACAAGATCCTCCTGGTTTCTCTTGTATATTCCTTGCCCTTATGCTAGAATCAGCTGCTTCTCCAAGGAGTCTTGGTTTCTTTATTAGAGAATGGTATTAGCAACCAAGGTCAGAGCATAAGATATGCTCATTGTTAGTTGGGTGTTGCTGCTTCTAGGTCCTCTCAGCTGACAAAGCAAGGAAATACATGTGTGCCACAAGCCAGGGTACATATACATGTCTATAAATAGTTCTATATGAACAGGATTTCATTTCTGTGTCTGCAACTCTAGTCCACAACCACATGGATCATTCTAGTCTCCTCCCTTTGCTTATTGGTAAATGACCACTCCAACAGTGAGAAGCCTGGCTCCCACCATCCACCAATATTTACTCAATTGTTCATTTCCAGCATAGGGGTATAGTCAACAGTATTGTAATAACTTTGTAAGGTGACAGATGGTGACTACACTTATGGTGAACATTTCATGATGTATAAAAATCTCAGTATCAGAATAATAAATATAAAATATATTTTATATTTTATATATCAGAATATAAAATATATATATTATATATCAGAATATAAAAAACAGTATCAGAATTGTTAACCCCATCACCTGATGGAAAACAACTTCATCAACAAGAATACAGTTTTCTGTGCAATTCTTTTTGCGTTTAGTTTTACAATTCCACTTGTTTCCTAAGCTACTTAGGTCACCACGTTTTCCCCCACCTACTTCAGGAAGATGTTTTAATACATTTGTAATACATTATTTTGTGACAGTCTACATTCTATCCTGGTATCCCTTGACCTCCTAAATGATTTTTCTTTAATTTGTGTATACTGGTTTACCCTTTGTGCTTTAAAGTTCTATGGGTTTTGATAAATGTATAGTGTCCTGTACCTATAGTCACAGTACAATATAGAATAGTCTCACCACCCTAAAAAGTCCCTCTTCATCTGTCCAAGCCTCTACCCCCTCCTATCAACCCCCAACAATCACTCTTCTTACTGTCTCTCTAGTTTGGCTTTACCAGATCTCATATCACTGGAATCCTAAAGTATGTCGCCTTTTCAAATTGCCTTCTTCATTGAGCAATATGTATTTAAGTTTTATTGTTTTTTTGTGACTTGATACTCTTTTTTTTTTTTTTAAGTTGGCTCCACGCCCAGCATGGAGCCCAACATGGGGCTTGACCTCATGACCCTGAGTTCAAGACCCGAGCTGAGATCAAGAGTTGGATGCTTAACTGGCTGAGCCTGTGACTTAATACTTTTAAAAATATATGTATCTATCCCAGAATTATATCCTATTCTTTGGATGTACTACAGTTTGTTTATCCATTTGATGTCCGATTGAAGGACATCATAGCTGCCTCCAGTTTGGGGAGATTGTAAATAAAGCTGCTATGAGCATTCTTCTTTGTCCATTTTTGAGTTGCTTGTCTTGTGCTTTTCAAATTGTCTATTAAGGATATATACCTTGTCAAGTTTCAGCTATTTTTTCCTAGCCTATTATTTTTCTATTGACTTTATGATCTTTGCCTCAATATTTAAAAATGTAACTGAATATATCTGTATTTTTTGTTATGGCTTCTGGATACCCTGTCTTTTTTTCTTCTTTTTTTGAGGTATTATCAGATTATTTTTTAAAAAATTAAATATAAAAGTACAGTTGACATACATATTAGTCTCAGGTTACAACATAGTGATTTGAGATTTTTATACATCATGAAATGTTCACCATAAGTGTAGTCACCATCTGTCACCTTACAAAGTTATTACAACACTGTTGACTATATCCCCATGCGGTACTTTCCATCCCCGTGACTTACTTATTTTATAACTGGAAGTCTGTAGCTCTCAATCGCCTTCACCTATTTTGCCCATTCTCCCCACCCCCACCTCTGGCAACTACCAGTTTGTTCTCTGTATTTATGAGTCTGCTTCTGTTCTGTTTTCTTTGTTCATTTGTTTCTTAGAGTCTACGTATAAGTGAAATCATATGGGATTTGTCTTTGTCTTTCTCTGACTTATTTCACTTAGCATAATACTTTCTAGGTCCAACCATGCTGTAGCAAATGGCAGGATTTCATTCTTTTTTGGCTGAATAATATTCCGTTGTATATATACACCTCTTCTTTATCCATTCATCTACCAATAGACACTTAGGTTGCTTCCCTATCTTGGCTATTGTAGATAATGCTGCAATAAACATAGGGGTGCACATATCTTTTTGAATTTGTGTTTTCATTTTCTTTGGGTAAATACCCAGAAGTGGAATTTCTAGGTTATATTGTATTTCAATTTTTATTTTTTATGTTTTTTAAGTTTATTTATTTGTTTTTAGTAATCTCTACACCCAACGTGGGGCTCAAACCCATGATCCCGAGACCAAGAGTTGCACACTCCTCCAACTGAGCCAGCTAGGCACCCCTGTATTTTCAGTTTTTAATCTTTTGAGGAACCTCCATACTGTTTCTCACAGTGGCTGCACCAATTATATTCCCACCAACAGTGCACAAGGATTCCCTTTTCTCCATATCCTTGCCAACACTTATTTCTTATCTTTTTGACACTAGCCATCCTGATGGGTGTGAGGTGATAATCTCATTGTGGTTTTGATTTGCATTTCCCTGATAATTAGTGATAGTGAGCATCTTTTCATTGTCTCTTGGCCATATGTATGTTTTCTTTGGAAAAATGTCTATTCAGGTCCTCTGCCCAGTTTTTATCAGATTGTCCAGTTTTTTTCGTATTGAGTTGTATAAGTTCTTTATATATTTTGGATATTAATTCTTTATTGCATATATCATTTGCAAATATCTTCTCTCATTCAGTAGGTTGCCTTGTCGCTTTGTTGATGGTTTCCTTCACTGTGCACTGGGAACCCTATCTTGCTCTGTTTGTTTTCCACAATCCCAAGGTTAAAAAACATCCTCCTGAATTTCTTTTCTGTTACATATTAAGGAAGAGTGAGTAAGTTTAAGCAAAAGGGGTAGAAATGCTAAAGAATAACAGAGGATGTGGGGGATAGTGATTATGGGGCTGAGAAGCATTTTGCCTCTAAATTCCGAGTGGTCCATCATGTGGCCTTTCTAGGATCAGCTCTAAGTCAGAGTTTTCATGGGATCTCTTTAGACACCGTAATTCTAGGAGCAAGGAGCTACGTGGCCAACTTTGGAGAATCAAAACCAGACCCTGGGGTTGTTTCCCTGAGCTCATCCATCCCGTTCCTGTAACCCTTTATTTGTATGCTCCATATTTGTCTCCCTCCTAGACTATAAGCTCCATAAAATGAAGAGCCAGGTCTGACTTGTTGATCCCTGATTCCTCGATGCCTGGCATGATGCCCTGTGGGCAAGCAGGTAAGGAGGAAAGAAAAAAGAAGAGAGTGTTCGTTGTTTTCCATTAATTCTAAAGTTTCACCTTAAGGTCTTCTCTATTTGGTCGTAAGCCCTGGCTGGCTAACCTCACTGGACCACATCACCGGGCTCCCTTACCTTCTGGTCTCCCACTGGGGTTGGCCAATGGGATGTGCTCTCGGGGAACCGGAAGTCGGGAGGACAGGGAGGTGAGTTTTTATTTCTCTCACACCCCACCTGCTGGACAGCCCTTTTGGCAGCAGCTGCACCCTTCTATAGCCCCTCGTCCAGGGCTCCAGATGTCGTCTGGACACCAGTGATCCCACTTCTTCCCTGCCTCTGCAGGTCAGGCTGAGAGCAGCTTCCCCTCTGCTGGTAGTGACTGTAGGCATCAACGTCCCTCAGTCCTTAAGCCTAAAAATCCCAGCTGAGCGTAGGCTCAGTTTCCTGCCTGGACTCTGACAGGTCCCTAAAGGGCAGGAGATAGGGAAGGCAGCAAAAGGAGTTTGGAAGGATAAGGGGGCTCCTCAGAAGAACTCACACAAACCCAGGAGGAACAATTCTTAGCCCTCTCATTCATCCACTGAGGGAAAGAGGACTTAGAAAGGGCTTGTGTGAGACCTGCCGCCCAATGGCTCACCTGAGTCACCCTAGCTACCCCGCAGCTAGTGGCTCTGTCCTCTGTGTGCCCCTCAGTGCTTGGGTCTGTCTCAGTAGGAATCCTTGATAAGGTGTAATTATAACTTACCACTTTATGTGTCTCCCATGCTGGAATGAAAACTCCTCAAAGGCAAAGATTTGGCTGTGGACTATTTTTGCATCCTGCCTCGCTTCTCTGGGGCTGCTGGGCACAGAGCATGTCCTTGTGTGGGTTCACATGAAGAAGGAATGAAGGCTGCTCCCCCAGATGGACCCTATGGGCCCACTCTCCCAGAACCAACCCCTTCCTAGGAGGTAGATCCACCTCAGAAACACCTGGCCAGGCCCTGAAGGCTAAAAATATTTGACCCTGATAATACTGGAAGGTGATTAAGCTGCTGACTCAGGAAAACCAACTTCCTCTTCCAAGACAGTTGTCTAATCTATCATCAAGTTGTTTTGACACATGCTGGTCTCAGGCATTCCCGCCGCCTTTGAAAGTTTCTTCAAGGGCTGCCAGTTTGGTTCAAATACCATTTTTTTGCTGTTGTGCCCTTTCACTCTGTTGCTGTTACCTGAACGATCTGTCCCAGCCCCTTAACACCCCAATCAGGAGACCCTGACCACACATAGGCAAGACGCATGGTCCACACCCTTCCATCCCCAAACCAGGACATGGTCATTTGGAATCTGGGCTGTCCTGGAAAATCTGGGATATACACTCATTATATTTATAGAAGCAACACTAAGCCTTGATCCATTTTCAATTCAAATGGTTTTAATAACCACAAACATATGGGGGGGGAACTAGCAAACAAAACTTATTTGCGTTTGACTGTAGTTGTTTTCACAGGCATGGTGACCATATTCTTAGAATTTGCTAATGCAGTATTAATTTCAAATGTTCCATGAGTGGAAATATTTTTAATGCTAAATATTATGGCTTTTTAATATTGTTGTATTGCTTTCAATAAAAGCACTTGTTTACATGTATAATGATGACATTTTCCACACCACTGTAAGATTTTTTCATCTAAAATCACTGACCAGATGACCAACCCTGGAGTCATCCCAGCCCAGGTACCAGATAGTGAGTGAAGCAGCCTCCGGAAGATTCTAGCCATGCCCTGTCTGAATTTCTTACTTATGAATTCATGAGTATAAAAAATAGACAAACCAGGGCACAACTCTTTCCAAACCATTTTCCTTGGTGTGTGCAAATGCAGCTATTACTGAAGTTGGAGTTGAAGAGAGGGGTATCTTCCCCCAGAACCTTCTAGACTGGTAATTCCAGGTACTCCAGTGTTTAGTGGTCCCCATTCTACCTAGAGCAGAAGTTATTCCAACCATGCAGGGTTATGTTCATGCCTCTGGGGGAGCTCTCTACTGAGCTAAGAGAAAGATGACCTACTGGAAGATGTTCTAACTGGTGGACCAGTTGCCTCTGGAACATGAATGCTGGATTTCAAACACCCTTTTGGCATCCTGGTTCTAGGACTCTTCCTGTTACGGACACATTTTCTGAAGCACACCCAAGGCCTTGGAATCACGGGCTTCATCACCTGTCAAAAGCCAGGTTTATGAGCCTTCAAGGTGTAGTGCTACATCCGCCAAGTTTGCTGACCTCCGTGTGACTAATACTGGTACCAGAACTAGGGAGTGGTTAGGGAAAAGAGTACTTACGTCTCATTGTCAAATTTTTAGACATCCAGAGGCCTAAGCAGTGATGTATTTCATTTTTGTTTTATAATTTGAGAGACAGGAACCAATACTAAATGTCCAGCTCCAGACTGGAAAGAAGTGTTTCTGGGTCAGCATGGAAAGCAGTTGCTCCCTTAGGGTAACTTCTGAGTTGATCTTCCTCCCATGATCACAAATCATGTGACTCATCTAAGAGTCTGTTGAGAACTTGCTATGATACATGCCAAAAACCCTACAAACTTTGCTTGAATTCATCTAGGTCACCCAGCAAGACCATCCCTCCCTCCTTCTGGTTACAAACCCAGAGTTTCTTCTGGTTTCAGTATCATTTTTCCCTTAATTTTCAGCATAATGTCCTCAGCCAAAAGGCTAAATTGGAGTGTCCCAACTTTTTCCAGTCTGTGACACTCATAGATTTGTATGGGAGAGAGGGAGACAGAGAAAGAGAAAGAGAGAGAGACAGAGACAGAGAAAGAGGACTTTTTGGGAAGAGAAGTTGAGATCATTTAAAACTAATTCCACCAGTTCTGGGGACATGAACAATTTGTAAATAAGATTATTTTACAACTAAAGAACAGTCAACTGAGGATCTTCGAGGTCATTTTATAGAACACTACATGAGTTCTATTTTTTTTTTTAAAGATTTTATTTTATTTATTTGAGAGAGAGAGAGAGTGAGAGAGAGAGCACAAGAGGGGGTAGGGTCAGAGGGAGAAGCAGACTCCCCGCTGAGCAGGGAGCCCGATGCGGGACTCGATCCCGGGACTCCGGGATCATGAATACTACATGAGTTTTAAAAGAAAGCACTCAAGCAGTACATGGTAGCCAGTGGGGATGGATTCCCCTCGATGCTGTACCTGAGAAACTTTTTAAGTATAATGCTATTAAGCAGCTCTTTGGCTCCAGACTGTACCCTGTGTTCACTAAGAAGTGTAACTACTATCTCCAACTTCAGTTCTCTAATATTTACCCAGCACATGTATTAGAAGGTGGTATATTAATATGTCCTTTCATTGTAACATGCTGGACAGTGAAGCAGCTCAGAGGCTCCCTCATCTTTCAGTTACCCCCTGGGCCAATTTCTCACCTCTGCCCACTCAACAGTCTCCTCGCCATTCCCATCGCCCATCCTGGTGGATGAAGGAGGGTGTTTCAGTTGGACTCGGAGCTGCAGAGCTGTCCGAGCCCCAGGGGTCCTTCCGGCCAGTGAAAGACAATTTTGAGAACAGCAAAAGTTTCTTCTCCCTCACATCCACTTTCTCCTCCTTCTCGGGAACGTGGTTAGTTCACGGAATGAACCCTGCTTTCTGCCTTCCCTCTGGGATGCAGACAAGACCCACACCCATGCTCTGCCTCCCCTGGCCTGGTCACCTCCCAGCCCTCCTCTGTGAATGGAAGGTACTGTGCGCCTACGCCATACAGTTTAGTTCTTGATTCCACACTGTCAAGTGTCTTGGCAATTATATCACGGATGTTAGTCTTGCCTTGGCTAGGAGAAGCTCCTGGAGACGCACTGCTCCTTGATAATAGCTCCTGGCATCGTGCTTTGCTCATAGCAGGTACTCAGCTGATACACATTTGCCTTTATATCAAGTCTTTCCCTGTGAGGGTGATGAGCAGACTCGGGCAACCAACCCACCGCAGGCCAGGCTCTGAGCTGAGGGGTGGCCTCTGGCTTCCCTGAAGCATCGCGCAAGGCAGTGACGTCAACAATGCATTCCATGCAAATGCCTGAGCTCTGGAAGGTCCCTCTGGCCTCTCCTAGCCCTTGTAAATTCAGTTTCTTTGGCATTCCCTTCTTCCCCAATCCCTCCACACTACCCCTCGTCAATTTAATTTGAGGCATTTGTGAAAGGGATATTTTCTTCTCTCCATCCCTGCTGCAGAGCACAGTACCTGGCATTTAAAATCATAAAATCTGCGGGGCTCCCCACGTGTGAGGGCAGACAGGTCAGGAGATGCCATGGACCCCGCCCTGGGGAGGGGCCCGGCTCATGCCTCCTTAGCTGGAGCTTGGAACAGACTCACGGCCCCCAAAGTGAGTTCAATGGCTGAGGTGACATACTCTGCCTGGGGGGCCTCATAACCCAATTCAGACTACTCTCCCCCGTCCTCTTAAAAAAAAAAAAATCATCAAGACTCACTGGATGAATGAATGAATTGCTGGGTTAACAGGAGGGTGAGTAGGTGAGTGGGGGAATGAAGGAGTGAAGAGCTGCCAGGAGCGTCCTAGAATGGTGCCTTCCAGAGGACAGAGATTCCTGTTTGTCTAAGACCCACGTGGGATTCCGTTTGGCTCCACAGGGTGAAATTTTTTCAAAATCATTTTCAAAAATTTGTAACTTAGAAACTAGAATATTTATAAATCAAGTTATGGCAAGACACTTCTAAGTGTAACTCTACAATTTAGTACCCACAAACATACTTATTTATACCTGGTTCCTAGGTAATAAATTTCTGAGATGTTCAGTGTTTTTTATTCACCACCTGTTTAGAGGGCCATTACTTCCCTCAATTGAAAGCAAAATATGTCTGCCATTACCATCAATATTCTTTAACCTTGAACTTGAAGGAAGCTTTTAAAGAAAAAAAGCTGGGAGAGCTTTAAGATCCCATGCAGAGTTTCTCAACCTTAGCTGCATGTTTCAATTACCTGGGGAGGCATTTAAAAGTCTTGATGCCCAGGCTGCACCTCCAATCCATATTACATTATAAACTGGAAATGGGACCCAAGCATCAGTATTTTTTTTCTTTTCTAAAAAAGGCCTGTTTTTCCTTTTTTTTTTTTTTAAATATTTTTCACTCTTTTCTTTTTTTCCTTTGGTTTGGCATCCATATTTTTAAAGCTCCCCCAAGTGATTCCCATGTGTGGTCGAGGCTGAGAATCACTGCTTTAATCCACACGTAGCTGAGACCGTTGAAAGAACACTGTGCAAACGTGAGGGTTTTACGTTCTCTGCAGGAGTCAGCTCGGAAACTGACCCGTGTCTCACTCCGATCCCTCCCAACAGGTCCTTCTTCCTTTACACTTCTGTCTTGGCAATCATGGATGGCTCATGGGTATGTCCACGAGGATCCACCTTCAGGTGAAATGGGTTATCATTTCGTGATACTCTAGCATGTTGTGAAAGCTGTAGTTTTTCACTCATGAACTTTGAACCGAACTACTGTGCCTACAAGAAGTTTCAGGGCTTGGGTGCCTGGGTGGCTCAGTTGGTTAAGCGACTGCCTTCGGCTCAGGTCATGATCCTGGAGTCCCGGGATCGAGTCCCGCATCAGGCTCCCTACTCAGCAGGGAGTCTGCTTCTCCCTCTGACCCTCCCCCCCTCATGTGCTCTCTTTCTCTCTCTCAAATAAATAAATAAAATCTTAAAAAAAAAAAAGTTTCAGGGCTTGAGAAAAGCAGATAGTTGAAATAAATTACAAGGAGGTTGCAAACCAGCCTGAACCCAAGCTGGCCATTCCCCACCAAATCACAGAAATGTTGAGAAAGGAAAAGCTGTCTGTGAACACCCCACCCTAAATCCGTGAATGTGCTTCCCCCCACTCCCGTCCTTTTGCACTCTGACCTGTTGACCCAGTAAAACCCCCAGCCCATTTCCTGGGCGGAGCTTGCGCCCCGGTGCTCCCCCACTGCGGTAGCTTTGCAAAGTGCTTGCCTTCAACCTCACTAGTCTCCATGTCTGCCTTACCAGCTTGGTTTCTGAGCTAGGCCATCGCCCCGGATCGCTTGGAAAAACAGTGTCTGGGGATGCCCACCCAGAGACGATCTTTTCCCGGAAGCTGGCGCTCGCTGGTACAGGGAGGACACAGAGGGTTGAGCCAAAAGCCTTTCACACACACCACCGGTGGGTTGCAGTTATGTATTCAGTTTCCTAGGGACTTGAGTAGCACGGGCCATTGGGAAGAGGAGGAGGAACACTGGAAGAGCTGCCTGGCTGGAGTACGGGATTTCCACTAAGTCATGGGCTCCTACGCTTTACAAGATCATCTTTCTACAGGAGAATCGGCTCCCGCAGGGATAGCACGGGCTGCAGGGGTCGCAGGGGTTGCAGGGGCCGCAGGGGCCGCAGGGGCCGCAGGGGCTGCAGGGGTTGCAGGGGTTGCAGGGAGACGTGCAGGGGTAGCATGGAGACTCGATCTTGACGCAGCTGCCCAGCCCGTAGGAGTACGTCACGTCCTTCTCGTCCACGCACGGCGGCAGGCTGAACTCTTTGCAGATGTTCATGTAGCTGTACTTTTTCGACCCGAGGCAGTCGTACCTGTTCTCCCGCTCGGCCGACACGCACACCTTGCCGTCCTTCACCCGCACTTTGACTTGATCGGGCTCAAAGCCGCACACGTTGACTGATCCTAAAATGTTACTGCTGCAGCAAGAGGAGGCCAGAATTCTATTTGTGGTTCTCCTCAGTCTGGAATTGAGAAAAAGGAGAGCGTCTCAGACACAGATCTCAGACATAGCTTGAGAAACGATATTTTGATCTCTATTTTTTTGTGACTATTATTTTTTAAGTAAGCCCTCGCCCGACTTGGGGCTTGAAACTCACGACCCCAAGATCAAGAGTCACATGCTCTAGCCAGCCAGCCGCCTGATCTCTCTTTTTTTAAAATAGCAAACATAAACACTAGTCATTGTGGAAAGTCAAACTCTACAGAATTGTATAAAGTAAAAAATGAGAGTCCTCCCATGTAAATCGCACTCTCCCACACGTAAACCTCTGCCAACAGCAGACAGCTGCTTGGCCTTCCAGATCTTTCTCTTGCGTTTGAGTCCCAGGTCCTTCTCTTATTAATTGTGGAAACTTGCCTCAGTTTCCTCATCTGTAAAATGGAAATAATAACCATACCTCCATCATAGGGCTCTTGGAAGATTAGATGGGATTAGTTTTGCTTACTGCCGTCCTCGACACGTTATAAATCTTGCTCAGTTATTACTGTGATCATTATCACTACTATTAAATGTGGACTCAAGCCTTTTTTTAAGGGGATCCAACTAATATACCATTTAAAATCTGCATGTTAAAGACGTCTGTCAGCCTCAGAACCCAGCCCTGCTACCCACAAGACTGGTGCCACCACTGGGCCATCCCACAGACCTGGCCTGAAAGCTTCATCAACCAATGACAAGGCCAAAGTGCCCCAGCTCAGCTCTGCCCACCCCCCGAGGGCCTGCCTCTTTCTGCTGCGGTGAGTCTGCTCCAGACTCGGGATGGCGGGCACCAGCAGGGACAGTCCGCTGGGAGGGGCCGTGGGCTGGATCCGGGTCCTCCCAGCTTGCAAGGGCTGATGGTGCCCGTCACTAGCCACCTCCCATCCACTGACTTGCTGTTGATACCTCGAAATCTATCATGGTGGGGTTCTTTACACTATGGAAATTGGAAAACACTACAAATCAGGGCTTTTTCCCTCCTCCTCTCTCCCCACCCCCGCATTGCTAGTCGGTAACTACCACTGTCTGCAGCTCCTGGAGCGGCGAACTCAGGTCCCTATGGTTTCCCAAGCGTTGCCCTTGCTACCGCTCGGCAGTCCTGTGTGAGCCCTTCACAGTAAACAAATACCGGCGGCGGCTCTAGCTGATGGAACACCTGCGGTGTATGGGGGGTAGGAAAGCCATGTGCCTCAGAGCACAGGTTGGGAGCCAGAGTTTTTAGGTTCAAATGGTGGCTCTGCCATGTGGATAAGTTACTTAGCTTCTCTGTGCCTCAGTTTCCTCATCTGTAAAATTGGAACAATAATAGTAGCTACTTCTAGGATTGTGAGGTTTAAATTAATGAATGAAAAGTATTTATAGTAGTGCTTGGCCCACAGGTTGAGCAGCCTGGTGTTAGTCCTACATGCTTTGGCGTTCCTTAGGGTCCATTTTTTTTTTCTTTCTATTTGTTGATCCTTCCAAAGACAACCTAATATTCTGAAATGGTCTTTTTATCCCTTAACAGGAAAAAAAAAATCTGTGTTCTAAGAGACAGTCCTGGCAAAGCTTCTTGCATCTTTTGGCCTCCAAAGGAAGGTCTTGGGAGTGTGCGATTTCTAGAACCTCTTCCAGTTTGACAAATCTAAACTTCGCAACTGGATGGTCGGTTTGAGATACTTTTTAATTCTTTCCTTTTATGCTGAATTTTGTTTATACTCTTCTTTTTGTTATATAAGTTATACGAGTTCATTGCAGAAAACTTAGAAAATATATAGATAAGCAAAAAGATGGAATATTTTGTAAAAAAACAAACAAACAAACAAACCCATAATCCTATATAGCATATAACATTTTGGTGTTAGATTTTCTTCTCTGTGTGTATTTTGTACATACATATGTAGATTCTTACGTGTGTTCTTATGAAATCATGCTATACATACTGCCTTGAATCTGTATTTTTCACTTGATGACCCCTAACATAATTGGTTTAACAAGTGTGAGCCCTTATATGGAAGGTTACAAATCAAGGCCCTTACGAGGCTAATTGCAAATGATTAAATGGAATAATCTCCTAGCAGACCCCGAGGCCAACAGAAACAACGGTGCGGGGCGCCTGCGTGGCTCAGTTGGTTAAGCAACTGCCTTCGGCTCAGGTCATGATTCTGGAGTCCCGGGATCGAGTCCCACATCGGGCTCCCTGCTCAGCAGGGGGTCTGCTTCTCCTTCTGACCCTTCCCCTCTCATGCTCTCTGTCTCCCATTCTCTCTCTCAGATAAATAAAAAAAATATTTTTAAAAAAAAAAAAAAAAAAAAAGAAACAACGGTGCAAGGCACCCAGAGGACTGTAACAGTCAGCCAGCTTCCTTTCCACGTCCAGCCCCAAGGAACGTGGGCTGCCCGGGGCACAGATATCTCTCATGCCCGGAGTGTGCCAGGATACCCACAGGCCATACTAAGGACAAAGGAAGAGAACTGGACTTCTAAAAAAATCTTTATATCTGTGGAACAAAACAAACAGGAGAAAACGCACTCTGTCTTCCCTGGATGGACCGAGAATAGCTCCCAAAGATGCCGCGTGTCCTCTCTGGATGGACCAGGGCCTGGAAGCCTGAGCAGCCAAAGCCGAGAGCAGAGCAGAGAGCAGAATGGGTGCACCTGGATCTCTCAAGAACCTCCCACGGTGTGGACATGGGCTGAGAATGAAAGTTCTTCTGTTCAGCTCAGACCTTCCCATTGGAGATGAAAACCTCAAACCCTGACGTAAAGGGGGCTGGGCCTCACAAAAGAGGACCACGGAGCCCCAGCGGGATTGCTAGGCCCCCTCACTACTGCCTTACTGATTCCATCAAAGGCCTCCTGTCCTTCACAGGAGATGGATCTGGGAGCCAGTTCTACAAGCCAAAGCCAGCTTCCAGATCCTTCTCCTGTCAGCAGTCTAAGTCTCCATGTGCAATTGCGTGTGTTGTCGTTGTTGTGGCTCAGGTCCCCCTCTTCCTCTGGCCCTGTCCCTCGGGCCCCTTTGCCCCTTCAGCAGCCGCACAGAGGTCTCACCAATGAGAGTCTTCGGGAAATTGCCTAAAAAGTTTTGGCCAAGTTAGGTGTCTTCTTCCTTTTGCCTCTTGGTCAGGGGTTATCAGTGGGGATGTGTGGGTTTCAGAGAAATCGCAGGAGCCACATTTTATTCATCAGCTATAACTCTGAACTTGCAACTTGACTCCTGTCTGGTGATGTACCTATCACCCCGCAAGGGAATTTCCATGGCTCCATGGTGTTCTGGGCAAAGGGAGATTGCCTTCTGTAGTTGTTATCATGAGGGGGGAGCTGGAGTGCAGTTAATGTAGGGCAGTCAGCCCCTTGGTTCGTTGCAGAAGCCTCCCAGAGAAGCTGAGGGAAAAGCGAGTGGCCCACAGTGTCTGGGGGTGCCAGCCCTCCTCCCTTCTGCAGCTGAAGTTCTCCGGGGTGTGCAACCAAGCTCCTGAAAGTGACACATCCTGCCCCCTACCCCCTCCACCCCTAACCCCCAACCCCCAACCCCCGGCAACGATGAGCTATGTAGTCAGCCCTTTTCACAAAGATATGAATGAGGTCCAGCCTGGTGCTAAATAAAATAATGAAGATGTCAAAAAGGTCTATCTCTACCCAGGAGCAAAGGGAAATGTGCCTGCCTGTAGCTGTCCTTGGAGTACTTTGCTTTTTCTCCTAATTGTAGACCCCTTCCAAAGACCCACTAAACCCCATTCCTCCTTTCCAACTCGTCTTTCACTTTCTCTTCTTTTTTCTCCCTCTTCCCCTTTCCTGCCCTGTCTCTCTTCTGACTTCTGTTTGATACTAAGAGTAGCAAATGCAGGTGCATCAGAGGCCCCGGCGGGGCTTGTTAGCGCACAGGTGGCTTTGCCCCGCCCCCAGGAGTTTCCAATTCAGTGGGCCCACGGAGGAGCCAAGAATTTGCATTTCTAACAAGTTCCAGGTGATGCTGGTCCAGAGCCCACTCTGTGAGAACCACTGGCCAGGTGGTTAAGCACATGGATTCCAGACTCAGGCAAACCTGGCTTCAAGTCCCGGCTCTTCCAACTCCTAGTGGTCAAGAACATTGCTCCTGAATCTGTCTCGTCATCTCTAAGATAGCCAAGATGTTGCAAGGATCAAATGAAGATGGAATGTGGCACCTACTGAATGAAAACTCAATAAAGGGTAAGTCTCTTTATCAGGCTGGACCTTGCTCCACCGTACTCAGATTTCCCTGAAGCCTGAGGCTTTAAGACACCAAGCTCCAAGTCCTCTATCATTAACCAATAAGGTCAAACCAAATAATAGATATGCTTTTGGCTTAGATGGGCGGCTATTCCTACCCCTGCCCTGCTGGGGGGACTGGGCTCCTAACCTGGGGGTAGGAAAGGATTAGGAGGAGAAAGGAAAGGAACAGGGGGCCACACTCGCTTCCCCTCTTGCAGGGATGCTGGGGGAGAGAGTGCTATGCCCTGCCCTGTGGGTCAGAGCTTGGAAGGGTGGAGAGATTTCCCGAGGGCTTAGACCTGGGGAGGTACTCCTAGATCCCCCCTGAGGCTGATAGTCATCAGCCAGACCAAGTAAGAGTGAGTCAGTGAAAACCTTAGTCTTAGAGCATGAAGGAAAACAAGGAAAGAAAGGAGAGGGCAGATTTTTGAAGTTTGCAGAAGATGGTGCCCCTCCAGTGTGGGGATTTTTAAGGGAATTTCTCACTGTGATTCAGACCAATCATAGATAGTTGGGTGAGTGAAGGGAAGCGCAGTCTCAGTCTGAGTTTCCAGGTATTAATAAGTAAAGGGTGTGAGCTTGAGCCCAAAGCACCCCTACAGCACAGCCGTAAATCAAGCATTTGTCTGCAAGGACTAGTGCCGGCGGGGGTCAGAGTCAAAAAGGGGCATCCATTCATTAGAGAATCAGCTCCTCAACGCCGGGCCGAGGAGGGCCTGGCTTTTGTTTATGCCCCTTCTGTACAGAGGATCGGGAGGGCCGCGAAGCGTGGTGGTGAATCAGGTGCAAACTTAAGACAGGCTGGTGGCGTGGCTTCTTACAGAGGAAGCCAGACTCTGTTCCCGCAGTCCCTCCAAATCCAGAAGAGGAAGGTAGAGTCAGGGGAACCGCTGGTGCTTGCGGTGCAAAGGGCAGTTTGGGGAGGAAAAGAGAATATTAAAGAAGCTAAAAAACAGAAGTACTTACTTGAGTCTCAACCAAGGAAGTTACTGCCAAGGTGTCTTTTGAAGCAGCAGCTAGGTACACAATGAAAATGGACCTATACCTAGTCTAAAAACACACACGTACATCAATCAGATAACATACACGCAGGAATGCTCAAGCAACTTAGGGGAGAAATGTCAGCCAAGCCTTCTTACCAGTTATTAAAAGAGCAGATTGACTCTCACACAGAAAAACAATTCCAATGGGGCTGGGGCAGCTATAGACCAGGGAATTTTCCCGCTGGACAAAGAACCTCAGGATAATACAGCCTGGCACCTGAAAGGACATGTCCTACCTAACCAAACTGGTCGCCTTCTTTAAAGGGGTAGAAGGTCATGTGAATATGATTTCTAAACTACAAAGCCTTGGGCAAGGTTTCACACCAAAGGTTGTTTAAAAAAATTGAATCAACATGCTATTTCTGGATCTATTTAGTCATGGATTGGGAGCTAGGTGAGAGATAAGGAAAAAGAGGCATTTCATTGGAAGAAAAAATACTAACAGTAGGAGTCTTCTGGGACTGGGGCTAGATCAGGGTTTAACATTTTCATCCATGGTCAGGAAAACTGAATATTTAGGTTTGCAGGTGACACTAAGCCCTCCTGGATGGTGAAATGTCAAGCTGTCAGAAATCGAGCATAGGAGGATTTCACAAGATGGTATGAATGGGAAGAAAGTGGCTGGGAGGAGACACAAGAGGGTAAGCCCAAGGTCATTTCCCGAATGGACTCAGAGGTATCAGTTCAGAGACGCGGGAATTCGTATAAAGACATCACCAACTTCATATACTGCCTCAGGCAGAGGAAAAAAAAAATCAGCAAAAACCCAGACGTTGTCGAGAAAAATATCACAACGCATAGAAAGCATTATCTCTTGTATACACCACACTGCTGAGAATTCAGCTTGAGGTCGTGTCTACTGCGTGCCAAGAAATAGGGACTCCTGGAGCTGGTGGAGGGTGCCCAGAGGGTGAAGAACAGGGAAGCATTCTTCTGGGAGAGTCTGGAGAGGAGGGACAGCCAGGAGACAAAGTCTGGAAGGACTTGAATCAAGGGTATTCAAGGATTCAGAGACACAGGGACAGTGGATACAGGCCTGCTCCCAAGTAACCCTCCATGTAGACCAGTTAAGAAAGGAATCTCTGACTCAGTGTGCAAAACTTACGTAACTTGATACTCCGAGGAGCAAAAATAAAAACTGTTTCAAATTGAGTGTAGATGAATTTATAGGCAATAGGCCCATCCCAAACTATTGAGAGGGGTTCATTCCTGACCTTTGGTGACCGATGACTTGGACAATAGTTGTCCCATTACTTTTCTAGTGTAATATCCCAGTCCCTGGTATCAAGTGTCTGTCTCTGTCTCCAACTCTCTCTTTTTCCATCCATCCACCTACGTATTTACCTACTTACATCCCTCCCTCCCTATCTACCCATCTAATCTATTAATCTACCATGGGGATAGGAAGGATGTTGTTTAAGGATAGAAACGTGCAATGAGTAGTAAATAAGTCCCAGAGATCTAATGAACAGTATAGTGAATATAGACAACAATATTGTATTACAATCATCAGACTTGGTAAGGGACTAGAATGTAATTATTCCAACCACTAAAAAGAAATGATCATTATGGAACATGATAGAGGTGCTAATTATCACTACAATGGCAATCATAATATATAAATGTATCAAACACACTATGCACCTTAAATTTACACGGTGGTATATGTCAACTATATTTCCATCAAAAAAATCTATCATCCATTTGTGCCCATCTTGTTAAAAGTAGTAGCATATGAAGTAGTTTTTCTTGCCTCTTTCATTCAATACATCAACGCGTAAAAGGCTTCATCATTCTGCTTTACATCTACCTAGTGTCCCAGTGTACGGTTTATTTGTTTATTATCATATAAATTTATTTAGCCAGAGGACAATGCTTTCAACCATTGTTTTCATCAATTGTACCAGACTGGCTGGCAAACAGTGGAAAGTTAGAAACGGAAAGCTTTCTCCAGGCCAGCAAAGGAAATGTAATCAAAATTGTAAAAAGTGGCTTTAAAATTACCCAATTCGATTAGAGCCCTCTCAACTCTGTTCTGAACCCTGCGACCCTCGGTTCTATAGCTCCCGTTCACCACCTTTGCTGCTGCTGGAGGGGGAGGCCGACATAATGGGCCCTACTCCAGGTGGATTTTAAGGCTGCCTGGAGTTGGGGAACGGGAGAAGGGTTTTCCTACCAAACCCAGGGCTTGCCTCTGTTGTTCAGTTTGCTCCCCTGCTCTTAAAGTCTCTGCCAAGCATTAAGGAGTTGATCCATTGTTATTGCTTCTCTGTAGTCATTCCTGTAAGCCCGAATATACTCAAATCACTTTACTCATAACCAGAAAAAAAATGTTTAGTTTGCTTCTTCCAATAGCTTTTTAACGACACCCCCTATTTCTTCCCCTCATTAAAGCCCTGCTATTTATCAAGTTGGCACTCCGGCTCTAAACCACCCACCACCTTGCCAATCGACATCATTCCACGGTCTTTTGAGAATCTCACAATTCCCGTCATGGACCCATTTACCCTTCTTTTCTTAAACCTGTGCTAAGTCACCCTAGTCATCAAGCCCTTTATCTCCAGCCCTTTCCATCTTTGTTCCAGTATCTACTGTTCCGTTCCCCCGCCCCGGCCACCCCCCTGTGACTCCTAAGCCTTCGTACACTGACTCTAAAAATCGTAGGAAGTTTTTACTTGGCGAGCTCTCTCTTTTCATCCTCTATGGCTCTAATGGCTTTCCTCTCCAGACTTCGGAGCGACGGTCGCACACAGTAGAGCTTGACGTCGCACAGGCAGCACGGGTAGAGGTCGCAGAGCCCGCAGGAGCGCGCCCGCTTGGAGTAGCAGAGGCAGTAGGGGTAGGGGTGCAGGTCGCAGCAGCAGTAGGGGTGCATGTACAAGTCGCACAGACACCGCGTGCACTCGTCAATGCATCGCAGCTGCCTCAGTTCTCGGTCCACCTTCTTTATGTCCCTTCTAACGCTGTCCAGAAGACAACTCAGTGCAGCCATTACAGTTACACCGTATTGCTTTGTGAGTACCTTTGGGAAATGGCACTCAGGGGGAAAAAAATTGTTCTAAGCTCTTCTCAGAAGTTTCTTTGAAAAATAAATGAGGCACACATGGTTCACTTACTTTAAAGCTTGGGTTCTGTGACCTCACCACCCTCCAAGTATGTCATAGTCTTCTGGTTACCGCGTGAACCGTACATAGTCATGGTCTCCAGAGACCCTCCTTAGGTTTACAGAGCTGCTCTCAGATCCACACTAATGCTGAGATTTCATTCGCCCTGAGGCTGGGTGGGGCCCGCAAGCAATCCCAGCTCTTTGGGGTTCATGGCCATAACCTTCGATGTACTCGGCTCGTGTATGTCCTTAGGACTGACTAAGATCTCAGGGTAGGGGCGTGGAAGGAGCTGCCCGGCTCCTTTCTCTATGCCCTCCTGGCTCCAGCCTTGACTTGACACTTAGCCTTGCCCCTTATACTCTAGGAGTCATTCTGGCTCCTAGTCGATATGTAGAAAGCCTTCTTTCTTTACAGAGCTTTCATGTGTTCTTACCGAGTCATTCTCAAGGCAGCCTGAGTCCTTGACCTTCTTAGCCCCAAGTCTCTGAGTCCTGCCCATTCTTTTTTTTTTTAAGATTTTATTTATTTATTTGAGAGACAGAGAGATAGTGAGAGAAAGCACAAGCAGGGAGTGGGGAGGGGGGGAGAGGGAGAAGCAGACTCCCCGCTGAGCAGGGAGCCCAACGTGGAATTCAATCCCAGGACCCTGGGGGCCATGACCTGAGCTGAAGGCAAATGCTTAACAGACTGAGCCACCCAGGTGCACACGTCCTGCCCATTCTTTGCTATCAGGCATCCTTGCTGTCCTCGAGCTTCGGTTCTGCAGTGCCCGGGGTCCTGATCTTAAGCTCCCATCTCCCAGTGCTCAGGCTCCTATCGGTCACCACCTCCCAGCATTTCATCTCCGGTCTTTTGTCCAAGACTCTAGAAGGCTTGTCCCCAAGTGCTTCTCAAGTACTGCTCCTTGATACTCTGACAGCCAACTGTCTGAAGTTGCTTAAAGCCAACTACCTGAAATCCTCACCTGGGCCAGTTTCCTGTGCTCCCAGTTAGATCAATATGCTGGACCTTGCGCTCAGCCTCAGCCTTGGCTCAGGTACTTCTAGTGCTCTGGGCCAGTCCCTTCAGCCTGCTATCCAGTTCTCAAATCCCCTTTTTATGGAGTAAGCTTGGGTACTTGAGGACAAGCAGTTGAACGTGGCACCAGAGGAGACAAGAGCCAGGTTTGAAGGGACTGGTGGGCCAACTAAGGGGTTTGAACTTTATTTTGAGCACAATGAAGAATCACTAGTTTTCTTTTCTGTTGAAAGAAGTTGAAACGTAAGTCTGATAGATATATACAGCCCCCAGCATTGTAAGGGGACAACAGTAGAGGTGACTTCTGCTGGAAAGAAAGGACAGCAAAGTCTGGACTAGGGATCATGGCTGTAGGGATGGCGAGAAGGAACCAAATGGGATCCCCTTCCCCTCATGTCCACTCAGACTCATCCAATCTATTCTCCACATTGCAGCCAGAGTGATTTTCATGCATAAATCTGCCACCCCCAACCCCACCCACCCTTCTCTGTCCTCTTAGAAAAAGGGCCCAAATCCTTATAAAGTGCTGAACAATAGGGCCTCTGCCTCTCTCTCCTTCTCCTCCCCCATTATTATTCCTATAATTCGTTATGCTTCAGCCACAATGGCCTTTCCCAAAGTCTTAACTCATTTCACCTCATTCAGGACTGGTGTGCACACTGTTCCATCTGTTTAGAAACTGCGCTCCTCACCCCATGCCCTTGATCTAGTAGTAGTTAACTCCTGAGGCATTCTTTAGATCTCCTCTTAAATGTCCCTTCCTCAGAGAAGCCTTCCTGGTCCCCCCCCCCAACAAAGTATTTATAAGTACATATTCCTTTCATAACATCATTTGTCTGTTTCCCCAACTAGGCTGTAAGCTCTATGAAGAAGGGACCTTGTCTATTTTTGCTCACCATTAGATACCTGGTGCAATGCCTGGAGCATAATAGGGGCTTAAAACTTATTCACTGAGTGAACAAATGAGTGAATTAAACCGAACTTAGTGAACAGAATGAGGATGAAGTAGGGAGGAATCCGTAATGACTCCTAGGTTTCTAGCTTGGCAGAATGGTTGCCATTGACTGAGGAAGAAGAGTAAGTTTGGGGGATATGCTCAATAGGAGGTATTACTGACAACTTTAAGTGGAAATGTTGAATAGCCTGCAGATAAGTGGGTCTGGAACTCAAAAGAAAACTGGGCCAGAGATACAAATTCAGGAGCCACAAGTCCATACACCGTTGGAACCCTGGAGTGGACAAGATCCTTCAGGAGAAGGAATAGATTGAGAAAAGAAGAGGGCTCAGGTACAATCCCAAGGAACAATAACAAGAAATGGAGGAAGTGAAGGAGCTCATGATTACTCATTGAAGGAGTAATCAGAGAGGTGAGAGCCTCCTACACTAAAGTCTCTTGTGACTAGACCAAGCCTAGTATTTCCCAGTGTTCCCCAGCCATGACCTAGGGGGCCCCTTTCTGTGCAGATGAGGTATCTTAGTAAAGAAAATAAGTTTCCCTGGAGCTATTAGAATGGGAGGCTGGCCCCTGGCTCACATGGGATATGGTAAAGCAAAAGTGAATCATCCTCCTCTATAGACAAATGCTTACGTCTCTCAAGAGTGATCCCACCCAATTCTGAGGAGTGAACTTGGTTAATAGGAATATGGCTCACTCTTTCCTGAGAGTTCACTGAAGGAATTATGCAGATTTCTTTAGCTCCAAGTGATAGACTTCTGAACTCTTGTATCACAATGAATTCTATCCCTTAGCAAATGTCAGCAAAGGTTAAAACAAGCAAGCTTTTGGTTTTAGATTCTTAAATACACAGGTTCAGGCATTTAAGTACACACGTCTGTATATACATGGCACATTACAAAGATGGTTACAGCTTTATTTTAGCTAGAATTCTTCCATGATCCTAACCTCCTAGTGATTTTACTCTTCACCAAAAAGCACATTCTTGACATCATTTCAAGTGACTTAAAGATAATATCTCCTTTAAAGATCAGATGGAAATGTGACCTATCCATGTCAGAAGGAGATTGTAGAAATTCACCAGATTCTACAGAAACCCACAGGAATGATCTACAGTCACAGTCCCCTGAAGCGTACACACAAGGAGCTTCCATGGGCTCTAACATGGAGGTAGGGGCCCTTTTTTACAGAGGACTATGTCTGTGGAGGCTCCCATGCCCCCTGGCCCATGTCCAGATAGAACCTCGTCTGGGATGGAAGGCAGGCCTTGGCAATTTCCCAGGCTGGGCAAAGTGGATGCTTGGTCCTCAATGTTGGTGGAACTATAAGCCAAAGAAGGTCCTTCTGCCTCTTCCACCAGCTGGACAGTTACAGGTCAAGTCCATTCAATGGGCCTATGTTACAAACATACTCCTCTACCAATCACTGTTTCGATATGTGATACTTACACATTGAATACAAAATCCTATACATGATGAGTTCTCAACTATGTTAACAAGAATCATAGAAGGCGAGGAACCCCCTCAGAATTTAACTGTGGTTATCTCTGAGTAGTGGAATTATAGATGGCTTTTTTAAATTCTCTTTTCTAGACTTTTTTTGGTGATTTTTTAAGTGTCTTCAAAGAGGCTATTGCCAATTTTAGAATGAAACTTTTTGAGAGTGTACTGTCTATCACACTATTAGCTTTGCACTGAATTGCTAATCCCACCTCTGGCCTCTGCCTCTAAAATCCAAGTGGGTTTCAGAACCACCCTCTGAGGTTTGCTGTCCAGGAAGTCTTCCTATAATGGACATCCAATGTTTGACCTGCCCATTATCCAGGGTACCTTCTTTGGGTAAAATAACTATCTCCCCTCCTATCCTGCCCTCTGCCATTAGGTGCTATCAAGAAAGTTGCCCAGTCAAGGGGAGGAAGGTACGCAACCAAAGACGGCCAATCCAACTCTCTTCTGGGAATCCAATCTTTCACAGGGAGACTATCGACGGCTGGAGCTGACAGTAGACCCTAAAGAGATAATACCTTAGTTACCTGCCCTATTCTGTTGTTTTCAAATTGGTTCTTTAGCTTTGCTTTGAGTCTGTGAACTCTCCATATTTTTCCAATAAATACCCTGTTTCTCTTAAGTCTCTGTCAGTTTCAGTTACTTATAACTGAAGAACACAACTGATAAAACAACCTGTCCCCCCGGACCTGTCCAAGGAGGACCGCTCCAAGCTGAACCTGTAGGTCAATTGTTGCTCTAGTGGATATGGTCCCATGCTAGCCCAGCTCCTTCCTCTTAACCCAGAACTAGCTGCATCAAGGTAGCCGCCATTACTGAAGGCCCTAAGTAAGTGCACGATAACATTTTAGACCACTGACAAATCAAAACCTGATGCTGCTAAGAAATGTTGATTCATAAAAACTAATTCTCTCTCTCTCCTCTGGGAGGGAAGAAGCTAAGGAGGGGAGAGAGTGAGCATGGAAGGCTCCCAGAATCTGCTGTTTGTATGACCCCCAGTTGGAGCTTGGGAAAGAGACGAGCAAATGGACCAATCATGGTGATTCAAACTAGGGCAATGTCTAGAAACACCTGGGAAGGCCCATCCATGGACGCTGTCTCTGGGGCAAGAGACATGTCACTGAGATCAGAACCTCAGAACTTCAGCTTTGGAAACTGGAGTCATCTAAACCCTCTTCCTACTGGGCCAGGAATCTCTGCTTGAGGACCTCAGGCAGATAAGCATGGAAGAACTGGGGGTCATATACGGAATGGGGTGTCCCCTTAATGGTTTAGGATGACCAGGACTCCTATGACCAACCATATTGGCTCGTATAATTTTATCCCTCTTCCCTTCCCCCTGGTCCTACAAGGTCTTTAACAAATATATTCCTGCTAAATAAGGTGAGGAGGGATGAGAAGAAAGAAGATGTTGGTCAATAACTTTCCAGCTACGCCCAACAGGAGTGAAATTGGGGAGGAGAGTTTGCTCTTCGCTGGCAGGGTCTGAATAAGCATCTCAGCAGTTAGTTCCTTTTTTTCTTTCGGTAAATAAGATCATTCAGGCATTACTAGAAAAGAGGCATGGGAATTTTATATGTCAAGTATATACATGAGTAAATTTCCTCCTTAAGATTTGAGGAGTGGACGTGGCACTTTGCCTGGGAATGAATGCTTTCCTGGATGTGGGACTTTAATATCAAAACTGGGACAGGGGTTGCAGGCGAGAAGAAGGTGGGAGTACAAAGTGCCTCGTGTGGTCCATCCACAATGCGCCCAGTTTAAATGATGGGGCTGGCCTCCATGGGGTGCAGACCTGTGCTTCTGCTTTAAAGGCCAGTAAGGAGCCCCATTCTGAGCCCTGGGTTCTCTGTGACAGCCGTGGGCTCTCACTCCTCTTTCCCCCACCCTCTCAGATACCCACATGTCCCTTCTCCTCCCCCTCCCAAGAAAAATCGTTGGCTCCAATCTGGATTGTTCTGGATGAGGACAGAGACCAAAACCCTTCCTTGAACTTCACCCTGGAATCATTCACACATAAGAATGCATTTCCTTGTCCCCCTGCCAGAAACAGAAGGGCTTGCCTCTACTGCAGACGGTGTCCCGATTAGCTCGAGGGGGTCGAGAAGGTTTATTCTCCAGCCACCACCCCATGACGCCTAACTCCTAACACATGCTTATTTGAACAGTAATGATAGTTTACATTTAATGAGTGCTTGAGCCTGTGTCAGGCTAATCCTCACAATGACCCCGCGAAGGAGAGACTATTTATCCCCATTTTACAGATGAGACTGAGGCACAGAGTTCACACAACAAGTGACAGAGCTAGGGTTCCACCCAGGTAGTCAGCCTCCAGTGTCTTCGTCTTCATAGATCAGTGGCCCTTAAGACAATGTCTCTTGGAGCACCTGGGTGGCTTAGTGGGTTAAGCGTCTGCCTTTGGCTCGGGTCATGATCTCAGGGTCCTGTGTCAGGCAGGGAGTTTGCTTCTCCCTCTACCCCTCCCTCCTGCTCATGATAGCTCTCTCTCACTCACTCACCTCTCATGCTCTTTTTCTCTCAAATAAATAAAATCTTAAAAATAAAAAGACAAGGGGCGCCTGGGTGGCTCAGATTGTTAAGCGTCTGCCTTCGGCTCAGGTCATGATCCCAGGGTCCTGGGATCGAGTCCCACATCGGGCTCCTGACTCAGCGGGGAGTCTGCTGCTTCCTCTCCCTCTGCCTCTCCCACTGCTCATGCTCTCTCTCTCTTTCTGTATCTCTGTGTCTCAAATGAATAAATAAAATCTTTAAAAAATAATAATAAAATTAAATAAATAAATAAATAAATAAACAGACAATGTCTCTTCCCTTTCACCTTAAAGGTGAAAGAGGAATTCAGCTGGAACATTAGGACTTTTGGGTTTCCTGCTTCTGTCAGTATCCACACACCTGTGGCTTGATTGCAGCACACTCTGCTGTTCCAACGGAGTAATGTGCTTTTCCGCACTGCTGCACCCCTGGGGCCCCCCTGCGGTCACCTTGCTGTGGGTGAGGCTGCTTCCCCAGTGCCTCTCCAGGGACTCAGATGCTCCCTACTGTCAACAACAGTTTGCCTCTCTCCCCAAAGAACACCTCTTCCCAAGAATTTCTTCCCTCACACAGCATGGAGGGCTTATTTTGTAGAGAAGCAAGAATTCTGTGAGCTCATCCCGAGGAAGATGCATTCAGAACAAGTAATCCCCACAGAGGAGACGCCGAACCTTTCTGCCAGGATTCTCTGCACGGCAGCGGGTTTGCTACCTCTCGCTGGGGCTGCTTTTAACCGAAGAACGTGAGATGCAAAACCCTCTTTTTACCTCCTGTTCATCTGACTCAGCTTTCCAGGGAAAGTGCCCAGGAGCTGAAGTACATTCAGATTCCCGACTCTTTCTCAACTCCCTGCAGTGAAAACAAGGTGGGATGGGGGCCGGAGCTGGAGAGAGGCCAAGACCCAGGGTTCCTTTGAGCCCAAGGAGGAGGAAATGGTTATGTGGGTCTTATTTATCAATATGCATCGTGTTAGAAATTAAAACTGAGAAGTTTACAGACTACGCAATCATTTAAAAATAATCCTAGGGCACCCAGGTGGCTCAGTCGGTTAAGTGTCCAACTCATGGTTTCAGCTCAGGTCATGATCTCAAGGTCGTGAGATGGAGCCCCACTTCAGGCTCCGCACTCAGCGGGCAGTCTGCTTGTCCCTCCCCACCCCACCCCATTTCCATGCTCTCTCTCTCAAATAAATACATAAAATCTTTTTTTTTTTTTAAGTAGCAATAGGGAGCACCTGGGTAGCTCAGTTGGTTGGGCATCTGCCTTTGGCTCAGGTCATGATCCTGGGGTCCTGCGATCGAGCCCCACATCGGGCTCGCTGCTCAGTGGGGAGCCTGCTTCTCCCTCTCCTCCCTGCTCGTGCTCTCTGTCGCTATCTCTTTCTCTCTCTCTCAAATAAATAATTAAATCTTTAAAAAAAAAAAGTAGCAATAGTAAACCCATTGCATGTTAATATAGGTAACAATTTTTTATGGGAACTCTGTTTCCAAAACAGAAAAAATGAAAATGACGGGGCATTATTTTACATTCTTACAAATCTTTCTAACGTCTGGCTTTATAGAGGACAGCTGAAATATCTCCTTCTGCCTTCCAGTTTGTTGAGATATGTCATCTTTTGTTACAGTATGTTTGCTTTTTTTTTTTTTTTTTTTTATTTTATTTTATTTATTTATTTTTAAAGATTTTATTCATTTATTCATGAGAGACAGAGAGAGAGAGAGGCAGAGGGAGAAGCAGGCTCCCAAGGAGCAGGGAGCCTGATGCGGGACTCGATCCCAGGACCCTGGGATCATGACCTGAGCCGAAGGCAGACACTTAACCATCTGAGCCACCCAGGCGCCCTACAGTATGTTTGCTTTAAGTATAAAAGAGAATCCAGCTTTACACAAATGTGTAGTTTAAAAAGGAGGAACATCGGGCACCTGGGTGGCTCAGTCGTTAAGCGTCTGCCTTCAGCTTAGGTCAGATCCCAGGGTCCTGGGATCGAGTCCCACATTGGCCTCCCTGCTCTGTGGGAAGCCTGCTTCTCCCTCCCCCACTCCCCCTGCTTGTGTTCCTGCTCTCACTATGTCTCTCTCTGTCAAATAAATAAATAAAATCTTTAAAAAAAAAAAAAAATAGGAACATCTCCTTCCCCTGAAAGGGTCTTGGGGCTCACATGCTGTGACTCACTGCTTTACTTCTAGTTCTGCAAGTTAGCACCCCGGCACCTCAAAACCACAATAACTAAGCTTTCCCTAAAACATTTAATTCAGCCTCACTTTGTAGAACATTGTAGAGATTCTGGGGCATCTGCTTACCTTTTGATCCCCTTCTCTAAGAACTGAACCCCACTCCCACCCATCAGGGGAAAGATTTGGGGGGATCTTGGCAATAATCCTTCTAAGACCTGACCTGCTTTCCACCCTAGGTATAAATTTCTGCCCCAAGGGAGGTCCCCAACCACAGCTAGTCAGCCAGGCTCTTTCTTCTGGGACTCGGGCATTTGGGGATGTGGACTAAAGGAGTTTGAACTCAGAAATCAAGGCTGCCATTGTGGGGCAACCTCCTTGGCTGTGGAGCCCTTGGTTCTTCATGGCTTCTAAATCCTACTTCAAATCTCTCCAAAGATGAGGCTCCTGTTTAACACCTTGCTCATTTATTATTCCCATTTATTTGTTCTTCTAGCAAACATCCCAAGGTCAATAGCAGCTGTGGATCTCAAAAGAGTAAAAAGAGTTAACAGTTCAAAATTCAGTTGTGGATATGTGTGTGCACAACTGTGGGTGTGTAAAAGAAAGAGAAGTTCATTGGTTATAAGTGAAATTTTAAAAATGTATGTAGCAGGACCCTGGCTGCAGCCAAGTTGTAACCCCTTCAGGGATGTGGTTGGGTCTGATTCATGCACTAGAATGGTAGGTCCAGCTAGTGTCCATTTGCTTCTTGAAAAGGAACCCGCCTAAAGGAAGAGGGAGCATAAAGCTCAGATTGGAGGGAATCCTGGACTCCGAGTAGCGTGGAGTCCATGGTTCGATTCTATTCTCAGCCCTGTACTAGGTCCATCCCCTTGCCTGCATAGATTCACGTTGCAATCTCAAGTACAGAGACGTAGCCAGGGCCTATGACAGAAAAAAACAAAAAAGGGTTTTTTTTTTTTGTTAGCTATTCTGTAAGATAAGTGTTCTAAGCAGCAATGATGGCTACACATCCCAGGCAACATTCGAGGTGCTGGTCACGTGTTTGGGCATTCGGTCCTCACGGCCAACCCTTTGAGGTGGGTGCTGCTCTTATCACCATTTCATAGGTGAGGGATCTGCAGCGCAGGGCAGGACTCCCCGGCTGACAGGTCCCCCAGGAAAAGAGTGTGCATGGTGACATCCCTGTGGCTCTAGGCATAACCCCCTTGGTGTTGCCCCCCTAACATTTTCAGTGGGGAAATGGTATTCTTGGAAGCTGGCACAAGGGTTTCCCTTAGGGGAAAAACTCTCTCTATTCAAGAAGGGGAGGTGGAGAGGGGGTCAGGGGAGTGAACCCTGAGGGGTCAGGAGCCAGGGCAGAGAGACAGCTCACTTCCTGTGCTTTAGAAACCAGCAAACAGGGGCGCCTGGGCGGCTCAGTCGGTTAAGCGTCTGCCTCTTGATTTCGGCTCAGGTCATGATCCCAAGGTCGTGAGTTCAAACCCTGTGTCAGGCTCCATGCTCAGTGGGGTGTCTGCTGGAGATTCTCTCTCTCCCCCATCCCTCCCCTTGGGCGCACACACCTGCGCGTGCGCTCTCTCTCAAATAAACCTTAAAAAAAAGAAAGAAAGAAAGAAAGAAAAAGAAACTAACGAACAAGACCTGCAGGTTCCAAGACATGAGGGGAAGGGAGAGGAGAAGGAGGAAGATGAGATGCGGGCCAACGTGGCCAGTAGAAAATCCCTCAGTGGCAGGAGGGCTTTATTGAACATCCGTTTTATTGAAGAATAACGTACATCTTGAAAGTGACAAATCATGAGCATCCAGCCTGGTGAATTCTCACAAAGTGAACATACCCACATAAGCCATACTTACCTCAAGAGAAAGGACATTCTGAGCGTGCCAGGGCTCTTTCCTGCCATTAGCCACCCCACCCCACCCGCAACCGGCTCCCTGGTGCCAAAAACTCATTTTGCCTGGCTTTGAACTTTCTGTAAATGGGAAAATCCAAAAACCTACCTTTCGTGTCTCACTTGTCGCAGTCAACGGCCTGGCTGTGAGTCTCATCCCTGTTGGTGCCCGTAGTTGGGTTCACCTTCTTTTCGCCGCTGTGTGGTAATCCAGTGTACCCCAGCCTACGTAGGCTTTCCACGTGGATGAACATTCCTGGATGGACATTTAGGCATTCTCCATTTGGGGCTGTTGTTGGGACTAAGGCCATATGGTCTTTCTCACACACATCTTGGTGAATGTTCATAGCGTTTTGGTGGAGTGGAATTGCTGGGTCAGGATGTAGGGTAGGCGTGTGTCCAAACTCTACGAGACTCTGCTGGCCAGTTTTGTGTGTGGACCCATATACAACCGCTGGTGGGTTCTTTTTAAGACTAAGGAATGTCCAATCTCTTTATGAATTTGGGCTGCTGGAATAGAAACTTCCATCCCCTCCTCAATGTTCAGTAATATCTAGCACATCTCACAGACCACTTATATGAATGGAGGGTTTTTTGGTTTTTGTTTTTTGTGTTTTTTTGACAAAAATCGAAGAATAAGCTGAGGTTCATGGCAGGGCCACACTGATATAAAGCCCAAAATAGCATGTGGGCGCTGGTGAGGGACACCTGAGCTGGGGGCGACACCAGAAGCCCAAGCCTGGAGGTGTCTGGGAGACTGCCAGCCTCCTACAGCAACCTTGGAGAGCATCTTGGGCATGCACAGAGGGGTCCAGCCTCTAAGTAGCCAGGGCCAGAGGGACCCCAGCTGACTTTTGGGTCACACACATAAGAAGGGGGGAAATAGTCTCCTTATTTTGACATGTAGCCGGAGTTGGCTTTCTTGCATCAAAGGCTCCAGAACACAGCAGAGCTCTGTGCCTTCCACCCTTCACTAGCAATTGCCCTCGATGTGTCCAGAGCTGATCTAGAGGAGGTCCCGGCAGTGCAGACAGAGGCATCCAGGAACAGTGAGGTTCCAGAAAATGGCTAGAGGCAGCAATTTGGAGTCCCAGGAGATGGCACCCTTGGCTAGGATGTCAGAGTCCTCAGGCTAGAACTGCCCCCGAAAGGTAACAAGACATCTGCAGGTGACTTCTAGGCTAGAGAACCAGGAACCTCCACAGAAAGAGCGGGAGATGAGCTGAGTGGTAGACTCCAAGTGGGGCCAGAGAGGGCCACTTGTGAGCTTCTGGAAACACTTGTGCAGAGCTCCCAGAAATAACTAGGAAAGACTCAGCAGAAGGCTGGAGGTGCTCAACCATGGGTGGCTTTGTTACTGTTTAGGTTACCAAAGAAATGTGGTTTGTTACTGTTTAGGTTACCCTTCCAGGGGTGCTCTGGGTGGCCAGAGAACCAGGGTACAGTCAGAGTACTAATAATACCTGAGTTTATATTTCTCTTTTTAAATTTCATTTACTCCTGCTTTTGGAAACAAATGTTTATCTATTACATAAATAAAGCTGGAGTGTTGTTTTCCTGATGTTTCTCCGAGGTCTGTCCCCAAACCCCAGCTTTCACTGCGGTCCTAGTTACACTACCTGCCCCCCCACACACACACACAACAGTGCAGTCCACCACCCGAAGCAGGGAAATGGGGGAGCAGGGTCCGGGGGCCGCGGAAACCTCCCTTACAACCTCCCCGTGCTCTCCCAGGGCCATGGCGATGGCTGGAGGGTCTGTGGTCTCAGACATGGTCTTTTCATCCAGCAATCCTACCCTCTCCATCTCCCCCACTAACTCCTGCCAACTCCCAGGCTCGCATCTCTCTGGGTTCTTAGTGTCTTGACTTGCTTGCTTCCCATTACCTTCACCTCACCTCTGGCGCAGCCCCAGCCCCGGTCCCTCCAGCTTTGGTCACCCAGAGTTGCTTCACCTCTCTCATCTTCATTCCAGAAGCTCTACTTTCTGAACACAACCTCTTAATCTCCAACTTTCTTGTTTTGTTTTGTTTTTTAAGAATACACTGAGGGTTTGTTTTTTTTTTAAACTTATGGCGGACATCAGTCCCTGAACAATCCCACCAGCCACCCCCATTCCAGCCTCCCCTAGCCTCTGAGCTCTTCCTTGCCTCTCGCCACCTCCCTACCATGCCAGGACTCAGTGGCTTATCTGAGTTGGGCGAGGGGTGGCAGGAGAAGTTCCCGAAGCGAAGGGGAGCACTGATTGCAGACAGCAGCACATACGTCCCCCTTTCTACCTCAGGACCTTGCTGTGTCCCCCACGCGTCAGCCCCCCTGCTTAGCTAACCCTGCTCATTCTTCAGCTCTCAGCTCAAACACCACTTCCCAGGGGTCAGCCGCCTCTGTCCTCCCGTGCCAGGCTCTGTCTCAAGCACACATCACAGGGGTGGCCGTGGGCTTACCTGTCCAGACACTCAGCCTGCCTCGTGCACCTCTGTGCACAGCACCCAGCACGGTGCCTGTCGCCAGCAGACACGGAGAGGATTGTTTGGGGGTGAAGGGACTGCCAGAGAACACGCCAGGGGCTGTAGCTGATGGCGGTGAGGCAGAGCCCAGGCAGGGGTATCTGTCAGGGTCAGGAGAAAGACTCGTGCCCCCGGGCCCCCCAGCCAGAGGCACCTCAGGCAATCCCCTCAGGTACGGAAGCACGTCACCCTCCCCTGGGCCCGTCTCCTCCCCTTTGGCTGTGGATACCCTCTGGCCCGGAGCTGTCAAAGCTCTGCCACAGAATGAGATCGGCCTCTCCCGACACCCTTTCCTGACTCAGCCTCTCCCGACACCCTTTCCTGACTCAGCCAGGGCATATCCTTGTGGGAGTTTCTAAGGTCCCCACACTGCTGGTACCTTCGGGGGGACAGCTGAAGAGGACTTCCTCCAGTTCTATTGCCATAGCCCCGGTCCCACAGGACTTGTCCTGCTCCTCCCACCGTTCACCCTCTCTACCATAAGCACATGGGCACCATTAGTTGGTTGAAATGGGGACAGCGATTTGGATGGATGTGTGATAACGTTACCAAAACACTGAATTGGTCATACAGGTTACATGAACCGCCTCCCACCCCTCTCACACAGAACACTCTGGTGTTATCACCCCTAAGAAGATTATTTTTACTGTAACAGAAAACACAGTGAAAGGGGAAATGGGACTAGACAATAAAAGGGACTTGTTAACCTCCATGATGAACATGTATAATCTGCCTGCGTGTCCAGCAGAGCTGCAGGCACGGTTTGATCAAGACTCTAGCTCCATTTCTCTGAGCTTCTTCCCTTGGTGCCCTCCTCAGCGTGCTGGCTTCATGCTCGGGCTCGCTACCCTCGTGCTTCCAGGATGGCTAATAACAATAACCAAGGTTACATGGTTCCTGAGTTATACCTGGATGAGGAACAGAGTCCACTCTACAGCTCTCAACAAGAGTCCCAGTCTTTGTTCGGATGGCACCAACTGATGTCACGTGCCTACTCCTTAATGCTGTAAAAAGTCGTCACTATTAGGGTCGTGCTCAGCACGTCCTGTGTAAATACTTGGATTGGAAATTTCCAAGTCTGTGTTTCTCTCTGATTCCATCTTTAAGAACAAGGTGGATAGCCACTACTTTTTTCCTCTATCCTATTTCACAAAGTTGTAAATGATGCAGGATCTGGTGCCAAGGTCCCCCAGGGCTCCGTGGGAGAAGACGAGTATTTCCTAACACTTACCTTGCTAGCAGTACCACTGCCAAACTGAAGCCTCCTTTATTCCACAGAATGACGACCCCCCTTCCCATGGTCTACCATGCCAGCAGGCTTGAAATCCCTATGTCTACACTGCCCTGAAAGTAAAGTGCATCCTCCCCAAGTACCTGTCAGATAGTGTAATGGACTGAATTTTGTCGCCCCGAAATTCCTATGGCAAAGCCCTCACTCCCAATGTGATTGTATTTGAAGATAGGCCCTTTAAGGAGGTAATTAAGGTCAAATGAGGTCATATGAGGGGCCCCCAATTCAGTATTACTGGTCTCCTTCTCAGGGGAGGAAGGGACATGAGGGATGTACGGAGAGGAGAGGCCTGGGGGGGTCCCAGACAGAAGGTGGGCCTCCGCAAGCCCAGGACTAAGGCCTGAAGAAACCAACGCTGCCCATCCTTGATCTTAGACTTCCGGTCTCCAAACTGTGAAAACAGAAATTTCTGTTGTTTCAGGCCCCTGGTCTGTGGCACGTTGTGATGGCGGCCTGAGCAGACTAATGACATACGTGGTTAGGATCCCACCTCTCAGTAGGATCACTTGCCAGAAGCAGTGTGGCGGCAGGCCCGTAACCCCTGGTGCCCAGGGACAATCTGCCTGACATGCAGGATTTGCCAGTTACCATGGTGTAAATGTTCCCACTAGGGCCTATTTTAAGCTCTCAGCGGGGCGTCACTGAGGATGCATCGAGTCGAGCAGACATACACCATGGGCTCTCACCAGCCGGTGCCTCCAGCATTCGTTAGCTGATCCCAGGAGCAAATGTTTAGAGTAGCTCATTGCATGGCAGGGTCTCATTTGCTTGTTTTGTTTTTTTTTTTTAATGGTATATCACTATCTTTCCCTTATTCCCACCCCAGACACACACACTCTAGGCTCGGATTCTCGGAAGAGGAAGTGGCTTAAAAATAAAGCGATCCATCTATTCTGCTGTCCCTCAACTCCTTATCTTTTACTCCAAATCTGTTCGACACGTTAACAGAACATAGGAACGGAGCAGAGTTGTACACAGCTGGCTTTTTGGTTTTTTGGTTTTTTGGGGTTTTTTGCTGGCTTTTGTTTCAGAGCCAACCAGTTCTCCTTGAGGGCCAAGAGCGGGAAAGATATTTCCCATCCAGATCGGGATCTGCATTTTTGTTTCTTCACTGTTTCTTCCCTCGGGCAAAGGAGGTAATTCCCAGAGACCTCTGCTTGCTTTCCCACTATTCACCCAACACATGTTAGCCTACTTGGGAAAATATGTGCTAATTTTATATCCATCCTTGGTTTCACATCTCTCCCCAGAGCAGTTCTTTAAAGTACTTGAAATTCATAACTGAGCATCATGGTTACTTAGACACAAATTTGAATGATTAATTGGATATCTTCCATTCCACTTCAATTCAGGTTGTGCAGAATGTATTCTACCGAGCTCTCCCACCTCCACCTGTGGCTGCGGCTAGGGTTGAAGGATCTGCTTATGCCCGTACCACGGCTACCGGCAGCACCCCCATTTCCTATACTGCGAACTCTGAGTCTTTATTGAGTGATTAGTAGCAGGGTTCCAAAAGAACCCCTCCCCTTTTCCCCCACCTGAAATTCTGAGTTCCTGTTTCTTCTGCATGTCCCTGCTTCGCTAGGACACTGGGCTCTGCCTTAGGCAGGCCGCTGACTTTTTGCTCAGGGAGTGTGTGCATATGGGCATCAGGCATCAGCTCCTGGGGGGGGGGGCACCGGCTGGGCTCAGTCCGTGTGCCTGCAGGCCCCATTACCCCTCCTGTTCCTGTCCCAGGGGGATTCCACTAGAGCACACTTTGGTGATGGTGCAGCAGATACTGCTGGATATTTTCCGGGAAGACCTCCTATGAATTTGGGAAATACCCTGAGGTGTGCCAAAGCAGGGGTGTGCCAGGGGGAAGACCTGATTGTGTGCATCTCCTCTCAGCTTTGCGCTCAGTGATAGCGCGGTGGGAGCTTCAAATTGGCCACGGAGGGAGTATTTACTCCAGGGAAACCAGCAAACATTACAAATCAAGACTCATTCTTTTTTCCCCCAGAGCACCCCCTTACAGCACACTACTGGAAATACCCCTTTAAAAGAAATCTCTCCGAGGAACCAGGAGCCTGTGCAATTAGAATCTTCTCCATGCCACTCCCCAGCTCTCTGGAAGCGCCAGTGCTAGGTGGGAGAAAACAAATGTGAATTACACAACCTCTCTGGAAGGGCCCATTTTCTTCGCAATCCTCTGCGAATGCCGTCCCCTCATTTGGACATCTGGTAGACTCCACTGACTGCAGAATTACAGTTGCCCTGCCATGTGATATCTCCTTTCTTTACACCGACTTCTCTGGGGATTTCTCTCTAATAACCCCATGAGCCAACAAGCAGTGCTGTCTGTTCACAGAGATTCCAGAACCCTAGGGAGGATTGCAATGAACACAGATTTCAGGGCCCAGCCCCCAAGGCAGTCTGTCAGTGGCTCTGGGTTGGGGCCCAGGAATCTGTATTTTTAATACCCCCCCCACCCCCCAGGTGGCTCTGGTATAGCCAGCAGAGGTCCAGAAACCTGGGTTGGGCTGACATTTAGAAACCATTGCATAAACATCTGCGGATATGCTGGGCTTCGCCTCGGCAGCTTCTGACTTGGGAGCCAGCTGGGGTGAGGCTGCAGGACTCACTCAGCCTGTTCTGTTTTCTGGGTTGACAGGCAGCGTCTGAGAGCTTCTGCTCTGTCATCCTTCAGCCCACAAGACACGGGGAGTCTCGGTGACTTTCCTGATTACCCAGGGACACAAAGGCTGCCTCTGAGGTACAGGAGGGGGTAAACTGATTACCTGCCTCTTGAAAAGCTTAATTGCACATCATTTTCTAATTTGTCATTTCCAAATGAAGCACAGAGGCTGCCAGGTGAGCTCAGCTGCACCCAATCAAAGGTCAGGCACATCATTCCCCTGACTCACGGCTGCACCCCAATTTTGCACTGATGATGAGTGGGTGCCCCCCCTCCAGTGACTCCCAAATTTCAGGATGCTAATGAATCACCCAAGGAGCTTGTTAAAAAGCCTGATTCCCAGGCTCCTGACTGGGTTCCTGTTTCAATAGGTCCAGGCTGGATCCAGGAATCCCCTTGTTCAACAAGCTCACCGGGTGAATTTATTTGATATAGCTAGTTTTATTGAAAGCAAAAAGTTTTACATGTAATGTCTAGTCTTTAGGGTAGCTTCCCTCCAGGAATTCCTCTAGAGTAACAATGAATCAGATTTTTCTATAGCTCTTTTTAAAAATAATACTGAGTTTCAGAAATCCAACCATGCATTCCAGCAGAGGAAAATGAGTAACATTGGGGGCCATCTGCCCAGCGACACGTCCGCTCAGAAAACTGGTATATGGTGAGTGACAAGAGAACACCCCCAAGCAGGTGGGCTGTTCCTTCAAGCAAGCCCGGGCTGTAACAGCTGGATGCGATGTTCCCCCACCAGGGTTAATTCAAGTGGTTTCTTTTTGTGAGGGTAATCACCAAATTAAATGTTTTAATTACCAAAATTATATATGCATTTCTTCTGAGAAAAGAGCATCCTCGGAACACAGTATCCACTCCCCAGAGGGTAAAGCTGCTTTGCTTGCTGGGAAGGGGCTGTCTGGAGGAGTCCATTTTAATTTCATTATAAAACCAGCTTGAGAAATAAAGGCATAGATTGACACATATTCCCAGCCAGCTGTGATTTAATGAGCACAATTCAAAGCTTGGAACCTGCCAGCCGCATCCATATTAATATGTCTCTGGAAAAAAAAAAAAAAAACACCACCAACAACAGAGAAAGTGACAAACTGCTATTTCTAGTATTTGAAATGAATTTTAAATTACTGTTAAAATGGCTAACGCAGGTGAGCATCACTTCGAGGCGGCCCAGCTGTCGGCCTCCCGGCCCTAGCTAATGCTGGTCGCCGCAGCGGCAGACAGGGTCGTGGAAGGGAGAGACTGTTTTCACACAGAGCGGCCAGCCCCGAGTCCCGGGGACAGGTCAGCGGGTTTAGCAGCTGAAGCGTGGCTGCTGGGCTCCCGGTTCTGAGCCAGATCCATGCCCCCCGCGCGCTGGCGCCACGCAGCCCCCGCCCCGCGTGCTTTCCTCTTTGGCATTGTTTGCTGCCTGACCGTCCAAGTCATCACGATCATAAAAGTCTTTGTGATTCCGATTTCCCTAGTCATGAGCACAGGAAAATAATACAAATGTCTTGTTCCAACATTTTGAGATCCTAAAAATAAAAGGTGCTGGGTAAGCCTGCGGTGTTAATAAGTACAAAGTGATAGGGTGGGTGGGGAGACAAAGGAAATGCAGCGTGAAGAGAAACCTCAGTCTGTGCATTTCCACATTGAACGAGACAGAACCACCTGCTCCAGCAGAGGGGGAGAGGGTCCCCTGGGTGGGTGAGCCGTTCTTATAGTACCGTGTGGGTGGGGGTAAGGCCCCTGCTCGTGGTTCTGGAGAGCAGGGCGTGAACACTCTCAAGGTGAAGATATTAGCATCTCCCTAAACCTGAGCTCTGCTGAGTGTTTGTTGGTGGTGGTGATAGGTGTGTGTGTGTGTGTGTGTGCGTGTGCGTGCGCGTACTGTGTAACTGGGGGGCAGTCATGATTCAGATCATGGGCTATCAAATCAGACAAATCCTGACTCTTCCCACTTATAAGAGATTCAATTAGACCGTGGGCCTCCATTTTTTCATCTGGAAATGGGGCTAGAACACCAATCTCATTGGGCATTTTCTGTGAGTTAAGTGAGAAAACATAAATGCATGCTTAGACTTGGGGCCTGGCACGGGGTCGTGATTCTTGGTACCGTCTCCAACACCGGTCCCAGTGGCATGGAGTTTCCCATTATTCTCCAATTAAAAACATCTTCCAGCACATGCTGGGCCATCAAAAGTCAGCATTTCAAATCAGGGCCTGGTCATAAAACTCTGAGAGTTGGGGCACCTCTGAGAAAATGAGCAAAATGTTTCACTTCTTCTTTCATACGCTGCTCATGGTTAAATCCAGATAAAGGATGTGACTCAGTGAGTCATGTCTAAAATGAAGAGAACGGGGACTGTCTCCAGAATCACTGACTAGATTCTAAACCCACCTGCAGTCCAGGAATGGAAGTGACACAATCAAGAGCACAGACAGCAAACCCCACTCTCTCTGGTAGACCACAAAAAGAATCCCAAATTGATCAAATCCTAGTCTATAGACCTCACCAGGCCTCAGTTTCCTCATCTGTAAAATGGTCACGCTAACACCTACATCACAAGGGGAGAGTGTGCAGTTTACAGGTGATGCTGGGAGCATGCTTACTACAGCGCCATGCACATAGCAACACTCAACGCACGCTAGGTCCCTTTTCCAACTAGGGGCAGACCCAAACCCTTCCATGGGTCTGAGGCCTGGTCAGTCCCTCAGGGACACCTACGGCACTTAGCTGTCATCCTCCAAAGCTTAGCAGCTTGGACCATCTTCACTGCCATCTGTTATGGCTTGAATCGTGTCTCCCCTAAAAAAGATATGTTGAAGTCCTACCCCCAGTACTTCCGAATGTAACCTTATTTGTTGATAGGCTCTCTACAGAGGTAATCAAGTTAAAATGAGATCATTAGGGTGGGGCATAAACCAGTCTGACTGGTGACCTTCTAAAGGGGAACTGTGGACCCAGAAAACAACGTGAAGGCACACAGGGGAACATCACATGAAGACTGAGGACTGGAGAGTCATGTCTACAAACCATGGAAGGACGGGGATGGCTGGCAAACCTCCAGAAGCTGGAAGAGGCAAGGAAGGATTTCCCCTACAAGTTTCAGAGGGAGCAGAGCCCTGTCAAAACCTTGACTGCAGACTTCTAGTTTCCAGAACTGTGAAAGAATACATTTTTGTTGTTTTGAGCCATCCAATTTGTGCCAATTTGTTAGGGCAGTCCTAGGAAACTATTACACCATCCTTCTTACAGAGGAAATTTGGTTATGCATAGGATAGAAATGAAGATTTGGGAATTAGGTCAAAGCAGGGTTGTGGGAATGCACTAGAGGGTACCTCTGGGATAAATTGAGCAACTGAACTGAAAGGAGGAGGTCATTTTGCTTTGAGATGCGCAAACACACACTCATTTTCACCTCGAACTACTATTTTTCAAGCTCTATTCCCTGAAATCTTCAGGTTCCTTGGAGAATTTTATAAACATTTTCTTTCAGGGTGTCTGGCTGGTTCCGTCAGCAGAGCATGCAACTCTTGATTTCAGTGTTGAAAGTTTGAGCCCCTACGCTGGGTGTAGAGATTACTTTAAAAAAAATTTTTTTTTTTAATTTGCTTTCAATTTCCATTTCTTTAGTATATTTTAATTATTTTACTGGCTTTAAATAAGAAGATTTTATTAAGTTCTTTGCATAAATACCTCGTTTAATCCTTACAACTACCCTACGAATTGGGTGCTATTATTACGCTCATTCTACAGATGAGAAAACTAAGGCATAAAGAAGCTAAGCAATTTTCCCAAGGCCATGTAGCTAGGAAATGGTGGAGCTGGGATTTGAACCTGGGGAATCTGACTCCAGAGCCTTTGTTCGTAACTACTTCACTAGAGTGTCTCTAAAAGCCCCAACACACACACACACACACACACACACTCAAACATTCCATATCAGATTTCAACATGGCGGACACTACCCTCACACAGACTCGTGCTGCCAGACTAACCCTTCTGTAGAGAAAATCTCATTCATTTATTCATTCTGTTAACACGTTTATTGACTGTGTATTAGATGCTTCTGTGACCTTCCTGTAACTACACTGATGAGGAAGATCATAGTTTTATCTTCATTTCTGAAGAATATTCAGATCCGTGCATATCCATGCACTTACAACTGAACCCAGCATCATAGTGAATTGTGCAATAATTGGCCCTTCAGCAGGCAGACACACCATATTAATCATCTTAATGTTTATTGTAGTTTGAATGATATCCGATTGCCTTTTATACCCATGATAAGAAGTATTAGCACTTAGAAGAGAATACTAGTGATTCAGTGTTTGAGAAAAAGTTTCTACTACTCTTCTTTCCAGCTTTTAGATCAGTTTAAATGGAGACTATCCTGAGCTTGCGAAGCGGGCAGTTAAAAGCTGTTACCACTTGCAAAAACACACATGTGGAAATCAGGGTTTTTTTGACTCCATGCAACAGAAACATAATACAAACATAATCTAAACCTAATTTCAAGTTTAATTTTTAACCAAACAGCCCATTTCCCTTGTTGCTTGATTACTATGAATGGTAAATACTGCCATTTGAAATTATAAAATATGGGCACCTGGGTGGCTCAGTTGGTTAAGCATCAGCCTTCCACTCAGGTCATGGTCCCAGGGTCATGGGATCAAGCCCCATGTCCGGGTCCCTGCTCAGTGGGGAGCCTGCTTCTCCCTCTCTCTCTGCCCCTCCCCCCTACTTATGTTCTCTCTCTTTCTCTGTCAAATAAATAAAATCTTTAAAAAAAAAACTGGATTTGTATATATTGGAATTCAGTGTAAAGTTTCTTTTGAAAACAGATAAAAGGTTTGCCAGACCACCATCCGTCCAGATGGCTACTGGGCAAAACAGATAGGGTTCATTTTTCATCTCTTTTCAGCTGCCTGGATCTCCTCTACCCTGTGATCATGGATCCAGTCTTGGGATAGTTACTTCCAATCAAATGTTCAATCTGCTCTAGAGCATTCTCAAGTGGCAAAATGTCAGACGCTGTGGCTGGAGGTCACCCGAGAGGCCGCTCATTCTGCCTGTCCCCACAAGGCAGAGCGAGGCTTCTGAAAATTCTGACTCAACCTTGTGGCAGATGAAAGTGTCCTCCTGGAAATTCTCTGTTCCGATGTGGTTCTGAGCAAAACACAAGGGCTTCTCTTCGTGGAAAGTCTTCAGTGTCAAAGCTGTTTTGTGCTCCTAATGAGAAGGAATGAATTCCATAAAAGTAAGCCTCCTTCCCAAGCAAGAACGGAACAGAGTACTTCCACCAATGATGCATTTACCAACTTGATTGGAGGAATATTTTCTCATTATAGAACTGATTTCATAAATAGCTTATTTTCTTTGTTACATAGTTAATACATGTTCATTGCCAATAAAATGAGAACATACAAATACCAAGAGTAAAAAATAAATAAAATTTTCATAATCTAAATACTCAAGAAAACCCACTGTTAACATTTTGGTATACATCCTCTAGATCGAAGCTCAGTAAATTTTTTCTTTTGAGGACTGGATAGGAAATATTGTAGCCTTTATAGGCCAAGAGCTAAAATTGAGGATATTATGTAGGTACTTAAACAATAAGAGAGAATACAAATTGCCATAAAATTCTTACTGACAAAATTCAAAATATAACAATAACAACAATAATAGAGGCACCTGGGTGGCTCAGTTGGTCAGGCATCTGACTCTTGATTTCAGCTCAGGTCATGATCTCAAGGTCTTGAGAATGAGCCCTGCACAGGGCTCTGCACTCAACAGGGAGTCTACTTCTCTCTCTCTCTCTCTCCCCTCCTTCCTCTGCCCCTCCCCCTGCTCCTGCTCTCTCTCTCTAAAATAAATAAATAAATCTTTTTAAAAAACAACAATAATAATAACAATGCAAATAATTGCCAATAACAATTACATAATTTTCAGTAATGTAGGTCTACTAATGGTAAGAATGGAATTCTTTTTTTTTAAAACCAACGTTTTGCTCAATTGGGGTTCAAAGTTAGTGTTCCCACTAGCATTCATCAAAATCTGTTGCAAGTGTTCATCTCTTAATACTGACCTATAATGAGATTTCATGTATTTCATCTTTGAAAATATCTTCTCACACAGCTAGGTACTACCAAGTACCGCTATCAATCCACAGACATATAATGAATTTTGAGCACATTGTTAGAAATCTGTTAGATTCTCTTCTTACTGGCCTGTTCGCATATCATTACAATGCAATAATCACTTCCATTTGAAGGTTATGTGGAAGTTCCTCGATTGCAGTCAATTGGATTTTAATATGGAAATTCCTCTTATACTTTCATGGAGGTTCAAAAAATTCTGCTGCAACTATCATTTGAGCTCTGAAAATATTTCCCCTGAAAATCTATGTGGGATTGGAGAGCTCTCTTCTCATTTTAACTTGTGAAAGCATGCCAAGTATATAAAGCAACTTGACACTACTTGTGATTCAAGCAACATTAGGTATCTCCAAATGACTTTATTGCAGTATATGTTTGGTACATATACAGTTTAGTCTTTTAATTTTAGACTGAATTCCTTAAGAAGCATTATCAAGCCTGCAGCTGAAGTTAATTTTCAAAGCCATTCAGTGTTCAATAATAATGATTGCTCAATAAATAAAGAAATAAATAAAAATAATAAAAAATTAAAAAAACTTTTTTCAGAAAAATGTGACTCTCAGGCCCAAGTTCAAAAATTGCTATAAATTTTTACCAGTGAAAAGTCCCAGAACTGTAGTGTAGTAGTGAAAGTCGGGGTATTAGCTTCTATTTGTGACAAAAATCCACAGAACTGACAACGGTTCTGTCCACAGCAAATGACACTAGCTGTTCAATCCTACATGATAGACTGAAGTATTTTCTGCCAAGTACCAGCAGATGAATAATACAATGAATAACCACAGATTTTTAATACCTTACATTTCCACAAGCTTTGTAAAATTTTCCAACTAATACTTTCTCTTTCTGCTCCACACCTATTTTTCTTATCACCATCAGTTCTAACACATCTTAGCAGATTCCACTTCAGTTTATACTGAATGAATTAACTTCTTTGAAAATATTCTCAACTCTAGTTGTTCCATGCAGACTCTTCATAGAGGCTCATTCCTCAGCCACTTCAAACTTGGCATTGACTTCTCAAACAACTGACTGGTATCAGTAACATCTATCATCTCAGCAAGGGCCACAGAAAACCACTCAAAATTATTTGCTTTGTTTTTTAATTGACTATTTACATTGCCCCCAAGTCCTCAATTCTTTAGGTAATTGAAGAAAATCGAATAAACACGTTTATTTTCTCTGGACCTATTTCTTCAGCTGTTGTGATCAAACGTGATTTAATTAACGTATTATCAATAGTTGGCTTTCCTTGTTTGGCTAAGAATGCGCCACTCAAAAGTGAGCTTCTTTGGTTGCAGCTTCATTCTCATTTTTTATGTTTGTGAAGGAATTCTACTATCATGAGATATGCCATTTTAAAATTCCTAACTGTCTGATTGTTGCTTTGCTAGGAGTTGGGAGCACTGTGAAGAGTACTTAATCTAGTACTGCTGACCTGTACTGTCTTCTTTTAGAATAGCTATGGTGTGATCACACGCTTGGCCATCAGATTCAACAATAACCCACATTCCACTGTACCCTAAAAAATATGACATTCCAAGTCCACTTTTCTCTTTTTTGGTTTATTTTGACAGGACTGGAATACACATATTTACACATATTGTGTATGTATAAAATAATAAAATACATTTAATGCCACCATATTGCGGTGTGATTTGACCCGGAACATACTGTTGAGTTTCAGCTGCGCCACTGCAATTTGTCGTGCACTGTTGCAATGCAATTCTGGCTCCAACTACCTGGAGGTGGATCAGATTGCACAGATTAAGGGCACAGTTCTCGGCAAGATTCCCCTCACTTTGGACACCAGTCTCAGGCTCTGGGGTTTCCAGGTCATCCACACTTCTGACCAGCTGGCTATAAATTGAGAAGCCCCACGGCCCCCTCAGTTTTAAGAAGGCACTAGAATAACTCACAGAACTTAGGAAAGTGCTATACTTATGATGACTGTTTTACCATAAAGGATACAAATGAGGACCAGCGAAATGCAGAGATGCAGAGAGGGAGTTGGAGGATCCCAAAAGTGAAATTTTCTATGTTCTCAAGATGCGCCCCTCTCCCACCATCTTGATGTGTTTCAACAACCAGGGAAGCTCATCCAAGGTTTGTGTCTAGAGTTTTAATTGGAGTTTCATTACATAGACATGATTGAATCAGTGGCCAAGCAAATGAACTCAATCTCCGGCCTCCCTGCCTTCCCCAGAGGTCAGACTGATATCATGTGGCTCAAATGGTCTTTCTGATGTGGCCAGTCCCCAGTCTGTACCATCTCATCAGCATAAACTATCCAGGGATCCACCCGAGAGTCACCTCATTAGCATAAACTATCAGGCCCCACCATGAATAATAAAAACACTCCTTACACTTGGGAAATTCCAAGAATTTAGAGGGTAACTTCCAGGGACCAGGAACAAAGACCTGCCCATCTTTAGTACACAATAGCCACTGAGCTACGTGCAGATCAGTGAGGGTGCCACTTAACAGTCTCTGTTGCATCCATTCAACTCTGCCTTTGCCCTCCGAGAGCAGCCGTGGCTGACGCATGAACAAACAAGTGTGTTCCCATAAAACTTTATCTATGGACACTGAAATTTGAATTCCCTACAATTTCATGTGTCATAAAATAATCTTCTTCTTTTCGTTTTCCACCCATTTAAAAACATGTAAAAAGCATCCTTAGCTCACAAGTTACAAAAACAGGCCGCAGGCAAGATTTGGCCTGTGGGCCATAGTTGGCTGACTCCTCTCTCATTTAGATTAAGGATTGGCCAGCTACAGCTTGTGGGCCAAATCCTGCACACTGCCTGTTTCTCTAAGTCCGCTTTTATAGGGACAGCCATGCTCACTCATTTATGTAACATCTGTGACTGGGGGCTGCGACAACAGAGTTGCGTAGTTCCAACACAGACTGTGGGCTACAAAACCTAAAACATTTACAGTTTGGCCCTTTGTAGGAAAGTGGGCTGACCCCTGCTAGATCCATGGAGAGGGGGAGTCCAGGTACTGCCTCGAACACATTGATGTCATTGTCTCATCTAGCCCTGTTAGCACAGGTAGGTAGGAGAGACTATCATCACCTTACAAACAGGTAACTAAAGCTTAGCGAGGTGAAGGATCTTGTCCAAGGTCACACAGCTTATAGTGTTGAAGCTGGGGTCAAACGCAAACTTCTGGTAGATGTTGGCATTTCTTGGCTTGTAGCCACATGACTCCATTCTCTGCTCTGTGTCATGTTGCCTTCTCCTGGGTCAAATGTCCCTCTGCCTCTGTGTTATAAGGAGACTTTGTGATTGCATGTAGTACCCACTTGGATCCTTAATCACATCTGCAAAGATCTTTCTTCAGTATGTGGTAACACTTCGAGGGTCCAGGGATTTGGACCTGATTGTTGAGAACCATTACACAGCTTCCTAAAAGTGGTAATGCCCAGTATCTATACAGGTATTATAAAGAAATAGGTGCTCTTTCACACTGCAGTTGGGTGTGAAATCGTTATCATCTTTCTTTATGGCACACGAACCTCAGTTTGCCTCTCCAGATCCACTCTACTACCCTTTTCCATCTTTCTGTGCCTCTGGGGGCTGACCAGTGTGACCCTGGGCTCTGGCCTCTGGCTGAGCCCTGCTAAGGAGAGTCATGGGAAGGACCTGGGAAGATGGGAAGAGGGTGAGGGTACTGTTTCCCTGGCTTCCTCCGCGGCCTAGTTTGGCTGCATCTCTGCACCAAAGGGAATAGCTCCTATCAGGAGACGCTTTCCCTAAGTTACCCTCTCCAGCTTCTGGTAAGTGCTCCCTCTCTGCCCCCTCCAGTCCAGGGGTGGTAATCTCCCTGGGCACTATACCAGCCCTAGCTGGTTTCACACCTTTTTTGTATACCATCCTTTTATTAGACATCCCTCAATTACCCAGTTTTAGTGTGCCACCTGTTTCCCGTCAGGCCCTGACTTGTGCCGGCTACATGGTCAAAGCAAAGATCTACTCATAAGAAAGTTCATTAGCAGAGCTATTTATAATAACAGAAACTCAAAACAGCCCAAATAACCAAAACAGGAGATGGTTAAGCAAATTATGGTCCCTCCACATAGAACATAAAAATATATTAACAATCAGGGCACCTGAGTGGCTCAGTCAGTTACGAACCATGAGAGACTACGGACTCTGAGAAACAAACTGAGGGTTCTAGAGGGGAGGGGGGTGGGGGGATGGGTTAGCCTGGTGATGGGTATTAAAGAGGGCACGTACTGAATGGAGCACTGGGTGTTATACACAAACAATGAATCATGGAACACTACATCAAAAACTAATGATGTAATGTATGGTGATTAACATAACATAATAAAATAAAAGAAAATTTTAAAAAAGTAAAAAATAAATAAAAATAAACTATAAAAAAAAAAGTGTCCAACTCTTGATTTCTGCTCGGGTCAAGATCTCAGAGTCATGGGATCGAGCCTTGCATCCAGCCTTGCCTCTGGCTCTGTGCTCAGCGGGGAGTCTGCTTCTCTCCCTCTTCCTCTGCCCCTCCCCCTGCTCGTGCACACTCTCTCTAAAATAAATAAATCTTTAAAACTATATGTATTAACAATCATATTGTAAAACAATATTACCAAAAGTATATTCCTAAGTAAAAACCCCACGGAATTGTATATATAATAACGTCCTATTTTTATAAAGAAAAAAATTAATTGGGAAGAAAATTAAAACCATATATATTACATTTTAATAAAAAATGTATCAATATGTGCTTGTATATCTTATACATAAAATGTGCATATTTTGTTGTGTATATATGTTATATAACATACTATATATTATATGCTATGTAATGTATTCATGTTATATTTATATAATATATACTGTATCTTAGATTTATTATATTGTATATGATGTCACTTTTGTAAAGAATGATCTACTTATCTACTTGTACAAGTTTTGTCATGTGTGTTATATATAAAATAACACGTAATATCCATGTGATAGAAACCATGCATATATATGCACGTATGAATGTGTATCTCTTCCAGATGTGGGCTGAGATCATTCAGCCCTCTGGGCTTGAAATAGTATAGGTTGTATCCTCTAATCCATGTTTGTGTTAAAATCTATGTACGGTGTCCTACTCAAGATTCATCCAGATTCCCAGGGGCTCACTGCTGTTTCCAGAATCTCAGCCCACCGAGGCTTCTCCTCCCCCTTCACTGCCCAGCTCAGACGTGGGATTCAGCCACTTCTCTGAAACTGGAGAAATGTGGGATTTCTCCAAAACGACCTGCGCAAGGCAAACGTGTGCGTGGTGGACCTTTTCTTAAGGTTCAGAGCACTATGCGGCTACCCTTCCCGCTGTCAGCATCTCAGGGGCCCTCGCCTCTCAGGCTCTGCCCACAGTCGGGGCGAGCTTGGCTGTAGGGGTGGTGGGCGTGGGTGGGTGTGGCCGAGGGAAGCCGTGGGTGGGTGTGGTCACGGACCCAGCCTTAGGCGGGACGCCGAGGCCCTCTCTCTAGGCTCTCATCGGGCCGGTTTCCCCACCCCCTCTTTGTCTCGTGCTCTCCACCACAAGATTACAAACCAAGATTCCTTGATGACTCTGGTGGAGGTCACTCTGGGACAGAAGCGACCAACCAGGGGAACCTGAACCGTGAGTCCCTCCCCTACGCTAGTCTCTAAAGGGAAGCAGCTGAGCATTTGCTTCCCACCTCGACTGGAGCAAATCCCGGCTCGCCACTTGCCGGCAATATGATTTGGGGCACGTTCTTCACGTGCCTCAGTTTCCCTATCTACAAAATAGGGATGGCACTCACAAATAAAGAGGTACTGAGAATTAAATGAGTTAAATACAGATGAGATCTTTGGATTGGGTGGTAGGCAAAAGTTTCTTAGCGTTAATATGTATGAAGTGTTCAGGATGTTTGGTTCAAAGTAAATACTATTGTTAGCTATTTAATTTTTTTCTCCACAAATATGCTTTATGTCTCACCCTACCCCTCCCATGAACATGCAGGAGTGGAAACTACAGTTTGGTTTTGAATTATTTGTATGTAGCTGTAGCTATATCTAAAATATCAGAGGAAAATATTTCAATACGTGGGAGGTGGGATTATGGTGTTTACTTTTTCCTTTGCACTTTTTCAAGTTTTCCTAGTTTCGTACATTGAGCATTTGTTATTTTTGCAACTATGGAAAATGCAAATTTTTTTCCAAAGAAAGGCAAGTGACGCCTCTTGGGATGATGGTGGTGTAAGTTAGGAGAAATCTTTCCCATGTATAAGTAGATTAAACCCTCAAGACTAGGCACGGCTTCTTGGCTCCTTGGGAAATGGGTAGACCTTTAAAATTAATGATTCCCCACTGTTTGAATTTCATAAGAATCTGTGATTATTTATTTCTCTTCAGACTTGCCATTTCAGCATCTTAAAAAGAAACCAAACAAAGAGAAATTAAAGTGCAAGACTCGATTGTTTCCTACGAACCAAATTGTTCTGAAAATTTCCCCTTCGATTCCTAGATTTTAAGAGGCTTAGCCTGCTTCCTGCCCCCTAATTGCTCCATTAATTTAATCTGTTCAAAGTCTCCCCAGAGTCTAAATCATCGGTCCTCAGGGCTGGTTCAGGCTGGTTCTAGCTGGTCTGCTCTCTTCCACAGAGTTGTGCTGAGCTGTTTTACACGTTACCCTGAGTTCTATTTTGCTAGCTTTTTCCTTCCAAGAGGGTTTCTCCTGGCCTAATTAAGTGAGCTCTGGTATTTGCATGAAGTTGCACATTAAGTGAAATGATGTGCACTCATTTTCCTTTTCTCCAGTAGACACCTGGAGCTACGCATTTGTCCTAATTTTCCTGTTTTGGTTCCTGATCATTCTCTTATGGGCACTCAGTAGCTTTATGTTTATGTAGCATAAATCGGTTCTTTGCATAAAAACAGACCCCAAACAAGTTAGTTCACTTTCATTTCCTTACCTATAAATGAGGATAAAAACATACGTATTGGTTTCCTAGGGCTCCTGTAACAAATGACCACAAACACGGTGGCTTAAAATAATAGAAATTGATTCTTTTCATAATTTTAGAGGCAGGGAGTACAGAATGGAGGTGTCAGCAAAGTCATATCCACCAAAGGCTCTGGAGGAGAGTCCATCCAGCTCTGGTCTTCCTTGGTTTGTGGCAACATAACTCCCATTGTCTGCCTCCAGCTTCACATGGCCTTTCCTGTGTCTCTCCTATCTCGTGTCCTCCTTTTTTTCCTGAGGTCACCAAGTCATCCGATTTAGGGCCTTCTCTAAATCCAGGATGACATCATCCCTAGATCCTTAACTTAATTATATCGGCAAAGACCCTGTTTCCAAATAAGATCCCATTCATACGGACTTGGGATTATGATTTGGACATATCTTTTGAGGGCACACTAGGCCACCACTACACCCTATCGACCTTGTTGAGTTGCTGTGTGAGTATTAAAAATGATATGATAATATGGGTAATGCCGCTCCCACAGAGCCTGACACACTGTAGGTGCTCAGCCGGTGATGATAGTTATTATCACTGAGGGAGTACTTTTGCTGGGCCAGGCCTGACACCAAGCCTGTCTCTGCCTCAGCCCACTCACTCCCAACAGCATCTCCCTGAAAGAGATAACGCCCGGTGGTACAGATGAGCAAACTGCAGTTTCAGAAGCTTAGAGGGGATGGTAGTAAGAAGTGGAGCTGGCCCTCAGACCGAGGTTTTTGTGGTCCAGAGCCTGTGCCCTTCTCCATTGCACTCGATCACCTCAGTGTTGCTTGTCTTTCTGCTCCTCTGCTGTGACCCAGCACCTTCCCTCACCCCTGTCCCACTTTGCACTCCGACCCAGAACTCTGTTTGGTAGGAATAATTAGCAATGGAGAAAGAAAAGCCAGAAGTTTCTCGGGGTTTCCACACCTGCTTGAGTGTCCTGGCGACATGGCAGCTGGCTTGCCCCAGGGTGAGTGACCTGAGAGAGGAAAGTCCTAGTGCCATTTCTGTGCTCACCTGGGAAGTCACACACATCACTTCTGCCACATGAGTTTGTTGGAAGTGAGTCACTAAATTCAGCCCGTACTAACGGGGAGGCGGATTTGGTATCACCCTTTGAAAGACCTATCAGAGACATGTTTAAATCTTGGAAAGATGTATCTGTGGACATGTTTAAAACTACCACACTCCATGAGAGGAAGATGGCTTTCATTGACGAACTTCATCTGGCCATTTAAACCCAGTTAGCTGTGCAAAGGTTTAGGAGAAGGAGCTGAGGAGAGCTAAATTGTTCCACATAAACAAAGGGGGAGAATTTGAACATTAGGTCAAAAGAAGGGAAGAAGGAAAGAAAGGGAGTGAAGAGAGGGTGCATGAGCCTGGCAAAGACTTGTACGAACAGGTCTCGCTAATATGTTTGATGTTGACCAAATGAATAAACTTTTCTACACACACACACACACACACCTTTTTTTTTTTTTAAAGATTTTATTTATTTATTTGTCAGAGAGAGAGAGAGAGCATGCACAAGCAGAGGGAGCAGCAAGCAGAGGGAGAGGGGGAAACAGGCTCTCTGATGAGCAAGGAGCCCAATGCAGGGCTTGATCCTAGGACCCCGGGATCATGACCTGAGCCAAAGGCAGATGCTTAACCAACTGAGCTACCCAGGCGCCCCCCCCCACACACAAACCATCTTGTGTTAGAGGCTTTTATTATTATTATTATTGGTTTTTTAAAGATTTTATTTAACATTTATTTATTTGAGAGAGAGAGAGAAGGGGTGGAGGGGCAGAGGGAGAGGGAAAGAGAATCTCAAGCAGACTCAGCACTTAGGTCGGAGCCTGATGTGGATCTCACAACCCTGAGATCATGACCTGGGCCAAAACCAAGAGTGGACGCTTAACCGACTGAGCCACCCAGGCGCCCCGTGAGAGGCTTTTAATGGTGATGGTGGAACGGCAGTTTCAGAGTCTAAGCAGGGACCACACTTGAGGACAGTGAGCTGATTTGTGAGTTTACACTATGTTACAGAAGCAGATGCTAGAAGCCAGAAGGCCCCTGGGAATTCTCAGAAATCTTGAGAAAAGCAATGACATTTCCATGAGCTTGGAAAAAGAAGCAATAGGTGACCCCTGCTCTGGAGTTGTCACTCAGCATGGTGCACTGAGAAGGCTTCACCTGGGAGGGGCAGAGCCCATCCTAATTTCCAAAAGCAGCCTGCAGGCAAGAGGATGGGTACTAGCTCCTTGGGGTTAATTCCGCTATTAACTGTCTTGGGAGAATTCAGGGTTTCTGACAAAATCCTAAGATTTGTAGTTTTTCCTCATTATTTCAAGTCATCTGTTCCCCTCTTCTATAACGATTGGAGATGGGGTATTTCGGGGGCTTCAGGCTTAATTAAACCTGAAAAATAAATTCAATATCACTCCACTTCAGGCATGACGTCAACATTATCATGCCCATCATTCTGTTTCCTGTAGTTACCGGGTTTGTACATCTCCTTTCTTCTGAGAAACATAAAGCCCTATTGAAAAATCTCTTGAAGAACATCCCTCATATTTTAATATTTAACAAAAACCCTTTTGACAAGGAAAGGCACCAAAGGAAAGAGGGTTAATTGGAGGAGAGAACATCATGAAGCTCAAATGTTGAACCTTTCTCCAAGACTGTATTTGGCTGAGTCATTACACATTTAAAAGTCAGGCCTGGCTTCTTTTTGTAAGTCAGTGTGGCCACCAAGGGAGGGTCCTGGTTCTCCCTGGAACCCCAGTGCTCGACATGGTCTATGTGCTATAAATATTTGTTGACTCAGGCATTCCTAAGAGATTGTTAACACTGAGAGAATAATTAGGATCTAGCTCCAGAGAATTCCCAAAGGTAAAAATACTTTGAAATAATGAAGCCCCTGATCAAAATGTCCTGAATGTCCTTGTTCTATACTAAGTCTGATCAAGATTCAGGAAGGCAGAGGGGGGCAGTTCCCTGGATGGGATTTGGGGGGGGGGGCGAGGATGGCAGAGGGCTGGTGCATTTGTCCATACCATATACACACATTTAGGTTAGTGCTTTTAGACATCCTTTGGCCTGTTTTCAAAAACTTCACTACCAAAGGTCATTCAAAATAACTGAATGATGAATAAACTTTGAAAGAGGTCCATCACTCACAGAATTAGATACTGTCTTATATTATTCTCCCTTACTTTTACCCCTACATTTTGAGTCCCTGAAGAGATGTTGAATTTCATGACAATAGGGCCCTATGTTTCCCATCTCAGGCCCCTACAGCAGCCTTCTTTGGCCCTACCCTCCCTCCATTACTGGCCCTTCTCCAAGTTCACCAATATGTCCTGCCTTCAGGATCAGTATACTTGCCCAGTTCCATAAATAATGGATGCATCAGCTGGAGCCTTCTTATCTCTTAAGACACAGAGAGGATTGTCTCAAGCACCCCATTCCATAGACTTTGGAAAGCCTGGTGCCTTCTCTAAGCCTTCTGCACGTTCCCGGGGGGAGGGGGGCAGAGGGAGACCTGCATTCTGGGTTACCTCTTGTTCTGACCTTCTGTTCCTATGAATTAGTTCACCTTAGGGCTTGTCTTGCTGTTTCGTATCACCCAAATGTGAGACTCAGCCATTTCCTTATTTTCTGTAAATTCCCATGGACATACCTTTGTATGTATGGCAGACTTTATTTTTACTAAAAATTCAGGAAGATGGAAAGTTATGTATCACAGAAAGTCAGACAAGTTACTTCACTCATTCTTTATAACCTCCTTGGTCATGTTCTTAAAAACATCCTTCTGGGGGCGCCTGGGTGGCTCAGTCGTTAAGCGTCTGCCTTCGGCTCAGGTCATGATCCCAGGGTCCTGGGATCGAGCCCTGCATCGGGCTCCCTGCTCAGCGGGAAGCCTGCTTCTCCCTCTCCCACTCCCCCTGCTTGTGTTGCCTCTCTCGCTGTGTCTCTCTCTGTCAAATAAGTAAATAAAATCTTAAAAAAAAAAAAAAACATCCTTCTGGGGGCACCTGGATGGCTCAGTCAGTTGAGCATCCAACTCTTGATTTCGGCTCAGGTCATGATCTCAGGGTTGTGAGATCAAGCCCCACATTGGGCTCTGTGCTGGGTATGGAGCCTGCTTGGGATTCTCTCCCTCTCCCTCTGTCCCTCCCTATCCTCATCCCCCACCCCCACCCCAGCTTGCTCTCTCTCTTTCTCTCTCTCCTCAAAAACAAAACAAAACAAAAAAAACCCAAAGTCAAAACAAACCAAAACAAAACCAAAAAACATCCTTCTGCCATTTCTTCTGCCTTCTGCCAGGTTATGTAATCCTCCTCTCCATCTTCTTCTCTCTCCTTCTTTTCCTTTGTCTTAGAAGAAAACAAAACTATACAACCCCTCCCCTCCCCAATGCTTCCTGTTTTCTGAACCTCCCATACATATTCAAGGACCACACTAAAGTTTTAACATTACCACCCCCAAGGAAAAGCTCTTCTTAAATTCTAAAACAAATCAATTCCCATCCTAGTTTTTGTCTGGATATTAATTAGTAGGAGAATATGGTGAGGGTTTAGTTTTCTAGTTACTCTGATTCCCAGTTTCCCCATCTATGAAATGGGAATACGATTGCCCCTGCTTCATAGAAGAGAGGTGAGGATGAGTAAGTTAATGTGGAAAGTCCTTAGCACAGTGCTTTGTACGTGACCTACCTACTCTTATTTGTTCCCACTCTTCCTGCTTCTTGAGGTCCTGTTCAGAAATTTTGGCCCAAATCAAGTGCCAGCATCCCCAGAGAGACTTTTGTGAGCTCTCCTAGCCAGAGCTAATGGGTCCTTCCAGTTGCTCCCTCCTGCATGCATTCCTGTGGCACTGGATTTACACTTCCTTTCAGTGCACAGATGCGTACAGCAAGCCCCTAAATGAATTTACAGTCTGAAGGGAAAGACAGACATGGGCATATAGAAAGGGAATGACCCAAGGAACTTAGGGGTGGGTGGAGGAAGGACGAGCAAAGAGGCACATTCGGCAGCGTCAAGGTTTTAAGTTCAAAGTCAGCGAGGTGATCATGTTGCCAGTGTAGTCAGCCCTGAATACCATTACGCAGTTCTTCCTTGGGTTTTCATCTGTCGCAGATTTTACCACGGTGTCGTTTTAGGGCTTGCCACTGTTACACTGTGCTGATTATTTCAACATGTGTGTATCAGGCAGGGCTTGATCAGGGAAGCAGAACTACTATGAGTTATGGGATAAGGAATGTATTATAGGAAATGGACCTTAGATAATTTTGGGAAGAGGTAGGGAAGAAAAGGTCTGGAAAGAGGAGTTGAAGATTCAGAGAAAAGTCACTAACCAGACCTGGCTTACGGGGAAATGTGGAAGCCAGGCAAATCCAGCTGCTGGACTAGGATCGGGAGGGGAGCCGGGGGGATTGTTGGCTCTTTATGATGGCGTCCTCCGTAGGTTCCCAGCACAGCATCTGTTGGCAGGCCCGGGGTTGCTGCGGGCAGAGCAGGCAGACAGGAAGGAGGGCTGGATGCAGAGTGGGGAAGGATGAAGGCAAACCGGGAAGTGCTAGCATGTCTATCCATCTCGCCACCTCTTACCAACCACCGCCGTTAGACTGTAACGTTACCTGCCTCCTTTCTGCTTTCTCAATCTCATACCACCTCACTTTTGGCCAGCTCAACCCAGAGCCACACAGAGAAAGGAATTCTAGGAACAATCCAGCAAAACATTCATTATGAATCTCGGTATTCACTGCAAATTGGAAAAATTGCTGATTGCTAATATCTATTTCTTAGAACAAAGAATAAAGAACAAAGAGGGAAAAGTTATAGAATCTGGGTACAGTCAGATTTTTAGAACAGTCACATTTTTAGAACAGACAGCCCATAATCAGATTCACATGTATACAGATACATAATATATGATAGAGATGGTTCTGTAGAAAGGACAGTCTTTTCAGATAAATGGTGCTGGGCCAATTGGATGTTCAAATGGAATAAATATTAATCTTGACTTCCTATTTCATAGCATATATAAATATCAATTCTAAGCACATTACAGATCGAAATGTGGAAGATAGAACAGTAAATCTGCTAAAAGATAAAACAGGAGACTATTGGGACACCTGACTGGCTCAGTTGGTAGAGCATGTGACTCTTGGTTACAGAGTTGTGAGTTCAAGCCCCACAGTGGGCAAGGAGCCTACTTAAAAAAAATAATAAAAATTGAAATATGGGCGTGCCTGGGTGGCTCAGTCAGTTAAGCATCTGCCTTGATCCCAGGGTCTTGGAATCAAGCCCCGAGTCAGGCTCCCTGCTCAGCGGGGAGTCAGCTTCTCCCTCTGCTCCTCCCCCTGCTCATGCTTTCTCTCTGTCTCTCTCTCTAGATAGATAGATATAGATATGTACATTGGTATATATATCAATTAAATAAAATCTTTTAAAAAAATTAAATGTAAAAAAAAATTTTTTAAAAAGGAGACTATCTCCATGACAGGTTACCCAAGTTGGGTAAGATTTCCTAAATAGAACCCAAAAAGCACTAATCTCTTTTGAAAAAATGCAGAATAATTGTAAAGTACAATTGTTGGGTGGGGTATAAATTAATTCAACCACTTTGGTTGATGGTGTCTACTAAAGTTGAATATATTCACACCCTATATTCCAGCAATTTCACTTTTTTTTTTTTTAAAGATTTCATTTATTTATTTGACAGAGAGATAGACAGAAGAGCACAAGCAGAGGGAGAGGGAGAAGCAGGCTCTGCACTGAGCAGGGAGCCCAATGCAGGACTCGATCCCAGGACCCTGAGATCATGACCTGAGCCGAAGGCAGACGCTTAACCATCTGAGCCACCCAGGCGCCCCAGCAATTTCACTTTTAGGTATGAATGTATATGTAGGCTTATCAAAGTACTTACCTAAGAATGTTCATAACCGCCTTATTAGTAGCCAAAACCAGGAAGCAAGCTAAATGTCCATTAACAAAAGAGCAGATGGGGCGCCTGGGTGACTTGGTCGGTGACCTTCAGCTCAGGTCACGATCCCGGGGTCCTGGGATCAAGCCCCGCGTCGGGCATCCTGCTCAGTTGGAAGTCTGCTTCTCCCCCTCCCTCCTGCTCGTGCTCTCGCTTGCACATGCTCTTTCTCTCTCAAATGAATAAATAAAAAAATCTTTAAAAAAATTTTTTAAAAAAGACCAGATAAATAAATGTGGGTACATGTATGGAATGTTATACAGCAATGAAAATGAACACCTACTGTTTCAGGCAAAAACACAGATGAGTTTCACAAACGTGATTTTGAACAAAAGAAGCCAGACACAACTGGATATAGTGTGTGACTCTCTATAAAGCTCAAAACGGATAAAACTAACCTATCATGCCAGAAGTCACGCTAGTGGTGTCCTTTAGGTAGTGGGGTTTAATGGCTGAGAGGAGGTAAGAGGGGGAGCTTTGGATGAGCTGGGAATATTCGGTTTTTTACCTGGAAGGTGGTTACGATCTCTGATAATTCATTAAGTTATACATGTATGATGTACGCTTTCTGTATGTATGTTTTACTTCAGACTTTTTAAAAAGATTATTTTTAGAAAAACTTTTAAAATGTCTTGTGTTACCCATCACCAACTGTCATATCTAGTAGTCTTTTTCTTACTTTTTACCTCTTTTATCCCTCCTACATTATTTTGTACCCTCTGGCTCTAAAAATGTGTTTCCTTTCATAATTCTTCTTGCACCTTGGACCCCTGACTTTATTGCTCAATAAATATTTCTTGAGTATCTACAATAAGCCAAGCACTGAGCCAGGCCTAGAGCTCATGATGGTGACTAAGCTAGCAAAGGCTTTGACCTCATGGAGCCCCAGCTTCCAAAGGAAAGAGGCTTCTAAACGGGTAATTGCATCACAACTGACTCTTTTCTCCCCTCTCAAAATGTAGGCCTTCCCCAAAGTTCTAGATTAAAGCCAGCTTCTCAAAATCCACTGTTTGTGCCCATTAATGACCCCACTTTTCCCCACATGATCGCTGTGTAAGACCTCAGCACTAACTGACAATTTCCTTCATCCCACATCCCAAATTCTGCTTCATCTTGCACATTTCGACCTCTGAAATGTACGTACCCACTCCTGCTTTCCAGCCCTGTAGCTTCCAACCAAGTGGAAATCCTAACTGCTTCTGTTGCCCCCTCATTTAGGGTTGATTTGTAGAACTAAAAGCCACTCAAGCTGGTTTGATCAGAGCTCAGGTTTAGGTAGCTAACAAATTGTTGAAAAATCTGGAGAAGGCATTTGAAACAGAGCTTCTCAACCCTTGGAATCCTACTACCCCTGTCAACAATTGGAAAGTGACTCCTGTCTCTATAGAAGTCCTTGAATTAGGAAGCAAGTTCCCTCTGTGTCACCGATGTCCACAAAATGGATCTTTGTCCAGAAGTCCAGCTCCAAAGAGGGGGTGCATTATAGTTTCCAGCCTTCTAACCTCAGCGGCACAGGTTAGAAGGGATGTCGAGCATGCCAGACCTCACTGTCTCCCTCACCTCCTAGCCAGACTTCCGGCTTCCCTGCACTTGCCCACGATTTCCATTCTATTCATTGCTTCTGGCTGTGATTATTATCACTCCACAGCTCAAAAGCCTCCTGTGACTCATCCTCTCCACTGAAGTAGGTTAAAATGCCCTCACCTGTCATTCAAGGCCCTGTGTGATCCGATCCCAACTGGTTTTTCTGTTTTATGTCCTACTCCACTCCTACAATTTCCTTTACACAGTCTGCTCTTTCCCACCTCGTGCCTTTGTGCAATCTCCACCCCTTCCTGCCATCATTTCCCATTAAAATACATAATGTATTTAGACATTGTGTCTGAAGACAGAGATGTGGGCTGGAATCCTAGCTCTGCCTGGGAAAACGAGATCATCCTGAACTCAAAGCCTCAGTTTCCTGCCTTGTAAAATGGGGATAATAATAGTACCTACTTTACAGGCATGTTGGAAGGGCTGGTCGAGATAAGAACCTGAGCTGCTAATGCACACCCTCTAGAGATGGCGACTACAGTATTGTCCTCTTGATCTTAGCACCCCCTGACTCAGGTGCTCGGGAAATACTTGTGTAATGAATGGACCAGCCAAGCGAAGCAGCAACATGGACCTTGGCTAACCTAAGGTCAAACCAAGGTGATACTTGGTCCCTTCCTGGTCAGTATCAGGGCCCTGGGTGGGGTCAGGTATGGGTGGATGAAATTTCCACTTATTTTATCAAGTTAGGAGAAATAAAAGCTAAGAATCTTAACAGTTAGGCTGGGATGCAACCCCTTGGTCTAGGCCACAAGAAGTTACCAGTGCCTCATGGATTGAAAGCAGTTGGGCCAAGATTCCCTTCCCAAGCCTTTATTTGGACGGCTGTCATCTCTGTGCTTGGAGTAATAGGTATCTGAACACGGAAAGTGGAAGGAGGCAGGAGGTCTCAGATCAGGTGCATTCCCATCTGAGCCCTAGTGGAAAATATTTGTGCAATCTCAGATGCTGCTGGAGGAATAAAAATTGATATGGTCCACTTTGGAGATCCATTTGGCAGTATTTATTAAATATGAAGATGCACATACCCTATGACCCAGCAGTTCTGCTTCTAGGTCTCTGCCCTAGGAAGACACTCTCACAAGGAGACTCGCTCAAGGAGACATTTATAAGGTCCAGGAGTTAAAACAACCTAAGTATCCATCAATGATGAATAAATAAAATGTGCATTTAAACATTAAAATACAAAATAGCAAATGGGAGGGCATGAACTAGATTTTTGTGTATCAGTATGGATAGATTCCAAAAGTATAATTTTGAGTGAAGAAAACAAGTTGCAGAGCAATGCACTCAGAATGTTAAATATGTAAGATTGTTCAGGGATACATATCTGTACTGAGCTTTAAACAATGAGCTAAAGGGATACAAGCTGAATTCATCATTGTAGTTACTTCTGGAAGGACGAATTAGACCAGGAATCAAGAGGACTTAAATTTTGTCTATAAATTTTTTTCTCTTTTAATTAAAAAACAAAACCTTAAAACCTTAAAGGACAAATATTAACAACTGAATTTAGAATGCTGTTTGGAGTATAAGAACTCTATTCTAAGTGAGAATATTCCTTTGTCCTCAGAAAACAAAGATACGGCTAGGAGTCTGAGTTGGGTCTATGTCTGTGTGTTGTGTCATGCCGTGTTGGGTGAGGAGGTCCTGGTGAATAACTTTCACTGCTGTCCTTGAGGAATGTCCACTCGCAGACAACAGAAATTAATCATTGCCATGGCGTTTAAATTTTAACAACTTAAATACCTATGGGCCTTTTTGACTCTCTGATGAAGGCTATGTCCTCTTGATTCTAGGGGTAAAAATATTCATGTGCGCAATTTGGCATATGATGTTGTGGGGTCTGTGGGCCTTAGGCTGAATCCTCACCACTGTGGGCTGGCCAGAGGTTGGCTTCTCTTGACCTCCAGAACAGCTATTAGAAATGCATGGCAAGGAGACCAGAGAGACTTGTTAAAATAATATATAAATACAACGCTGTCTTTGCAGAAAGACAGTTTGAAGTGAGGGAGGGAGTGAGAGAGAGAGAGAGAGAGAGGGAGAGAGAGTGTGCGTGTGTATGTGTAAAAGCTGCTGAAACCCTAAAAAAATAAGCACAGCTTCTCAAGAGCTCTTAGTTTGCATCCTGAAGTGTAATGCCAGTGTAAATGCTAGCATCCCAGCATCCCAGGCCTTGGAATTTGCTTCTCTCACCCTGGAGCAGGATGATTAGAGAGACCCATTTGGTCTCAGCGATGTCTGTTCTTCCCGCAGGGACCACACAGCGTCCAGCTTGCCGCACGGCCAACCTCTGTCGCCCCTTGCTGGAAGGCCTCAGGCTTTCACCCACCATCCCTGGTGAGACGGAGCCTTCCCATGAAGGGTGCACGCAGCCCCCTTTTGCCCCTTGACCTCAGGCGGAGACTAAGATGGCTTTTGAAACTGAGCATTTTTTTAAAGAATCATTTTGGTATTTGGAGTTTCTGAATTTGACTTCTAACAAAGGAATTAAAATAGAGGAATGTAACGGAGAAATAAGTTGAAATGTTTAGGTCTGCTGCATCTTTTCCAGTTGATATGAAGGTCTGTTGAGCGGAGGGTGACAAGCTGCCAGACAGCCCCCCACACACACACCTCCCGAGGGCAGCTTCCCGACAGTCGTGTTCCCAGTCGCAGCGCTGTGGCCAAAACACTAGAGAATGCATTAGACATTTAGAGGAAACTTCATCTCTTCCAAAGACCCAAAGTCAGATGTAGCCTTAAATATTTTATAGGAAAATATTTGCAAAAAGTGTGACTTGGCAATAAATCACAAGATGGTACTCATTAAGGTTACTTGCTGACAGAGACAACTGGAGTAATGATCCAGGCCCAGAATTATTTTGGAGCCATGAAAAATCTATCAAGATATATACATAAAATCTTGTTCTTTCATTTTGCCAAGGCGAACTTCTCTTGGGTTGGGTGAATAAAGCCCAGTTTGCTCCGCTCTGGAATCCAGGGAAGCAGCGTGACCTGGGGCAGCTCACGCAGAGCCCTCACTCTGCTTTGGCTGAAACAGAAGAATCGGCCTCCCCATCCCTAGTGCAATCGACTCTCCTTCAGAATCCCACCTCTGCAGGCGGGGGTGGATTTTATAGAATTCCTTGCCTGTAGACAAGCTATGGTTCCCCAGGGCCTCCCCTGGAACCTCGTGTAGGAGGCTCTAGAAACCCATCCGGGAAATGCACACAGCCCTGGTAGGAGCTCTCTGGGGAAAATATTTCTTCCCAACAAACACACACCCGGCACTTTTGGGATCCAGATGGCGGTTGTACCCTGTGGGCCTCTACCCCAGAGAGAAAATCCTGAGTGCCCCTACTGCACTTGCTGCCTTCTGTTTGCTTACAGGCTCCATTCTGCTAACTTGGATGGCAGGGTAGATGTCAGCGGCTCCTGGGAAGAGCAGTGGTTCTCAAACATTAGCTTCAGAATCACTTGGAGGGCTTATTAGACTGAAGGCTATTAGGCCTCATCTCCAGGGTTTTTGATTCAGTAAGTCTGGGAAGGGGTCCCCAAATTTGCATTTCTAGTAAGTTCCCAGTTGATGTTGATTCTGCTGGTCCTAGGATGCTCTCTGAGAACCACTGGTCTGTGCGTTTCATCTGAGGTGCCCCTAATTCCTCAGCTTGGGTCTGGTCCCAGAATGTAGCCCTCAACAAACAGCCCTCCTCTACACAAACATCTTGGAAGGAAGGGCAGTGCAGATGTAGTTAGGCCGACAGAGAATCCAAAGTTATGTCTAAAACAGCCGTTTCATTTTATGTTCAGCAGAACATTCTAATCCATTCTGGACACTACAGAGGGAGTCTGGAGTGGTCCCTCTGCTCACTCCCACCAGCTTGCCCTTCTTGGGGCTCTCTCACTAAAGAGGGGCCTCATTATGACCCTCAGGCACCCAGGTGGCAGCTCCCTCCTTTTGGAGGAAGAGCCTTTTCTTCTAGACATCCTGTCTTGTCCCCCTTCCCCACATGGCCCCTCATTTGGTTCATTTCTTCTTTTTTTTTTTTTTTTTTTTTTTTTTTTTTTAATTTTTTTTATTGTTATGTTAATCCCCATACATTACATCATTAGTTTTAGATATAGTGTTCCATGATTCATTGTTTGTGCATTGGTTCATTTCTTCTGCTGGGCTGTACATTGTTCATTTCCCTCTTGATATCACAAGGCTTTGGACCTGGGGAATGCAAGGTGGAAGAGGGGAGAAAAGGCATCTCATCATTTCTGCCCTCAGGATGTGTTGTATACAAGATAATCAGAACTTTCATGCCGCCTGATTAACAATGCTATGGCTATGTCCTGTGGTATTATGGTAAAAGAGTCTCTGTTATCTTAGACTGAACTGTATCCAATCCTAGGGACAATCCCAGGAGGGGGTAGGGGCAGTCTGCTGTCCCACAATAATGGGTCAGTGTGCTGTTGATCTCCCTGGTAACCAGGGAGTTGTTGATCTCCCTGGAAAAACCAATGCTGAGATGGTTTTACACAGAGATTTTTGTTACCCTTAGACCACACCTAGTAGGCATCAGTTACCTTTTGTATGACATATTCACCCTAATCAATATATAATTCCCTAGTCATGTTTCCAACCTGGCTGTCCTCAGAATTACCCAGAAAACTACAATAGTATGTATTCTGAAAAAATACCTACAACACAGAAAGTAAGGATATACTTGTTTTCTTAATATAGAAAGAGTTCTTACAAATCAATAAGAAAAATACTAATAACTCGATAGAAAAAAAGGACAAAGGTATGATTAGGGAGATCATACACATACAAAAATACTAATATTAACATGAAAATCAATTGATATCACTCATAATTAAAGGATGAACATTGAGTTACCATTTTTTCACATATCAGACTGGCAAAGATAAAAATGTTTAACAATATTAACAATTTATTGCCAAGAATGTCAAGAAAACACATCCTCATACAGTGTTGCTGGGAGTACATGTTATTATAACCTTTTGGGATGGCAGTTTGTCAATCTAGGAAAGTATTTCAGGCATATACCCTTTGGCCCAGCATTTCACTGCTACTAGTTCAGTATAGTGATGTCTTAACACATGAATGAAAGTGTACATACGGGACATTCATAGCAGCATTGCTTGTGACGGCAGAATGCAGAGGCAATCTAAATGTTTATCAGTAAACAGTGGGTTAAATAAAGTATGCCATGGCCATTCACCAAAGCTCTCTGCCACTATAGAAAAGGATGATGCTGATCTGTAATCATGTAACAATCCCCAACATGTTTCGTTAGGTGAAAACAGCAAGATGCATTAATGTGTTGAAGCATACTGTCATTTCTATAAAAATATGGGTGGTTTATGTGTGTGTGTATGTATGTATGTGTGTATATATATATATATGCATATTCACAAATATGTGTAGATTATTTCTGAAAAGATTTATAAGAAACTGGCAATAGTTGCCTTTGGGTAAGAAGACTGATAGACTCTCACTATATATATATACATACATATATACATATACATACACACACACACACACACCCTTTGCATTGTTTGAATTGGTTTTTACTATGAGCATGTTCTGTTTCATTTAATTAAAAAATAAATAAATATTCTTGAGCTCCCTCCCTAGACCAACTGGATCTTAGTTTCTGAGGTTGGGAGGCAGGAATTTATATTTTGAAAAGGAACTTTAGGGGTGCCTGGGTGGCTCAGTCAGTTAAGCCTGAGTCTGCCTTCAGCTCAGGTTGTGATTCCAGAGTCCTAGGATTGAGTCCTGCATTGGGCTCCCTGTTTGGTGGGGAGTCTGCTTGTCCCTCTCCTTCTGCTGCTCTCCCTGCTGGTGCTTTCTGTCTGTCAAATAAATAAATAAAATCTTGAAAAAAAGAAAAAAGAAAAGGAACTCTACTGGGAGAAATAGCTAATTCTAGAGTTGGGGTAGGGAATACACAAGGTGAGCTTGGAGCATCTTGTTAAGATGCTCAAGAAGCCAAAGTGTGGGGTGTGTCAAAGGGACACAGAACTCAGACTGAAAAAACTTCCAATGGTGAAAGCTGGAAAATTTGAGCATAAAATACATAACATACTATTGGACTATAACCTAGAATGTAAAATAAATATCCATGAGCCCATACTGGTATACATAAATTATTAAATAACTAAAAAGTAAATAAATGGGGAAGAAGAGATACATCTCCCTTACAAAAGAATTTCAAGAATTCCAAATAATTTATGTAGATAACTCTCCATTCCAGCAAGTGAAGCTGAATTCCCACTTCCCCCTTGGTTGTGGGTTGTGCTTTGTGACTCCAAAGAGAATAGTGTTGGAGTAGAGGAGTACTTAGAGTGGAGAAACATAGCAAACAGTACATTGGCCCAGTGATCAAGGTTAACGTCAACAGTGATAAGTCTTCTTTTTTTTTTTAAAGATTTTATTTATTTATTTTGAAAGAGAGAGAATGAGAGAGAGAGAGAGAGCACACGAGAGGGGGGAGGGTCAGAGGGAGAAGCAGACTACCTGCTAAGCAGGGAGCCTGATGTGGGACTTGATCCCAGGGCTCCAGGATCCAAAGGCAATCACTTAACCAACTGAGCCACCCAGGCTCCCCAACAGTGATAAGTCTTATTGAGAGTAGTACCTTTGATATGATATGGTAAGAAGGATACTTCCTCTGTGGTATTTTCCCCTCAATCCATAACCTGGTAGAACTATGGGAAAAACATCAGACAAACCCAAACTGAGGGGCATTCTACAAGATACCTGGCCAGGACTCTTCAAAGCCATCAAGGTCATGAAAAAACAAGGAAACCCTAAGAATCTATCATAGACCAGAAGAGGCTGTAAAACACAGTGACGAAATGTAACGTGGTCTCCTGGATAGGATCCCGGAACAGGAAAAGGATATTGGTGGAAAAACTAGTGAAATCCACATCAAGTATAGAAATAAGTTAATAATTAAAAATAAAAACAAATCTCCAGCCAGCCTGGCTCCAGGCCGCCATGAAGCACTTTAGGATCACATCAATAGAGTGGAAGGTCTCAAACTCTGCTGTGCAGTAGAATCACCCCGGGAGTTTGTTAGCTCTGTAGATCCCACCATAAAAATTCTAAGTGGGTTCATAGTGGGCTTGAGATAGACTTTTTTTTTAAACAAGTGCTAAGTCTATTTGTTCAGTTTTTGCATTTGAAGTATTCTTTGTGACATCCTTGAGATTCTTTGCTACCTTTGTGCTTTACCACACAACTGCAACCAACAACTCCTTAGGGTTTCCCCTCTCTGTCAATTTTACAAAGGCCTGCTCAACCCCCCAGTTTCTTATTGTCATGAGCCTTAATAAGGTTAATTTGTTGTTTACCACAAAGAGCCTCCACCAACTTGACATACATAGACTCATCACAGTTGGATGCAGGCACACAAAGATGGGCTCAGTGCCAAGACATGGGCAGCTTCGCAAATTGCATGTGCCAGACCCTGATGGAAGAAGGCAGTCTTCAGCAGCTCTTATAAAGCAGTACTACTGTCCATTACTCCTCCAGTAGCAATGCCATGGTGGTGCGTTATGGGTGAAGCCAAATCTTGAATGGACCTTAGCCTCTGCCTCAGTTTGTTGATGGCAGGGAAAGAGGGAATATGCATTTTTAATAAGCACTATAAAGGCTTCTGAAATGCCACATTTTAGACACACTGCACTGGAAATCAAATCTGATATTCTACTCGTAATTACTATGTCCATCAATAAGATGTGAGTTCAATTGGAACAAAAGCCTTCTGAAGATAAAAAGATCATGAACTTCCATTCATTATGTAACATCTCTAGTCTATTTGGGGCATTCAATGAGTTTCTTAATAGAATTTTTACCACCATTTGACATGTGATAAGTGTGAAATGAAAAAATACTGAAAACAAAGAATTAATAGGAAATCTCCTGACACATCCTTTCTGATCATCCTGACCTGGTATAACCAGGAGAGTTTATTTCCTATGGCACTTAATTCACATTTAGGTCGTACTCTTATTTTTCAATATAGGCACAATGTCAACCATGAATTTGTTTGCAGAATTAGAGCCTGATGAGTATGTGTTCTTCTTTCAAAGGTATCCTATGCTCTCTCTTCAAGTTCTCCCTGCCCACAGTCCCCTCTCCCTGGGATTGTTTTACCAAACCAATCCATAGCACCCCCACCCTCCCAAACACACATTCCTACTCAAGTCTTAGCTTAAAGATCATTTCCTCATCCAGACTCTCACATTGGTAAGGGCCCCTCCAACCTGGTCCCAGGGCACATAATCATTCCTGCAATACTATCATTACTCAAAAGAAACCTAGAATTCCTTTCTTTGTGTTTTGTTGTTTTTTAAATCTGTTGCTTGTGTTCCAGTACTCTCTAGTAGAACTTTCTATGATAGCAGAAATGTTCTTTATCTGTGTTCAGGTTTCAATCCAAGAAATCTGTTGCTTGAGCCTGTGCCCTAAACCACTATGGAAAACTGCCTCCCAACACCAAATAATTAATTACTTCATTTATAACTTACCTTTTCTGTTATGTGTTTCTTCCTATATTCATTCATTTGGCTGAGGGGGCAGGAAAGATTAGAGGAAACTCTCACACAAGAGGTGACATTGGAGAAGTTGAGAGCAGTGAAGAGGTGTTTCTTTGCAGAACAGAAAAAGGTCCTGCAGGCAGATGAAACACCATGGGACAAAGGTTCAGAGCTTGAAACAGCAAAACAAAGTACAGGAAGTCTCACAGAGACACTTAATGTCTAAGGAAAACATGAATGGAACCCAACATAAAAATTTCATATAAGGTAAGGGAAAATTTTATTAGAATTTGATGTTGTAAAGTGAAAAGAAAAATTATAAATATAATCTATATTGTTATATATATATTTAACAGAAGTTAGGTAATGGCTGTGAGTCTGTCTTAATTTTCAGAATAAACAAAATTAGTTGATTTAGGGCTTGGGAAGCTACTTAAAAAAAAAAAAAAAACCGTGTCTAGTAGCACATTTGATGACTACGTTGAAGTCCTTCATTTTTCTCAGCTGCCTTCCTTAATCTATGATCTTCAAATGCTTCTCTTTTGATGATCCTATTATGTCCATTTTTTTCCCCTTTAATTATAAACTGAACCCTGCAAGCCTCTTATTTATCAGTGTTTGCCAGATTCTAGCATTTCTCCAACATCACTTCCATCAATTTCATGAAACCCTGAATCAGGGTTATTCCTATTATGATGATTTTGTGTCCCAAACTAACCAGAGACATTTGGATAATGATTACCAGCCTAGGAACTCCCTACAGTTCAGCATGGCTGGAGTGTTGGGTGTGAGGTAGGGAGCAGTGGGAAAACCTTGACATTTATAAGCTGGAGGTATTCAGCAAGTAACTGACTTTTTGACCCTCAGATTTCTCTTCTACTTTGAGGAAGCCATTGCAAGAGTTCAAGAAAAACCGCAAAATGAAAGCATGTGCCAGGAAGATAATGGTCCCTCAGCAAACACTCACGTTTTTCCTCTACAATGCCTTGGCTATCCTGCATTTGATTGCCACATTTGATGGATTGATTGATTTGTGCATGATTGGATTTTTTATCTTGTTACTCTGTCAAATGAATTTGTATGCTGCAAAGGGACAAAGTAAGGAAATATTTGTCAGTTTTTAAGACAAGGGTTCCTAAGAAGCTAGTTTCGCATTGAATATAGAGAGAAAAGCAGAACAGGAATGCAAGATATGACATATGCTGAGGATGATATCGCTGAAACTAAACAGAGCTGGCATCTGTAAGACATGCAAAGATTATTTTATTCCAGGGCCAAGGGATTCTGGAATCCAGCCCTTCCTGCATGTCATTCATTCTAGAGAAATAAGTTAATTAGACAGTGAAAGAGGAGGATAAGCATGCCTCACTGCAGTCTTAAAATTGAATTTATAAATAAAAATAAGAAAATGGAGCTCATCCTGAGCTCTTCTGAGAAATTATTGATAAATGTGGGACTCACTGACATCTAATCTGAAATGCAATTTTTCTGTGTATTGTTTTCTAAAATTATTTTTGAATTCATATTTTAACATATGTGTTTTTGGAATGTTTTATTTCCCTCAAGAACAAAAGAATTCTTGGAAAAGAATTATATGTGAAAATTAGCTGAGTGGTTTGCAACCATTTACAATGGAAATTTCTGTGCAGTGGCAGTAGTCTAGAATGTAACATTTACCTTATCATACAATTCCCATTACTTCAAAGATAGCTCAGAGACTAAATCTCAGCAAGGTCCTGATTTTCTAATGAGAAACTGAAAATAATAATGAGATTTGTTATGAGATTAGAATCATGAAATCATGAACAGAGGAAGGAACAAATTTGAGATTTTAATCTTTGTGTTCTGTGTTCCAACCACATAGTAATAGTATGTTGAAAGAAATTTCTTGTAATTTCCGTGAGGTGATATTTGGAACTATTTTCCTGGTGTGGGTTAATTTCTTGGAAATAAGTCCCAAGGATGAATGATCATGGCTAAAGGAGAGAAATGCTAATAGGCTGTATCTTAATCATATACATCCTCCTTGGGAAAATTTTAACCAAGAATTGAGCATGTAAACATTGAAAGAATATTTAAAGAAACTAATGATTTGGGAAAAACTGTTGGAAGAGTAAGACCAGATACTAACAACAGGGCACAGTGAAAAATCTAATCTTCCCAACACAAATGTTGGAAAAATTCCACTCCTCCTCTGTTACTTGCCACTTCCAGTTTCCCCTTAGAAGACCATCTTTCAGGTTAATTTTATTAATATATAAATAAACTTTTCTAAATTAATAAGAGCTCAACAATTCAACAGGGGACATGAACATGCAGTTCACAGAGAAAGAAACACATGACTTTTAAATAGGAAAAATGCTTTAAGTAGGCAATTATTAACTCAAAGAAAAAATAGAATGTTGTAAAAAGAAATGCAATCTTACTTCACAAGTTGGCTCAGCAACAAATAATATTTACATAGAAATAATAACCTAAATGCTGAACTTAATACACCTGTAAGTATCTTATTGAACAAGATGGACTTGGAGGGCTCCTCTGCCATCTTATTTTTTCAGCCCCATGGATGGAATATCAGACAATTTCTATTACTTTTCTAAGTACTTTTAGGTTATTAAGGAATAGTCTCAATTTTTTTTCAGGTTATCCAAAGTCCAGTGTAATCTGATATCAGAACACCAAGCTCTTAGCCAGTTTATACTTCTCCTCTCCCACAGCTTGGGCCTGATGCAGCCTTGAAATTTACAGTGGGCAAGAAGTATGGATAGGGCTGCCAAATAAAACACAAAACGCCCAGCTCAATGTGAATTCCAGAATGCAACAAATACTTTTAGGAAAATTATGTCCCAAATATTGTATAGGATGTACTTATACTAAAAAAAAGCATTCATTGTTTATCTATAAGTCAAATTTAACTGGGCATCCTGTACTTGTATTTGCTAAGTCTGGCCACCCTAGGTAGAGGGCTAACATGACTTTCTTCTGTCTTGCTCACTCTGCTGCCTCTGGCTTCTCTAGGGTTTGATGTAGACATGGAAGGGGCAGAAGTGGGGGTGGGGGGAGGGAAAGCTCTTGGCCTGCAGGATTGTCATCCGTGATGGGTATCCTCCTCATATGTCTTAAGTCCAAGGCAGACCCATGGGAGCACCTCCATCCCTGGGGGTGTTTTAGCTAGAAAGTGCCTCATTTGGCTGACCACTCACAACCGTCCAGTTGGTACCTGGCTTCTGGTTGTCTACTCTTTGTTGGAGTCATTTTTTTATCCTTCCATATGGTACTATTGGGTGGGAAACTTCTGAAAGCCACCATAGGCAGCTCTCCTCCACAGAATCCCGTCAGGCCTGCAGAAAACCCCGTCCTTGTTCCACCGATCCTCAGAAATGCTGGCCAGCCTTGACACTTGGTCGTGCTATCGGGAAGGCTGCTCCAGCCAGCTTCTGGCCTGCCGACTTTTTTTCAAATGTCCATCACCAAGTATGTGCCTACCCCCTCAAACTTCAGGGGACCCCTATCATTCTCTCTGAGGATCCTCTTGAAATCCCCTTTACAAAGTTTAGGATGAGTGGGAGGAGTCCTCCCATCCTGCCTTGGGGATGTGGTGGAAAACAGTGCTGCTAACTCTATCCAGAGCAACCTTCAACATGGGCCACTTCAACCCCCTAGTTAATTCTTTTTTTTTTTTTTTTTAAGATTTTATTTTTAAGTAATCTCTACACCCAACGTGGGGCTTGAACTCATGACCCCAAGTTCAAGAGTTGGAATCTCGACCGACTGAGCCAGCCAGGTGCACCCCGCTCCACCCTTAGTTAATTCTTGAGAGTTCAGGGAGTTAGTGGCTCAGACTGGAAGAATCACTTTGGGGCCCCCCGACTTGCAAGCCTTGCATAGATTGTGTAGAATCTCTGTTTAGAATGTGGGGGCTCTTTGTACCTATTGTTCTCATCTTTAGAGTCTCTGTTCAGTCTCAGAGACTTAGAAAATCTATTTTAACCATCTATTACATAACTAAAAATGGTTATATAATCAAATTGTGAAGATAACGAGAGGGTGTGTGTGTGTGTATAGGGGTTGTCATAAATTAAAATCCTCATTTATCATAACAGGAAGGCAGAAGAAAGAGTCTCAAACTGATAAATCAGGAATTAACAGTACAAGCACATTACTTAGAAATATGGATATAAGTACCAGAGGGAAGATCTGAGTGATTCTAAAATGTTTGACTTTGGGGAGTGAGCCTGGGGGTTTGAAGATGAGTAAAGAAAGGTACTATTATTTTTCATTTTAAGTCTTTAAGTACTAATTTTTTAAACAATACTACGGGCTTGATAATAAATATTTAAGTGATAAATTTTACCAAAACCACAGGAAAAAATATGCAGTCATTAAAAAGCATGAGGCCGATCTATACACTAATGACAGCTAACACTTATGTAGTATTTGATGAGTATCAGGCATAGTCGAAATTCTGGGCATATATTAACTCATTTAATCCCTGTGAGCTTGTTTGCTAGGGCTGCCATAACAAAGTACAGCAAACTGGGTGGCTGGAACAACGGCAATTTATTTTCTCACAATTCTGCAGGATCGAAGTCGGAAATCAAGGTGTCAGCAGGGCCCTGCTCCCTCTGGAACCTGTAGGGTGGGGTCCTTCCTGTTCTCTTCCAGCTTCTGGTGGCCGCAGACGTTCCTTGGCTTGTGGCAGCATCACTGTCATCTTCACGTGGCTTTGTCTCTGTGTGCATGTCTGTGTCCCAATTTCCCCTTTGATAAGATGATGAGGGCCCACCCTCATGACTTCATTTTAACTTGATTACCTCTAAAAATACCCTCGTTCCAAATAAGGTCACATTCTGAGGTACTAAGAATTAGGACTTCAAGACGTATCCTTTTTTTGGGGCGACACAGTTCAACCCGTAACACCATGCAGAAGCCCAGTGAGGTAGGTACCGTTATTAGTATCGTTGGCAGAGGAGGAAATGGGAGCACAGAGTGGTTAGGTAATTTGGTCAAGAACATGTAGAGTCTGCTTGTCCCTCTCCCTCTGCCCCTCCCCTGCTCCCCTCTGGTGCGCCATGCTCTCGCTCTCTCTCAAATAAATAAAATTTAAAAAAAATTGGGATGGCTATTAATACATGCTTGCACGTGCACTCTACATCTTTGGAAGAGTGCCCGAGAGGCTGACAGCAATGTCACATCTGGGGAGGAGAATTTGGGACGGGAACTGAAACTTTTCTTTCTTTTTTTTTTTTAAAGATTTTATTTATTTATTTGAGAGAGAGAATGAGATAGAGAGAGAGAGCATGAGAGGAGGGAGTCAGAGGGAGAAGCAGACTCCCTGCCGAGCAGGGAGCCCGATGCGGGACTCAATCCTGGGACTCCAGGATCATGACCTGAGCCGAAGGCAGTCGCTTAACCAACTGAGCCACCCAGGCGCCCCAAAACTTTTCTTTAATATATATATTTTTTAACACTCTGAAATTTGTTGGGGGTTGTTTGTTTACCATATATATATATGAATTACATAGGAATTAATTTAAAATTTTTATTTTTATTTATTTTTAAAGACTTATTTATTTTAGAAAGAGAGTACGTGCAGGTGGGGGGAGGGGCAGAGGGAGAGGGAGAGAGAGAAAAAGAGAGAGAGAAGCAGATTCCCTGCTGAGGGTGGACCTGATGCAGGGCACTACCTCACGAGCAGAGATCACCACCAGAGATCACGACCTGAGCCAAATTCAAGTTGGGCACTCAACTGACTGAGCCACCAGGCACCCCTAATTGGAAATATTTAAATTAAAAATGAAAGCAAGAGGAATGTCCTTTCATTAATGCCATCCTCCCAGACTACAGAGCTACTTGGATAATATTGTATGCAAGTGTGTAAGCAGTCTGGGGAGAAATAATCTAAGGAAGCACTGGTTCCCAGACAACCACTTTAAGAAAGACCATTGCTTTAAAGGACTGTTTTGGTGGGTATAGAACTTTGGATAGAACTTCGGATAATGGAATATTGTGCAGCCCTTACAATTTATATTTATGTAACATTTTTTAAATGATAATGAGAAATATACTTATAAAATATTAAGTGAACCCGTATGGATAGATATTTGTATCTCTTTAGAAACAGTGCTAAATAGAATAAAAGAAAACCAAAACCAAACAAACAAACCAATGCTGAGTAGAAAAAGCTGGAAGGAAATAGACCTAAATATTAACCATGGTTATTTTGGAGGAGGGTGAAAAAATCGTGGACGATGTTTATTTTCTTTTTTGCACCTTTTCTTGTTTGCTTTAAGTCTGAAGATAGAATTTAAAGTATTTCTTAAAATGTGCTAGAATTGCTTCTGGTGAGCTCGCATCATTCCTACATCAACCGACACCGACTGCCCTGAAGAGATCATAATGACAAGATGAGTGTGTCTGCCTCACAGGATTCTCTCCTTCAAAAGTCAGCCTAGAAATCTATTTCCCCATGTAGGCACGTCCACTCAAACTACCTCTTTCCTAGCTTGATTCCTCAACAAGATTTTTTTTAAAAAGGGAGCCAGAGGTGTGAGGGTGTTCTGTAGGGCATCAGCCATGACACTCGGAACTCGATTAGGATTAGTCTCTTTCAACTGGCCACAGGATATAACTCTGTCCCACAGGCCCAGCCCCAGCTGACCAGGAGTGGAGCCGTCCCTTAAAGCAGTAGCACCGGACAACTCAAGCTTTTGTCCACGTAGACTGATGAGAATAGTGTGTCCTAACGTGGTGCCTGGGAGCAGCCCTCATCATAAAATTTACATGGTTTTCTGGAGAGAAACCCACGACCGCTCTCAGCTTAGCTTCACCACCAATGGTATGTGTGTGCATGGTGGGATCCCTGGTGCCCCTGGGCCCATGACTCAGATGGCATTATGCCATCCTCAGCCCAGAGCCCACCTGATTCTCCCGAGAGCTGGTCAGGCTCTCAGGTCTGAGTCGCTGGTCAGCAGGACTTCTGGTCTTGCATTCTAGAAAGGATTTTTGTGGTGTGCTCAAGGATGGCTATATTAAACACCAGACTAAAATAAAATCTGCTATGAAGTAAGACAAGAGTCCTTCAGGGACTGGAAACACTCTGATCTGGAGTCCTCCCTTCTGATCAGGCTGGGAGGCTCCCATCAGCATCAATCATTCTAATACCCAGAGGGATGTACTAACATTGTGAAGTCTGTAAAGGGCTGCTGACATCCAGGTCATGTGACAGAGCCGAAAAAGTAAAATACAGAAAAAATATCGTGTGCTTGATCCTATGTATGCCGTGATAACCATAAATCGATATGATCCTAAATATATAAATATATGAAGAAATGTTTGGAGAAAGTTCACTTAAATATTATCAGTGGTTGTCTCTGGGTGGTAGAATTTGGTGCATTTTTTTTTTTTTTTACTTTTAAAAAGTGTAATTCTCAGTCTTATAAGAATTTTTTAAGAAACCATAAGTAGGGGTGTGTGGGTGGTGCAGTCAGTTAAGCGTCTGACTCTTGGTTTCCGCTCAGGTCATGATCTCAGGGTCGTGATCTCAGGGCTGTGAAATCGAGCCCCGGGTCGGGCTCCGCACCCAGCGCAGAGTCGGCTTCAGATTCTTTCTCCCTCTCCCACTGCCCCTCCTGCTTGTGCTCTCTGTCTCTCTCTCCCTCTCTCAAATAAATAAATAAAATCTTTTTTTTAAAGATTTTACTTATTTATTTGACAGAGAGAGACACAGCGAGAGAGGGAACACAAGCCGGGGGAATGGGAGAGGGAGAAGCAGAATCCCCACTGAGCAGGGAGCCCAATGCGGGGCTTGATCCCAGGACCCTGGGATCATGACCTGAGCCGAAGGCAGACGCTTAACGACTGAGCCACCCAGGCACCCCAATAAATCTTTTTTTAAAACCCATAAGCATGCATCTTCTTTATAGACTAAGAACAGGAACATTATTTTTCTAAAGAACAATTACACACATCTCTTTTGACATGTGTATAACCTTAGGCAAGTTAGCTAACCTCCCTATGCCTCAGTTTCCTCCATTATAAAATGGAAATGATAAGTTTCTACTTCATGAGACTGTGAGGGTGAAATGTGTTAATATATGTAAAGTACCTAGAACAGTGCTGAAAACACAAGCACTCATTGCTCTTATTATTTTGGTGGTGATGGTGGTTGGTGTTAGTTTTATTATTATAACCCCACATTATGCAACGATGTCCATAGGACAGGAATTACCTAGAACAGAAAAGCCAAGTTATTTTTGCAAGGCCATGAGATAGATTAGTGATAGTTGAAAAGAAAAACATAAGTACGTGGATACGTACGTTTCCATGGAGAGCCAAGCGGTCTAATATATTAGTATAACTGATGATTAGTTTGCTAGTAAAACTAAATGTCAGGGGATGAAAAAGTTTCAGTCAGGCAAGTTGCTAAGCATAACTTTCCAGGAAAAATATAGTGATTTTTAGATTGATGAACTTCAAAGAAAAATATAGTGATTTTTAGATTGATGAACTTCAAAGAACCCTATGTGTCATGAGATGAAAACTTGTATGTGAATGTCTTTACAACACAGACCACCTCACCTACTCAGTCTGTTTCATCAACACAGACCTCTTAAGAATCCAGGAGGGATGGTGGGCCAGGGTTGGGTATAGTAACTCCTTAGGTTTTTATTTGCAGTGGGGGTCTCTGCCAGGCATGCATATGTTGTGAAAGGCCCAGCAAGTTAATGGTTGGTTAATGTGCACAGTTCAGGGCGCCAGGCTCTCCATGTGGTTGAGCCCCTGGAGCTTAACCCTGAAATACTTTGAAGCTCTCCCTAATTCAGTTCCTGGCTCAGATGCCTCTGGATCCAGCTTTCTGGTGGTGAGGACCCCTAGACTTGAATCCCTGGTCCAAGTTCTTTTATCTGATGACAGCTGATGGAGGATGTGGCGGCAAAGGTATGTCATCATTCAAGCTGATTTGAACCAGAGACCCAGGTGAAGAAACCAGTGTGTGTCTTTATCGCTGCCAACAATAAACTCCTGAACAAAGCCACCTGCCCACTAAGGGTGTACAACAACAAAGATCCATTATCATTCCACTTAGAGGAATTCTGTGCTGAAAATTCCACAGTAAATGTAAGCACTTTTCACTAGCAGTGTCATGGCTGAGAGGAATTACTGTCAGCAGCATAAATAGATAATGTTTATGAACCCAGCCACAAGAAGGGCTTCCTTCTGGCAGATGAATTGCTTTGTCACCCAATGTCACCCCATGACAAAAGTAAGATATCAGAACCACTGGTGGAAAACAGACAAATGCAGACTCTTTACAAGGAGGAATAAAAAACTATTTTCATGTCCCTATATCAATTCTTATAAAATAAAGACTACGGATATTTTGAAGTAATATTTAGCTTACTGACCTACATGTTGTAGGTTCAACGTTACCTTATTTTGCTTACTTACACCCTACTGAGGGTGGAAGGGATGACTTAGAAAATTATGTAGAGCGTGGTCTAATATAGACCGTGGGAAAAAGCCTCAAGCCTCCACCCCCATAGAGATATGGAAATCATTTTGACCTTGAAGGGTTTAGAGAAGTTATATCAATGACCACCTAGGTCAATAAGAGAAAAATCTTTATTGATCTGAGCCACATAACTTCTTGGGGTGGTTTCCAAGATAAATAAAGTGCAAAATATTTGTTGTCAGTATTTGTCGGCTACTGAGCTGCATCCCAAGAGTCTGGAATAAGATGGTCCTCTGAGAGCTAAACTATAAAATCAAATCATAGTGGATTGAAGTGGAAATCTTCACTGGAAGAGAATGCTACCCAGGTGGGGCTTGGCATGGAGGGAAATGCAAGCATTACCCAGCCACGGGGCACTGTGTAGGACACTAAGAAATCTTAGTCAACAGCTTTTGAATCTTGACTCTTTTTTTTTTTTTTTGCCTGGAAAGACCATTCCCCGTGTTGGGGTAGAAGCAGGAGATTGTCACCAGGTGGCTGCAAATGTTCAGATTCCTAGACAAGAACCTCCCTAACGTGAGCTGGATGGATCATGCTGGGTGTGCCTGATACCATTAAACATTCAATTAATCCCACTTCTCTTGTTCTCTTTCCATGTTTATGAGCAGTGTCTTGATTACTCTGGCTTCCCATGTCAGTGGCCCTACAGAGGAATTTTGTATGGAGAATATGGGCACGATGTATTCCCATCGTAACGATTATCTTTGATGTGGTAAATGAATTTAATTGTTACTCAGTTTAAGATTTGGCCTCCCATTCAACTTGACTACAGAGAGAAAATGGGCTGCTTGTGCCCACTTAGGTATTCAAGTCTATAGTCTCCATTACATTTTGATTTTGTAGGCCTAAGTCTCAGTGGACACACCTTTTTTCCTGGTTCTTAGAGAATACCCTCTTTGTAGCCTGAAAGCATTGATGAAAGCACATAAGCAACATGCCTTTCGGTACATCAGTGCATTGGTGTTTGGGTTTTCTATCTAACCTCATATGTCTGGTGAAGGTGAGCATAACAAAACTAGGTTTCTAAGCCCATAAGACCAAGGACCACCCAGCAGACCATGGAAGATTGCCAAAGGTAACAGGTGTCACCTGAGGCCTCCTGAGAATCAGTCTGCCCGCCTTCCCTGGAAAAGCACACTCTCTTGTTTCTAAGTGGGCAGATCATGTCCTTCTTCCTTTTCTACATAAATCTCGGATCATAGATGAGCTTACTGGTCTTATGGGATTATTTGAGACGAACTAGTAAAATGTTGAGGAATAGCTACTCAAAACAAAACAGCTGAATTTAGCTTTGAATAATTGACCTGAAGCTGTTCTTTTTGTCAATAATTAGCCATTAGGACCAAATACCTGTTAAGAGCAGCCTTAGATCATGATAAATCCCTATGTGTAGTCTGCATGCAAGAGAACGTTTGTGTTTCTAGTCTCCGTAACAGGAAGTCAGGCATCCAGCTGACCCAAAAGTTGTAAAAATATTATTGTGATCTAGATTAAGTCTAAGGCTAAATAAAGGAGGGGAGGCCAAAACAAATCCAGTTTTATCCCATTAGTGATTATTAACTGATCTATCAAGAGACCTTTCCTAGTCTGACTTTCAAGGTGGTTTATAGTGTAGGTTCTTATGAGCATCACTGGTCAGGGGTCATGCAACTTAGCCTGGACGCATTTGAAGTCCATAAAGTCACAGCCCAAGGAAGAGCCTGTTAGGAACCACCATTTGTGTTGTTATGGACAGATTTCTTTTCAAGGTAGCAAAGAATCTACTAGTGGCTTATAGTGGGACGGTTATACCTAAAACCCCTGGCTCATATTAAGGATTGGCCTGCAAACCCAGACTTACGTTTTATAAACATAAAAACTGGCCAGCTTTCGCCTGGAACATCTAATGAGTTAATAAATCTGTAATAAGGCAAAGGAAAGAGTTTTCCATTTTTTTTTAATGAAACGTTTTGTTTTGAGATAGCTGTAGATTTATATGCAATGGTAAGAAATAATGTAGAGAGATTCTGTCCCTTTACCCAGTTTTCCCCAGTGATAACATGCTGTAAAATTGTAAAACAAGATCACAACCTGGATCTGACATTGATACAGTCAAGATATAAAACATTTCCATCACCCCAAGGATTATCATGAAGCCTTTCCAGAGCCACACCCACTTCCTTAGCCACACCCACTTCCCTCCCACTCTCATCACTCCTTGACCCCTGGCACCCACTAACTTATTCTCCATTTCTATAATTATGTCATTTTGAGAGTGTTATATAAGTGGAATCGTGGCTTTTTTCATTCAGCATAATCTTCTGGAGATTCATCTAGGTTGTTGCATCTATCAATAGTTGGTTCCTTTTTATGGCTGAGAAGTTTTCCATGGTATGGATATAGCACAATTTGTTTGACTATTCATCCATTGAAGGACAAATGGGTTGTTTCCAGTGTTTGGCTGTTCTGAGTAAAGCTGTTATAAATATTTGTGTACAGGATTTTGTATGAACATAAGTTTTTGTTTATCTGGGGTAAATGCCCAGGAGGGCAATTGCTGGGTCATACAGTAGTTGCATGTTTCATTTTTTTAAATAAACTGCCAACATGTTTTCTAGAGTGACTGTAGCTTTTTGCATTCCCACCAGCAATATGTGAGTGAACCAGTTTCCCCACGTCCTTGCCAGCATTTGGTATGGTCACTATTTTTTTTTTTTTTTTAAAGATTTTATTTATTTGACAGAGAGAGAGAGACAGCCAGAGAGGGAACACAAGCAGGGGGAGTGGGAGAAGGAGAAGCAGGTTTCCCGCTGAGCAGGGAGCCCGATGTGGGGCTCGATCCCAGGACCCTGGGATCATGACCTGAGCCGAAGGCAGACGCTTAACGACTGAGCCACCCAGGCGCCCCTGGTCACTATTTTTTATTAGACATTTTGATAGGTATTAGTGATAACTCATTGTGGTCTTATTTTTTTTTTTTAAGATTTTATTTATTTATTTGAGAGAGAGAGAGAGAGAGTACGAGTAGGTGGGAAGCAGAGGGAGAGGGAGAAGCAGACTCCCAGCTGAGCAGGGAGCCTGATATGGGGCTCGATCTCTGGACCCTGGGATCATGACCTGAGCCGAAGGCAGATGCTTAACTGACTGAGCCACCCAGGCGTCCCTGGCTCTATTTTTCGGTTCTCTGGTCTGTTCTGTTGATCTAAGTCTATTCCTCTGCAATGCCTCACAGTTTTGATTACTGCTATTATATAGTTAAGTCTTGAAATTGGGTAGACTGCTTTTTCCCACTTTATTCTTCTTTATCAAAATGGTTTTATCTGGGGTGCCTGGGTGGCTCAGTTGTTAAGCGTCTGCCTTTGGCTCAGGTCATGATCCCAGGGTCCTGGGATCGAGCCCCACATCGGGCTCCCTGCTCAGCGGAAAGTCTGCTTCTCCCTCTCCCACTCCCCTGCTTGTGTTCCCTCTCTCACTGTCTGTCTCTGTCAAATAAATAAATAAGATCTTTAAAAAAAAAATGGTTTTAGCTATTTTAGTTCCTCTATCTTTCCATAAAAATGTTATAATAATCTAGTAATGTCTACAAAATCTTTTGGGGATTTTTATAGGAATTGCATTAAGCCTATATATCAATTTGTTGAGAATTGATAATGTTAATAAGTTGAGTCTTCCAATCCATGAATACAATATGTCTCTACTTATTAGATCTTCTTTGATTTTTTTATTAACATTTTAAAAAAATATTTTATTTCATTTGAGGGGGAGAGACAGAGCACATAAGCAGGGGGAGAGGCAGAGGGAGGGGGAGAAGCAGACTCCCCACTGAGGCAGCCGGGAGCCCGATGTGGGGCTCAATCCCAGGATCTGGAAATCATGACCTGAGCCTAAGGCAGACACCCAACCATCTGAGCCATGCAGGTGCCCTTTATTAGCATTTTTTAGTTTTCAGCTTTCAAGTTCTATATGTGGGCTTTTTTTTTTAAGATTTTATTTATTTATTTGCAATAGAGATAGAGAGAGCACGAGCCGGGGCTGGGGTGGGGCAGAGGGAGAGGGAGAAGCAGACTCCCCTTCTGAGTAGGGAGCCCGACTCAGGGCTTGATTCTAGGACCCTGGGATCATGACCTGAGCCAAAGGCAAACGCTTAACCAACTGAGCCACCCAGGCGCCCCATATGTGTTTTGTTAGATTGATAGCCTAAGAATTTCATTTTTTGAGTGACTTTAAATGGCATCGTATTTTTAGATTTTGGTGCTTACAAGTTCATTACTCGTATATAGAAATATAATTGATTTTTATACATTTATCTTGCATCTGGCAACTTCAGTGAACTCACTTATTATTTCTAGGGGTTTTTTGGGGTGGCAAGGATAATTTCTCAGGAATTTCAATATAGACAATCATGTTATCTACAAATAGGGACAGTTTTATTTCTTCCTTTTCAATCTGTATGTCTTTTTCCTTTTCTTATTAACCTGGCTAAAACTTCCAGCATTATGTTGGATAAAAGTGGTGAAAGCAGAAGTCCTTGCCTTGTTTTCCATCTTAGAGGAAAAGCAGTCTTTCACTATTAAGTATAATGTTAACTGTAAGTATTTTGTTGATGTTCTTCATCAGTTTGAGAAAGATCCCCTCTATTCCTGTTTTTCTTTTTTTTCCCAAGTGCTTTTATCATGGATGGGTGTTGAACTTTGTCAAATTTTTTTTTCATGAACTGATATGATCATGTTGTTTTTCTTCTTCAACCCATTAATACAGTAGATTACATTGATGATTGATTTTTGAATATTGAACCAACTTTGCATTCCTAGTATAACCCCATTTGACCATGGCAGTATAATTCTTTTTATATACAGCTGCGTTCTCTTTGCTAATATTTTGTTAAGGACTTTTGTGACTCTATTTATGAAGAATATCAAGCTGAAGTGTTTTTTCCTTTTTTTTGTACTGTCTTTGTCTAGTTTTGTACAATCCCCAACTTAATGATGGTTCAATTTCTGATTTTTTTGGTTTTACAATGGTGCAAAAGTGATAAATATCCAGTAGAAACTGTACTTTGAATTTTGGATTTTACTCTTTTCCTGGGCTAGCAATGTATGGTACAATGCTCTCTCGTGGAGCTGGGCTGCCCAGCAAGCCCCAGCTCCCAGTTAGTCTTGTGATCATAAGGGTAAACAACCAATACACTTAAAACCATTCAGTACCCATAAAACCGTTCTGTTTTTCACTTTCTGTAGAGTATTCAATAAATTACATGAGATATCTAACTCTTTATCTCTGTATTAGATAATTTTTCGAACACATTTAAGGTAGGTTAGGCTGAGCTATGATGTTTGGTAGGTTAGGTGTATTAAATGCATTTTCCATTTATGATATTTTCAACTTACCATGGGTTTTTTTTTAAGGTTTTACTTATTTATTTATTTAAAGATTTTATTTATTTATTTGATGGAGAGAGAGAGCATAAGCAGGGGGAGCGGCAGGCAGAGGGAGAGGGAGAAGCAGGCTCCCCACTGATCAGGGAGCCGGATGCGGGGCTCAATCCCAGGACCCTGGGATCATGACCTGAGCTGAAGGCAGATGCTTCAGACTGAGCCACACAGGCACCCCTACAGTGGGTTTATTGAGACTACAACCCCATGGAAGATGTATACTGTTATGTAAATGAGTCAAAGATGGCCTCTATGTATTGGCCCTTAGGTTGTTTATTTCTTCACTGCAGACTAAGACCCATTAGCTCACTGGCTCTCAGATTTTTATATAACCAACATCCAATTATTTAACAATAGTATTGACAAGCAGATGTTTAGCCATTTAGGGTTTGCCTGCTCTGCATATCCCACAAAACCTAATCCAGCATCTCCTGGTCTTTGATAAGATAGAGCCTTGTGGTTATAAGATACCAAGCTGCTGCCTTTCAGAATTCTCTGACTCAGACTCCCCACCATGCTGCTGAGAGCCATCACGTAGGCTTTCATGTCTAGGGACATGTAACTCCTCTGGGAGTTCCCCCACCCACCTCCCCTTCTGGATTGTGGCCCTTTTGCCATAAGTTTCTGGATGCTCTCATACTGTGAGGGACTTCCCTTCACATACAACACTGTCTAAACAGAACCCAGTAAAGTTTGCATGTTATTTCCTTTGTGGTCATATCTTTTTTTCCCTTGATCATCCCTTAAATCCTTCCAATCCCCCGTAGATATCAGGGTAATATTAGCTTCATAAAATGAATTGGGAAGTATTCTCTTTTCTGAAAAAGATTGTGTACAATTGATGTGAATTTTTCCTTAAATATTCGATAGCATTCTCCTGTGAAAGTCCATCTGGGCCTGGAGGTCTCTTTTGGGGATCTTTTAATTAAAAATTCGATTTCCGTAATAGTTACAAGGCTATTCAAGTGATCCGTTTCATTCTAGGTATAGTTAGGTTATTTTTGTTTTTCAAGAAATCCAGTATGTTTTCATTACTATCCTCTTCCTCTTCTCCTTCCAGGAATCTAATGATAGAAATGTTAGGTCATTTGTTGTAGTCCCACAGGTCCCTGAGGCTCTGTTTTTCTACTTCTCCCCCTTCTCCTCCCCTTCCCCCTTCTCCTCCTCCTCCTCCCCCTCCTTGTTCTTTTCCTTCTTCTTCTTCTTTCCTAGTCTATTTTCCCTCTGTTGTTCAGACTGGGTAATTTCTATTGCTCTATCTTCAACTTCACTGGTTTGTTCCTCCGTCTCCTCTGTTCTGCTGTTGAGCCCATCCACTAAGTTTTTCATTTCTGTTATTGTATTTTTCAGTTCTAAAGTTTCTACTTGGTTCTTCTTTCTATCTTCTGTTTCTGTGCTGAGATTTTTCTATTTCTTTGCTGAGTCTATTTTGTTTTGTTTCAAGCCTAATCTTAATTGCTCACTGAAGCCTTTTTATCATGGCTGCTTTAAAATCTTTCTTAGATGATTCTGATGTCTCTGTCATCTTGATGTTGGCATCTCTTGATTGTCTTTCCCATTCAGTTTGTGCTCTTTGTGGATTTGGGTGGGATGAGTGAGTTTTTATTTAAACCTGAAATTTGGGGTATTATGAGAATTTGGATCTTATTAAAGATCTGTTTTAGCTGGCTTTCTCTGACATTGTTCTTTCAGGGGAAAGAGGGTGCTGCCTCATTACTGCTGAGTAGGGGTTGAAATCCAGATTTCTCACTCAGCTCTGCTGACACCTGATGGTGCGGGGGGCAGCGTGCTCCTCATTACTGCTTGGAGGGGATGGGGGAGCTTCTCACTGGGCCTACACTGATACTTCTCTGGCGGGGAGAGTTAGGGGTGCCTTGTTATTGCTCTGCATGTGGCCTCAGCCAACACCACAGCGTGGGCTGTGGCCTTGTTCCAGCTGAGCAGTGGCTAAAGTCCTGACTCCCCACTAAGCCTCTCCTGATAGCACTCCAGTGGGAAGGAAGGAGGTGCCACATCACTGTAGGCAGAGGTGTAAGTCTAGGCCCCACCCGGGGTCTAGTTACTGCCCGTTGCGGACGAAATTCCTGGCCCTCTATTCTACCCTCTCTCACACCACCCTGGCTGTGAGTTTTACATTTTACATTTTACGTTCACAATTTACATTACAGCCTCATGAGGGTGGACATCTAGGCTCCCCACTCAACCTTTGCTAGCATTGGTGTGGGTGGGCACAGTTTTTTCTGTGGTGTGTGGCCACCATAGAGCAGTTTCTAACTAAAAATTTTCTGTTCTTGCTAGGCTGCCCTTTTTCTGCTCCTTTGGCTGGAGAGAGCAGGTTTGGTTGGGGCTTTTCTTTTTTTTTTTCTTACTTTGTTGGCATTTCTAAGTTGCTGGCTTCTTTAGCTCCAAATCTGAGATATACAAGGCAAACAAAGAACTCAGAGAACTCACAACTGTGCTGTTCCTCAGGCCTCGGTGTTTCTAGCTGCTCTGCCTTCTCCCCACCTCTCAGTCTTCTTATGTTTATTTTATATATAATGTTCAAGGGGTTGTGTTGTGCTTAGTGGGAAGAAGTATATCTATATCTATTCCATCTTCCCAGCAGCAGAAGCTCCTAGATGGCTATTTTGAAAAACAGACAAAACCCACACTCTGGGTCATACCAGAGAGCAGCATACCCATGGGATTCATGAAGGTGGCCTGGTTAATAATCACCTGAGCCAACTGTTCCAGGCGGTCCTCCAAGTAACTTTGGGGGCTGGAAGTTTCCTCCAAGCATTTATTCAGCTTGAAGTTTTTGATCAGCTATTTAAAACAAGGTACAATGACCAGGTTCTGGTCAGAGAAAGATCTGAGCAGTGACCTTGTTTTGTAAATCGGTGGAATTCACCCACATCTCAAGCAGGATCTTTGGCTCCATGACCTCCATCATCAAGCTTGTATCTTTGCTAACTGTCCCCAGACTCTGTACTCGTCACTGTGTCTGACAACCAGACTCACGTCCTCCCGCTGGGATTTATAATTTCTATTTTTTTAAGTGATGAGAAACTTATAAGAAGCTTCAAATCTGATGATATTTTAATCACATGTGTACCATCAATCTTTGTCAGCACAAGTATTTGGAGAGTATCTACCACATTTACCAGGACACTCTGCACATAGAACTGATTTTTGGTTATCAATGATTCATTAGTAAGTGGCCTCAAAGACAGAGTTTTAAGTAGATCTCAGCCAGTAATAGGTCCCCAATTGCACTGAAAGGTCTTGGGTCTAACCTCCCCATTCCAATCTTGTGTGCAGGTAGACTCTGCATTAGAAAGAAAGAGAAAAGAGCACCTTCTGCCTCATCCAGAATATTCATTCTAAAGATGGGAACTTTATCAGGATTCGGCCCAGCTGCAAATGACACAGAAATCACAGAGACAGTGGTTTTAACAAGATAATAATTTATTTCTCTTTTACATAGAAGTCAGAAAGGGCAGTTCAGAGCTGGTATGGCGGCACTGTGCTAAAGGGACTCATCACCTTTCATCTTCTTGCTCAACATATGGCTTTCAGGTCGTGGTTCAGAGAGAAGTAGGATACACCCTTTCCTGTAATAAGACTTCCTCAAAGTCAGGCCTGCCCCTTCCCACTGGCCTGATCTGGATTACAGGCTTACCGTTAGTGGCAGGGGAGGGGTAAGGTTGTTCCTATTCTGAGGAGCTAAGTGCCCACATAACCCTCCATTCTATTACTGAGAAGGAAAGGGAGAGTGAATATTGGGAGCAAATAACAATTTCTGTCACTGAGACTGCTAATAATAAAAGTCTATAATGCTAACTATGGGTGACCACTCAACCCCTGATTTACCTTCACATGGTATCACTCCTAAATATTTGAGGATTTTTCCATTTGTGACTACATCTGTCTTTAAGTGTAGGGCCCATAAGGGAGCAAACCTCCTCTTTTCCAGCAGCTCCAAATCAGTATGATATGACTCACCAGCAGGTTTAATGTTCAGGTTCCAAGAATGATTAATTCTGCCATGGAGCCTGTGGAATAATACAGAATAAATATTATGGCATAGAGATCAGAAGTCCAAGCAAATAGCATGCCCTTGGCAGGGGAAATACAAATGTTAAAAGCAAATCACATCCATCCAGTTGGCCAGAGAGCCAGATTAAAATTGTAGGAAGCTCCAATCTCTCTGAAACTAGTAGAGATTTTAGTGACCAATTCAGCTTTCTCTTAATTCCACACCCCTCTCAAATTTGTAGAGACAAATCCACAAATATGAGGAGATTCATTCTAAGTCTGGCTCAATTTCAGGCATATGATGTGAAAACCCACCTGCAAAACCAGTGTTAAAAGGTTTATAATTTGGGGCACCTGGGTGGCTCAGTCGGTTGGGCATCTGCCTTGGCTCAGGTCATGATCCCAGGGTCCTTGGATCGAGTCCCACATCAGGGAGCCTGCTTTTCCCTCTGCCTGCTCTGCCTGCCGCTCCCCCTGCTTGTGCTCTCTCTCTCTGACAAATAAATAAATAAAATCTTTAAAAAAAAAAAAAAGGTTTATAATTTTAGGGTACCAGCTTGCTGTGGCACCCAGGGACTCAGTACTAAAGAACTCTATCTGAAATTTACCAAAATGAAAAATTGCCTGCTGATACATCTCGACTTTAAGATGAAAATTTTACCTATTTACAACCTCTCACTTCTCTAGAGCTCAGCAATCTGCAACCTCTCAGGAACATAGCTGAGAAACACATGTCAATGAGAAAATAAAATCGATGTTATAAGAACTCGTGTGTTTTTTTCCCTAAGGAAGTCAAGACTGTCCACTGAGTCCTGACACACACTCTATGTAGTCTTGTACTACATACAATTCTAATAAGCATGTTACCTGGCTTCCAACTCCCAAGCATATTGAAGCTATAGAAGCGAGAAGAGGGCTGTGCAAAATGGCATACGAACAGCAATTGGAAGTGATGCTTATCAACCTGCCAGCAGGAAAAGAGACAGAAATCTACAAAAGATAGAAAGGAACTCCAAAAATCTGGTTTCCATAGACATGTAATGGAAGGACAAAGAAACATGCACCTTAGCAAGCGCTGGTTAAAGTACCACGTCTTCACTCAACAAACATTCATGGAATACTTACCCTGTTACCCTTGCGTCAGGACACGGGAGTGAATTCTGGCCAATGGATGTAGACAAAAGTGCTGGGTGCTGTATGCGAGTATGATCTTAAAAAATATCTTGTAAGATATTTCAAACTCTCTCTCTTATGTGTCCCCAAATGCAGAGGATACAGGGATGGAGTCTGAAGCCCTAAATAATATTAGAGTCCCAGATAAAAGGAGCCTGGTTCCTGAATGACTACATGGTGTAAAGTACCTCTACTGACCCACACTGGACTGTGATGCCAGCTAGAAATATTTCGTTGGGTCAAGTCACTGAGTTATGGGGTTGTTTGTTTGTTACAATAACCAGAATATCTCATCCTAACTAATACAGAATTTAGAACTGAAAAATGCTGTTAAAAACAATAATCCCAAAACTCACGGTAGGCAGCAAGAAAACAGATACAGCAGGCTGATGGCTGGAAATCCATGTAATACAGTGGCAAAAATTTGGTAAAATTGTCACCTGTGATATTTTGGATGCAGACCATATACCTATTAGCTCTGTGGGAAGAAATTAGAAAACAGCACATTAATAGTGTATGTTGGTTGTTATTGGCTGGCAGGCTATTAAAAGAAAGAGATGAGCAGGAAAAAAAAATGGCCAATTTGCAAGCAAAAGTGAAAGGAAATAGAGAAAGTCCAGAAAATCCGAGTCCCACAGAATTGGAAAATCCAACTTTTGTTCGGCTTCAGACTGAGAGATAGAAGAACAAATAGGGCTTTGGGCAACAAAGTCCGAAGAAAAAAATTCTCAGTTGAACAAATTGGCTGAGCCTTGCATCAAAGATCAGATTGAGGGTGTGGCCTTCTATCCCAGGTCTGATAGTTTGAAGGCAGCCACCATTAATTGAAGAGGCATGGGTGAAGAGGGTGGGTTGCGAATAAAGAATAAGGCAGGCTCAAAAACTATAGGAAGCATTTTGGGTGAGGTTACTGGGACATGGAGCTGGCTGGAAGTAAAGGGATGAGAAGCCTATGAAGATTTTGAAGCTGCGAATCCAGACTAAAAACTTTTTGACTAATCAGACTTTGAGCCCCTAATCTTACTTCCAAGGTAGGCATCCTCCCAAATACACACTTCAGTTGTAGCCAAAGAAAATCATGCACAACAAAGACCATGCCAGAGGATGGATCTAGGAGCCACAGAAAACAATGGAAAGTTCTTCCTAGAGAATAGAATTAGGGCCTAATCAAGGGTAAGAATGCCTAGAGGATTTCAGATTTTTATTGACCACTGACTGTGGTGTGTGTTTCATTTTGTCTTCCAAATGTGAGTGATTTATGTGGCAATTCTGTGTTCCACCATTTTATATTAATATGTGAAGAAGGCAGGGCCAGAACCAGGATGAGGCAAGTGAGTTGCCTAGAGTGCAAATTTAAGATAAGTGCTTTCAGGGGGAGCAGGTGCTGATTTTGCACACACGGAACCATATCCAGACTGGGTAGGACTGCACATGAACACATTATCTGCAGATCCTGTTTCTTGAGCTGAATGTAGTAACTGACTGAGACATTGGATTATTCCTCTTTGCAGGATGAAGGGGCAGTGTTCTGTGTGTGGAAGAAGGAATGAAACAGACATTTGGTTACCAGAAGTGTGGACATTGGCAAAGACTGGCAAGGCATTCCCCAGTACCTATGCTCTCTCTTACTTGGCACACTGGTAGGCCACATTTTTTTGTCCCTATGCATCCTGGTGGGGGTGGGGGGACATATGACTGTGTTTTGCCCAAAAGAATGTGTGCTGCTCCAAAGAGTAGTATGCAACTTTAGGGCTGGACGCTAAAACCTCTGGTGCAATTATTACCTGCCACCTGATGCAAACAATTCAGGGAAGAGCTTTCAGGATCTAGAACGCAGCAGAACCTCAAGATAGAAAGAGCCCTAAAATCTACCTTGTCAGCAGAACACACGTTTTTCTCAAGCTCACATGGAACAATTACCAAGAGAGACCACATTGTGGGCCACAAAACACATCTTAACAAATATAAAACAATAGAAATCATACAATGTCTGCTTTCAGACCACAATGGGATTAAAGTAAAAATCAGTAACAGGAAGATAACTGGAAAGTCCTTAAACATGTGAAGATTAAACAACACACTGCTAAGTAACACATGAATCGAACAAGAAATCGTAAAGGAAATTAAAATATATTTTGAACAAAATGAAAATGAAAACACAGCTTATAAAAATGTGTCGGATGCTGTAAAAGCAGTGCTTAGAGGGAAATTCATAGCATTGGATGCATAGATGTAGAAAAGAAGAAAGCTCTAAAACCAATAATCTAAGTTTCCACCATAGGAAACTAGAAAAAGAAGAGCAGTTTAAATCCAAAGTAAACAGAAGAAAAGAAATAAGAATTAGAGCAGAATTCTGTATTATATTATAGTGATAGATACATGTCATCATTCCTTTGTCCAAATCCATAGACTGTACAACACCCAGAGTGAACCCTAAGGTAAGCTAAGGACTTTGGGTGATTATGATGTGTCCCTGTAGGTTCATTCTTGGTAATAAACATACCCTCTGGTGAGTCATGTTGATAATGGGGACGCTGTGCCTTGTGTGGGAAGAGAGTATATGGGAAATTTCTGTACCTTCCCCTCAATTTTGTTTGGACCATAAACTGCTCTGGAAAAAAAAAAAATGAAATCTTTAAAAAAAAAAATCTTCATTACTGGAAGTGATATATTTGTGAAAGGTAATATTGGAAAAAGTGATTTCTTGGATGGGCTGCTGGAGACAGAACTAAGAAAAATAAAATCTTACCATTGTCACAAACAGTAGTTTCTTCTTTCCTTTCCTTTTCCTTTTCCTTTCCTTTCCTTTCCTTTCCTTTCCTTTCCTTTCCTTTCCTT